>NC_052636.1:38635917-38981009 GCF_016161935.1 Mauremys reevesii
AACGGGAACAGGAAGGGCAGGGATATTATTGAATGCAGGATCTCAGCAGTACTAGATGTCAGGATAACACATATTGCAGCCCATTGGCAAACATAATCCCAAATATACATAGAAAATGATGGTTGTCTAAATTAGTTATTTCCATTGATTTATATAAGGGCAAAAAGATATTCTCTGTATTACTGTCTGTCCCTTTTTAAATAATTCCTAACATCCTGTTTGCTTTTTTGACTTCCGCTGCACACGGCTGGATGTCTTCAGAGAACTATCCACAATGACAAAAAGATCTTTTTCCTGATTAGCCTAATTTTGCCCCCATCATATTGTATGTATAGTTGGGGTTATTTTTTCCAATTTGCATCACTTGACATTTATACACATTTTCCATTTTGTTGCCCAGTCACAGTGAGATCTTTTTGAAGTTCTTCACAGTTTGCTTTGGTCTGAACTATCTTGAGCAGTTTAGTATTGTGACGTTATTGATATAATCTGGGACCATATAGAACATGGTTGCAACCAAGGTCCTGTAGTGGCACCAAATCTTATGTAAAGGGGGTCATATAAGGTGTCCAAGACCAAGTTATGGGTTGCTGGTTATAATTATGGTGTCTATATGTATGTATCATTTTGCAGTTGAAGTTATGAGTATTGGCTCTATCCTGTCTGTATTTCCAACTTATGCTGTGCTTCTGGAAGACATCCCAGACAAGTTGGTGTTAGCTCTGCCTAGCCTGCTTGATGGCTCATTAAGGACCATCAGCTATTCAACTGACCCATTGAGAGAAGGCAGATACGCCTTGTAACTCAGCAAAGTATGCAGGGACTTGCTCATGTGACTCCAGACTCCATTTTGCTGTCATTTTCCACAGTAAGAACAAAGAAGTGTTCTTACACCTGGAAAAGCCTATAAAAGGTTGATGCCTCATCTCCATCTTGTTTTCAATCCTGCTTCTTACCTCTGGAGGAACTTTGCTACAAACTGAAGCTCTGAACAAAGGACTGACTGACCCATCCCTGAGGAGGATGTACTCCAGAGACTTGATTTGAACCTGCAGTTTACTCCATCACTGCTACAAGCCTGAACTAAGAACTTTACCATTACTGCATGTAATTGATTCCATTTAACCAATTCTAGCTCTCATCTCTATCTTTTTCCTTTTATGAATAAACCTTTAGATTTTAGATTCTAAAGGATTGGCAACAGCATGATTTGTAGGTAAGATCTGATGTGTATATTGACCTGGGTCTGGGGCTTGATTCTTTGGGATCAAGAGAACCTTTTTCTTTTATTGGGGTGTTGGTTTTCATAACCATTCATCCCCAGGAGGAGTGCACTGGTGGTGATACTGGAAGACTGGAGTGTCTGAGGGAATTGCTTGTGTGACGTGGTTAACCAGTGGGGTGAAACCAAAGTCCTCTTTGTCTGGCTGGTTTGCCTTGCCTTAGAGGTGGAAAAATCCCAGCCTTGGGCTGTAACTGCCCTGTTTTAAGCGATTCATCACTCTCAGTTGGGTCCCACCAGAACCGCATCGTCCCAAGTATCATCTGCAAACTTTGCCACCTCACTGTTTACCCCTTTCTCCAGATCATTTATGAATACGTTGAATAGGATTGGTCCTAGGACTGACCCTTGGGGAACACCACTCCTCTCCATTCTGAAAATTTACCATTTATTCCTCCCCTTTGTTCCCTGTCTTTTAACCAGTTCTCTATCCATGAAAAGATCTTCCCTCTTATCCCATGATAACATAATTTATGTAAGAGCCTTTGGTGAGGGACCTTGTCAAAGGCTTTCTGGAAATCTAAATTCACTATGTCCACTGGATCCCCCTTGTCCACATGTTTGTTGACACCTTCAAAGAACTCTAATAGATTAGTAAGGCATGATTTCCCTTTACAGAAACCATATTGACTTTTGCTCAACAATTTTTGTTCTTCTATGTGCCTGACAATTTTATTCCTTTACTATTGTTTCAACTAATTTGTCTGGTACAGATGTTAGACTTACCAGTCTGCAACTGCCAGGATCGCCTCTAGAGCCCTTTTTAAATATTGGCGTTACATTAGCAATCTTCCAGTCATTGGGTACAGAAGACGATTTAAAGACAGGTTACAAACCATAGCTAATAGTTCCCCAATTTCACATTTGAGTTCCTTCAGAACCCTTGGTAAATACCATCTGGTCCCGGTGACTTGTTACAGTTAAGTTTATCAAGTAGTTCCAAAACCTGCTCTATTGACATTTCAATCTGTGGCAATTTCTCAGATTTGTCAACCACAAAAGATTTGGGAATCTCACCAACATCCTCAGCCATGAAGACTGAAGCAAAGAATCCATTTAGTTTCTCTGCAATGACTTTCTCGTCTTTAAGGGCTCCTTTTGTATCTCAATCGTCCAGTGGCCTCACTGGTTGTTTAGCAGGCTTCCTGCTTTTGTTATTACCTTTTGAGTTTTTGGCTAGCCCCTTCTTCAAACTCCTCTTTGGCTTTTCTTATTACATTTTTACACTTAATTTGGTAGCGCTTATGCTCCTTTCTATGTACCTCACTAGGATCTGACTTCCACTTTTTAAAAGATGCCTTTTTATCTCTCACTGCTTCTTTTACATAGTCGTTAAGCCACGGTGGCTCTTTTTTAGTTCTTTTGCTGTGTTTTTTAATTTGGGGTATATATTTAAGTTTGGCCTCTCATATTGTGTTTTTGAAAAGTGTCCATGCAGCTTGCAGGGATTTCACTCTAGTCACTGTATCTTTTAATTTCTGTTTAACTAACCCCCTCATTTTTGCATAGTTCCCCTTCCTGAAATTAAATGCCAGTGTTGAGCTGTTCTTCCCACCACAGGAATGTTAAATGTTGTTATATTATGGTCACTATTTCCAAGCGGTCCTGTTACAGTTAGCCCTTGGACTAGATCCTGCGCTCCACTCAGCACTAAATCGAGAGTTGCTTCTCCCATTGCGGGTTCTTATACCAGCTGCTCCAAGAAACAGTCATTTAAAGTATCCAGAAATTTTGTCTCTGCATTTTGTCCTGAGGTGACATGTACCCAGTCAATATGGGGATAATTGAAATCTCCCACTATTATGGAGTTCTTTATTTTGATAGCCTCTCTAATCTCCCTTCGCATTTCATCCTCACTATCACTGTCTTTGACAGGTGGTCGATAACAGATCCCTATTGTTATATTCTTACTAGAGCATGGAATTACTATCCATAAAGATTCTATGGAACATGTGGTTTCATTTAAGATTTTTACTTCATTTGAGTTTACATTTTCTTTAACATACAGTGCCACTCCCCTCCCCACCCCCCGAGTATGACCTGCTCTGTCCTTCCGATATATTTTGTACCGTGGAATGGTTGTGTCCCATTGATTGTCCTCACTCCACCAGGTTTCTGTGATGCCTATTATGTCAATATCCTCCTTTAACACGAGGCACTCTAATTCACCCATCTTATTATTTAGACTTCTAGCATTTGTGTACAAGCACTTTAAAAACTTGTCACTGTTTATTTGTCTGCCCTTTTCTGATGTGTCAGATTCTTGTGTGTGTGTGAATGCTTCTCGTCTGATCTGGCCCCTACTTTATCCTCTTCCAGCCTCTCTTCCTGACTAGAACTAGAAAATCTCTATCACTAGTCTCTCCTCTAAGACAAGTCTCTGTCCGATCCACGAGCTCCTCTGCAGCCATTGGCTTTCCCCCATCTCTTAGTTTAAAAACTGCTCTGCAACCTTTTTAATGTTAAGTGCCAGCAGTCTGGTTCCACGTTGGTTTAGGTGGAGCCCATTCTTCCAGTATAGGCTCCCCCATCCCCAAAGTTTCCCCAGTTCCTAATCAATCTAAACGCCTCCTCTCTACACCATCATCTCATCCACGCATTGAGACTCTGAAGCTCTGCCTGCCTACCTGGCCCTGCGCGTGGAACTGGAAGCATTTCTGAGAATGCCACCATAGAGGTCCCAGATTTCAGCCTCTTTCCTTGCAGACTAAATTTGGCCTCCAGGACGTCTCACCTACCGTTCCTTATGTCACTGGTGCCTACATGTACCACGACCACCGGCTCCTCCCCAGCACTACACATAAATCTATCTAGATGCCTTGAGAAATCAGCAACCTTTGTACCAAGCAGGCAAGTAACCATACGGTTCTCCCGGTCATCACAAACCCAGCTATCCTTGTTTCTAATGATCAAATCTCCCATTACTAAAAGTTGCCTTTTCTTAATGCCTGGGGTTCCCTCCCCGGAGAGGTAACCTCAGTGCAAGAGGTTACCCCAACACTATCTGGAAGGAGGGTCCCAATTATGGGAAGGTTTCTCTCTGCTCCCATTGACTGCTCTCCTTCCCTGGGCCTTTCATCCTCCTCAACAGCGCAGTGGCTGTCTGACCGGAGGTGGGAGAAATCTACAGTGTCCCGGAAAAGCCTCATCAACATACTTCTCTGCCTCGCTTAGCGTCTCCAGTTCCACCACCCTGACCTCCAAAGCCTCCACGCAGTCTCTGAGGGCCAGAAGCTCCTTGCACCGAATGCACACGTAAGCCACCCGCCCACAGGGCAGGTAATCATACATGCTACATTGAGTGCAGTAAACAGGATAGCCCCCACTCTGCTGCTGGGCTTCTGCCTGCATTCTCTCTTACAGCTACCTACGTTAACAACAGGGGTTTTCTTTCAATCAAGAAGTTTGTATTATAGCTTAAATGTTTTAAAGAATGGCAAGAGTACCTCGCCCCCTTCCCACTCCCCTTCCAAACTCCCTCACGAAACTCCCCATTAGCAGCCCTGTTTGAAAAGCTCCCTGGTCACCTGCTCACTGCTTTACAAAGCACTCCCCTATCATATACCCCCCTGCCCCCAGCCCCTGCTTGAGCCACTCAGGGTAGGGGGCTGGGAGCACCCCCAGTACCCCAGACCTGACTCCTGCATCCCCTCCCACATAACGAGCCCTCACACCCCATGCTCTGACTCCTGCACCCCCCACACATCCTCACCCGCACCTGGGCACCAAATGGGACCTCTTGCACAAACACCCCACATTGCCATCTGCACCCCTCACACCAAATGGGAGCTGCCCCAGGTAAGCACTCCATACCCCAACCTCCTGCCCCAACCCTGAGCCCCCTCCTGCATCCTAAAACCTGGCCAGACCCTGCACTCCAACATTTTTAATTTTTAATAAACGGCTCTTATCCAAAGCACTTAAAAATAGTTAGCTAACGGTACAAACAATATATGGAAAGATCATTACGTGGTGCACCAACACTCTCAGCGATTTTCAAGTGGTCTGTGGAAAAATCGGTTAGACGACAAAAACAATCAATGTACCTCACTTTATTTTCATTTACTTCCTATTACTTATAGGAGGAGGAGGAAGGAAAAAAAGAATGAAAAATGGGGGTGGGAGGGAAATGAAAGAATGTTTTTTCTTGCCTATGTCCCAAGGAGGGACCCCTAAAATGAAGCTAAGCACAGGGCCCCACTAACGCTAAATCTGCCACTGAGCTTCCTTCTCTGGATACCCCCAGCCAGCATTCAAGGACGCACGGAGTGTCTGTGTGATAAGTGACCCTGGATCAGCAGCTCTGACTCCAGCAGCCTGCTTGTTACACCCCAAGCATTATTGTGGTCTGGGTGGAGAAAGCTCAGGGTTTGAGAGATCAGGGGTAGGAAGCTTCCTAACCCTGTTTTACTTGAGCAAACAGGAGATATTTGACACTGTGCGATACGGCTCCTGTGCTCTGTTCCCAAAGCGTTCGCAGCAGGGGAGGGTCTGTGGCAGTGTGTGTGTGTGTGTCACTGGCATATCAGGGTGATGCTGCAACAGGGCAGAGTAGAGGTGGCATTGTGGGGCTGGCGTGAACCATCTCTCTTCTTTTCCCCTTCCAAGAACCGAGGGGACAGGACTCCTTACCCAGCGAGGTCACATTCTCATAGTTTTCCTGCATGACATCCCTGTAGAGGGCTCTCTGAGTGGGGTCCAGCAGAGCCCACTCTCCCCTGGTGAAGTACACAGCCACCTCCTCGAAGGTCACCGGCCCCTGAAAGAGCAAGAGTCCAACACTCAGTACCTGCTGCCCCACTCACAGCCCCCCTATACATGGGGGACAGGAGCCAAACAGAAGCTCTGGGTGGATTGCAGTCAGAGTCCCACCCCCACCCTGCTCAGAGCATCCAGGAAACACCAGGGGGAGGGGACGAAGCGAGAGCCCCTCCTCTCTCCCAGCAGACCCATCACACACCTACTATCCACTGACTGATTCAGGAGATGGAGCCCCTAGCAGGGTCCAGGGAGAGCTCGCTGGCAGGGAGCCCAACAACCTCCCCATTCTGAAGAGCTGGATGTGAAGGGAGGGGAATCTCCCCTAAGCCTCACTGGTGGGTGCCCACTTCATATCTCACAGCAGCCGCTGGTTAATCAGGTTGGGCTCCAGCACTATGAGTCTGGTCAGTTTTCCCAGCCCCATGCAGCTGGGTTATTTTCTGCTCCACAAACTAGAGCATTTCCACCGCCGAACCTCCTGGGTCTGTTCCTAGAATCTAGGCCACATATTAAATAACTCTCAGCAGGTTTAGCACACCCCTGTCCTCCTCCCTTTCTCCACCCTGTGCATTTCCTGCAAACCAGACTGCAATCTCCAAACCAGCCTGTGCAAACCTTCCCATCTCCCACGGATTTGCTGTCCCTCTCCCCCCATGGAGGGACCCACCAGCAACCCCCTGATAATACCTACCTGAACTGGCTCCTCTGCAGCCATTTCTCTCCCCTGTCCAACGAGAGGACGGGATGAACTGGAGCGAAATATGGACATTATTCTGCAGCCTGGCAGGGCGAGAAGGGCAGTTGTGAAGGTTTCAGAACAGGCTTTAATACATTTCACAGCATGATTCCCCCAGGCCCTTTCCCTGCAGACAGGCACCCTAGAGTCTGCCATGCTGAGAAAGGCTTGATCTCTTTGTACAGTGTAGACCTGGCCTCTCCAGCCAGGCTAAGCCCACAGTGACATTTTTAACCTCCCGTCTCCCTCCCCTCACCCCCTAACAAAGTCTCTGAACACAAGGCTAGAAAAAAGCAGAACCAAAGGAGTCACTGTGGGGGATCCCCTCAGACACTGACCCCATGGCAGCCACACCCCAGCAGGAGGGATATGGAGTCAGGAACTGGATTTTCCTCTGTCTGATTCTCATCTTTTCCACAGGAAAGTCACTCTACCCAGGGTGCAGCAATACATCTGTCTGGGCAGATCAGAGATCTGGAAATCTCTCTCCAAACTCTTCTCTCCCACAGCCCCTTTCAGTCTCTCTTTCTCCTTCTAGCTCCTTTTCCCCTCTCCCTGCCCGTCTGGTAGGAAAGTCCCATTCCTGGGTAGTTTGCTCCCCCATGGCTGGATTTGCTCCTGCAATTGTTAATTGGATGAGAAATGAGGGGGGGGTCTGTTTGTGTGGAGTCATTTTAAGGCCAGACCCCAGCATTTTCCCTTCGTTTCTTTCAGTTACCTGGAGACTCTGGCTCAGAATTTAGTATTAACAGGGCCCAGGACTGCCCTAGGGGGCTAGGACCAGCTGGAGAAAGTCATCCCCTGGGCCGGGCAGAGAAGCAGCTTTAATTAAGGTCACTTCCCAGCACATAACCCCGCTGGGGGAGCAGGAGCTGCTAAGCCTGGTCTCCCAGATCACAATGGAGGCTGCAGCGTCTGACCCAGGAAGCTGAACCCCAATATCCTGAGCAGAGAGGGGCAGAGCGTTTGAGCAGCTTCCCTCCTTTAGCTCTCTGGGGAGAGCAGCTAATGAGAGCCCCTCCTCACAGGGAGAATTGCTGATCTCATTTGCCCCACTGTCCATCCGGAGTCACTGCTTGTCTTTCCATACAGTGACTCTGGATTAACATTGGTCTCAATGAAACCGGATTTCAGAAAGAATGAGTCCAGAATGCTCGGGAAGGGACCATTGTGTGGCAGTGCTGACCCCCTTCCCACCTCCCTCATACCCCAGATCTAGGACAAGGACTGGCGGGGCACAATTTTCCAAATGGAACTCAAAGTTCCTGCAGTTTTCAAAAGAGGAGAAAAGCAAAATCTGTGATTTCACACTAACAGTGACTGATAAGTGGATAGAAAGTTATCACAGTGACAGGGCCTGTGACTGGGGAATGCCCAGCAGTGCTTGGAGCCAGGACTCTGACACAAGTTGATCAGAGAGAAGGATCATGGTTAGTAGCAGCCCCCAGACACTCCCCAGTACCCAGAGCCCAGACCCCACAGCCAGGGGCAACAGACACCCCCTAGCCAGGGTCCCACCAGATATTCCCTGGGACACAGCTCCCAGAATCCCCGGCCAGGGACCCCAGATACCCCTCAAAGCCCCACTGGCCAGGGAAGCCCCACCAGACCATGATTGCCAGGTTGGGAATCCCAAAGGGTTCCCCCCACCAAGTGCCCCCAGCAGCCAGGGACACCCCACCAGGAACTCAGTCCCTCACTGCCTGCCTAGGACACCCCCCTGATTTCCAGCAGGATCTGCCATGTCGTTTGTCTGGGACCCCCTCCTCTGCCCTGATGCTTTTCAGTGGGACCCTTCACTTTAGCTCAGGGGATGCCAGGCAAGCAGTGCCAGAGCTCCGCTCCCTCCCCCCCACCCCTGTGCACTGGGCAGGGCAGCGATCCCAGGAGTCTGCGGGGGAAGCCCAGACAGAGCCCCTGGCACAGCACCAGGCTCCCTCTAACCCCCTACCCCACCCTCAAGAGATGCCCAACCCCACTGTTCTGCAGCCAACAGCGACACCCACCTCCAGGACCCAAAGCCTCAGGGCTGGGCACATCAGAACCAACCCCCCCAAACCTCCAGAACCCACCAATTCGATTAGGGTCCCACCTGCCCAGTCACCTAAACAACTCCCACTACCACAACACCCCTTCAGCTCCAGCTGAAATCTCCCCACACAGACACCCCTTCCCCCAGTGCAACACTGTTACCTGACAGTGCCTGAGAAGCGATAGAAAGTGACCAGCGCCCCCTGCTGGCCAGTCACACAGGCAGAGGGAGCCCTGGGGGATGTCTCTTGAACAGGAGAATGGAAGGCCTGGAGGGACAAAATAGGTAAGAAATGTTCATGCCTGTCACTAGCAAATAATGGCCAGCATGGATCCACCCCAGAAGTGGCTGCATCTTAGCACAGGGGGAATCAACCTCTCACAGAGACCATTTGTCATGGGGTTTGAGATACTTCTGGACCCACACTGCACTCAGAGTGACCTCCTCATCCCGTGACAGCTGGAGAAAAGAAAAGGGTCCAGCCAACTCTCCCCTTACCAGCTGGGAACCACTGATCCCCAAACAGGGGGAGGCCTCTGGCTTTGATGTGTATTAAATATCTGGCTGGTCTCTTTCTTCGGCAAACATTTTAACAGAGGTAAAGGAGGGAACAAATGATTCTCAAAGGAGTCGGGAAAGATGATCTCTGGGCAATTTAACCCGCTACAAGATCCAGGATGGAGAAGAACTCAGGGCAACAGGTTCCCTCGAAGGAAGAAGTTGCTGGGATTTAGAAACACATGGAACAGCCCCAAACCTGAGAGGATTTTTAACTTACATTTGATAATGATATAGAAAGAGGCAAAACCTGAGCTTTGAGAGCAATGTTCAGAAATGAAAGAGTTCCCAATCTGAGAGATTTTGGATCCATTTTGCAAATTATAGAGAGGAAAGTGGAAAATCAGAGGGATTTTATATCAGTTGTTGATAGGAGGTAAAATCTGAGTGTTTCACATCAATATTTGATAAATGAATAAAGAGGAAATGGGCAACATTTGCAAACATTTTATATCCAGGTTCAAGAATCTGAGAAAAGGTGTAAATCTGAGATTTTCTTAGTATTTTATAATTAGAGAGAGGGGGAAAATCTCAGGGCATATTCAATGAGAAACAAACAACTAGAGAGAAGTGGAGCAAATGTTTAGGGTATTTTATATCAACCTTTGAGATTTGCAGAAAAAACATGTCACAAACTATGCAACTGGAGGTGGAAAATCAGGTCAGGAGCAGCCTCCAGAGCCCCAGCCAGCCCCCAACCAGATATTCCCTGGGATCCAGCCCCCAGAGTCCCTGGCCAGGGAGCTCAGATACCCCTCAGAGCCCCACCGGCCAGAGAACCCCCACCAGATCTTCATTGCCAGGTTGGGAATCCCAAAGGGTTCCCCCCACCAAGAGACCCCAACAGCCAGAGACCCCCCAAAATGGACTCCCACTGGGAACTCAGTCCCTCACTGCCTGCCTAGGATTCCCCCCCCCCCCGCCCTCCAGCAGGATCTGCGCTGCCCTTTGCCTGGCACCCCCTCCTCCCCCCTGCGGGATACCCTGGTGCTTTACAGGGGCACCCCCTGGCCTAACGCCGGGGATTCTCCCACACACACTCTGTGCACTGGGCACGGCAGCGATCCCAGGAGTCTGCGGGGGAAGCCCAGACAGAGCCCCTGGCACAGCACCAGGCTCCCGCTAACCCCCTGTCCCGCCTCCCCAAGAGACGCCCACCCCGGCTGTTCTGCAGCCAACAGGGCCCCAGCGATACCCACCTCCAGGACCCACAGCCTCAGGGCTGGGCACATCACAACCACCCCCTGAAACCTCAAATCTCCAGAACCCACCAACCTCACTAGGGTACCCCCTTGCAATCTCCCCCCACAGACACCTCCCCCCACCCCGCACAACACTGTTACCTCAGAGTGTCTGCTAAGTGGATAGAGAGTTATCACTGCCCCCTGCTGGCCAGTCACACAGGCAGAGGGAGCCCTGGGGGATGTCTCTTGAACAGGAGAATGGAAGATCTGGAGGGCAAGAAAGGTAAGAAAAGTCCATGGCCTGTCACTAGCAAATAATGGCCACCCTGGATCCACCCCAGAAGTGGCTGCATCTTAGCACAGGGGGAATCAACCCCTGACAGAGGCCATTTGCCATGGGGTTTGGGATACTTCTGGACCCACACTGCACTCACAGAGACCTCCTCATCCCGTGCCAGCTGGAGAAAAAAAAAAGGGTCCAGTGAACTCTCCCGTTACCAGCTGGGGACCACTGATCCCCAAACAGGGGGAGGCCTCTGGCTTTGATGGGTATTAAAGATGTGGCTGGTCTCTTTCTTCAGCAAACATTTTAACACAGATAAAGGGGGGAAGAAATGGCTCTCAAAGGAGAGGGGAAAGATCAACACTGGGAAATTTAACCCCCTGCAACCTCCAGGATGGACAGTGATTCAGGGCAACAGGTTTCCTCTAAGAAAAGAGAAGTTGCTGGGACTGAGAGACACAGGGAACAGCCCCAAACATGAAAGGATTTTTAATTGATATTTGATAATAACGTAGACGTGAAAGAGAAAGGGGGGAAATCTGAGAGATTTTGGCTCTATTTTTGCAAATAATAGAGAGGAAAGTGGAAAATCGAAGGGATTTTATATCAGTTTATATCTGATGTGCAGTAAAATGTCAGTGTTTCACATCAGTATTTGTTAAATGAATAGAGAGGAAATGGGCAACATTTGCAAACATTTTATATCCATGTTCAAGAAGCTGAGAAAAGGTGTAAATCTGAGATTTTTTTTATTTTATAATTAGAGAGACGGGGAAAATCTCAGGGCAAACGTTTAGGGTATTTTATATCAACCTTTGAGATGTGCAGAGAAAACGTGTCACGACCTGCAACTGGAGGTGGAAAATCAGACTCCTGGAGAGACCAGGGGGAAATGGGGGAGACGGGAGAGCGGCTCGTTGGCGGGGAAAGGGGCGAATCTCCCCGGATTTTACAGCCCGGGTGAGACACTGAGCGAGAAAAGGGGCAGAACTGGAGAGAATTTGTATCGGGGCGAGAGGCAAGTGGCACCAACAGGGACAGGAGCCAATTAACCCCCTCCCCCGCCGCCCTCCTGCCACTTCCCGGGAACTTCCTGGCTGCCCAGAGACAGATCAACCCCCCCCCCGACATCCCCCGCACTCCCAGGGCCTCCCCGCCGGGCCCCCCCATCCCAGCGGCTCCGCCCCGGCCCCGCTCCCGCGGGGGCGGCAGCAGCCGCGTTGTTCTCCCACCCCCAGCAGGGCTCGCACGGAGCATGCGCGATTTTACCTGCTGAAACCTTCCCTTACCTGGGCTGGAGAGAGCGGAAGCGGCCCCGGGGCAGGCTGGGAGATGTAGTTCCTGACTCTCCCTGGACCGGAAGTGACGTTGGGGGGAGAGACCGAGCCGAGCTGCAAACGCGCGCGGGGCCGTTGGAGCCTCTCTGCCCGCCCCAGCCTCGGTGAGTGAGAGACCCCGGGGGCGGCGCTGGGGGGGCGGGCACGTGACTCTGCCCCGGGGAACCTGGGAGAAGCTTCGGAGCCGCCTCGGCCCCAGCGGAGCCGCAGCAGGATCCGCCCCCGCTGGGATGGGGGCCCGGCGGGGAGTCCCTGGAGGGAGGGGGGTGTCGGGCGGGGGGGGCGGTCAGTGGGACGCGGGCGGCGGGGGGAGCGGGGTTAATTGGCTCCTGTCCCTGTTGGTGCCACTTGCCTCTCGCCCCCGATACAAATTCTCTCCAGTTCTGCCCCTTTTCTCGCTCAGTGTCTCACCCGGGCTGTAAAATCCGGGGAGATTCGCCCCTTTCCCCGCCAACGAGCCGCTCTCCCGTCTCCCCCATTTCCCCCTGGTCTCTCCAGGAGTCTGATTTTCCACCTCCAGTTGCAGGTCGTGACACGTTTTCTCTGCAGATCTCACAGGTTGATATAAAATACCCTAAACATTTGCCCCACTTCTCTCTAGTTGTTTGTTTCTCATTGAATATGCCCTGAGATTTCCCCCCCTCTCTAATTATAAAATAACAAGAAAATCTCATATTTACCCCTTTTCTCGGCTTCTTGAACATAGATATAAAATGTTTGCAAATGTTGCCCATTTCCTCTCTATTCATTTAACAAATACTGATGTGAAACACTGACATTTTACTGCACATCAGATATAAACTGATATAAAATCCCTTTGATTTTCCACTTTCCTCTCTATTATTTGCAAAAGTAGAGCCAAAATCTCTCAGATTTCCCCCCTTTCTCTTTCACTTCTACGTTATTATCAAATATCAATTAAAATTCCTTTCATGTTTGGGGCTGTTCCCCCTGTCTCTCAATGCCAGCAACTTTTCCTTTCTTGGAGGAAACCTGTTGCCCTGAATCACTGTCCATCCTGGAGGTTGCAGGGGCTTAAATTCCCCAGTGTTGATCTTTCCCCTCTCCTTTGAGAACCATTTCTTCCCCCCTTTATCTGTGTTAAAATGTTTGCCGAAGAAAGAGACCAGCCACATCTTTAATACCCATCTAAGCCAGAGGCCTCCCCCTGTTTGGGGATCAGTGGTCCCCAGCTGGTAACGGGAGAGTTTGCTGGACCCTTTTTTTTTTCTCCAGCTGGCATGGGATGAGGAGGTCTCTGTGAGTGCAGTGTGGGTCCAGAAGTATCCCAAACCCCATAGCAAATGGCCTCTGTGAGGGGTTGATTCCCTCTGTGCTAAGATGCAGCCACTTCTGGGGTGGATCCATGGTGGCCATTATTTGCTAGTGACAGGCCATGGACTTTTCTTACCTTTCTTGCTCTTCAGAGCTTCCATTCTCCTGTTCAAGAGACATCCCCCAGGGCTCCCTCTGCCTGTGTGACTGGCCAGCAGGGGGCAGTGATAACTCTCTATCCACTTAGCAGACACTCTGAGGTAACAGTGTTGTGTGGGGTGGGGGTGGGGCTGTGGGGGGAGATAGCAGCTGAAGGGGGATTGTGGTAGGGGGAGGCCTCTGGGTGGCTGGGCAGGGGGTACCCTAGTGAGGTTGGTGGGTTCTGGAGATTTGGGGTTTCAGGGGGTGGTTGTGATGTGCCCAGCCCTGAGGCTGTGGGTCCTGGAGGTGGGTATTGCTGGGGGCCGTTGGCTGCAGAACAGCCGGGGTGGGCGTCTCTTGGGGAGGCGGGACAGGGGGTTAGAGGGAGCCTGGTGCTGTGCCAGGGGCTCTGTCTGGGCTTCCCCGGCTGGCTCCTGGCATCGCTGCCGTGCCCAGTGCACAGAGCTGGGGGAGGGGATCCCTGGCACTAGGTCAGGGGATGCCAGGGAAGCAGAGTGAGGGGTCCCACTGAAAACCATCAGGGGGTCCCGCTGGGTGGAGGAGGCAAATGGCAGGGCAAATGGCAGGGCAGATCCTGCTTGGTGGTGGTGTGCGGGGCGGGTCCTAGGCAGGCAGTGAGGGACTGAGTTCCCAGTAGGCGAGTCTCTGGCTGCTGGGGGCTCTTGGTGGGGGGAACCCTTTGGGATTCCCAACCTGACAGTCATGGTCTGGTGGGGATTCCCTGGCCAGTGGGGCTTTGAGGGGTATCTGGGGTCCCTGGCTGGGGACTCTGGGGGCTGCGTCCCAGGGAATAGCTGTTGGGCCCCTGGCTGTGGGAACTTCTGCTAACCATGATCCTTCTCTCTGATCAACTCGTGTCAGAGTCCTGGCTCCAAGCACTGCCGGGCATTCCCCAGTCACCGGCCCTGTCACTGTGATAACTTTCTGTCCACTTATCAGACATTGTGAGTGTGAAATCACAGATTTTGCTTTTCTCCTCTTTTGAAAACTGCAGGAACTTTTGGTTCAGTTTAGAAAATTTGTGCCCCCCAGTCCTGAGAGCAGCTAGGGGGCATCACGGTGAGAGAACAAAGAGGGACCCCATGTCTCTCCCAGCAGATCCATCACACCCCTACTAGCCAGAGGCTGATACAACCCCATGGTGGGAACCCAACACCCCGACTGCCAGCAGCTAGATGCCCGGGGCTGCGACATCTTCCCGACCCCTCCCTGCTGGGTGCCCCCTTTCCCTGTCATACCAGACTCTGACTAGCAGGCTGAGGATTCAGCCCTGGAAATCTGGTCAGTTTTCCGAGCCCTGCCCAGGGAGTTGCTTTGTCTGTTTCCTGTTTCAGAAATTAGGGAATTTTCTCCCCCAACACCCAAGTGTTTGTTCTGAGGATCTAGGCCCACGTTAAACAAGTCCCAGCAGGGTTGTCACACACAGTCCCCCTCCCTAGCCTCACCCAGGGTATTCCCTGCCCCCTCCAGACCTAACTCCCAGAAGTTGCCACCTCTTCAGTATTTCCTGCCCCTCCCCCTCCAGCAGGAACCCACCAGCAACCCCCCAATAACCCCTACCTGAGCTGGTGCCACTGCAGCCGGAGAAGCCCCCCCGGCCAGGCACAGAGGGGTTAATGCCTTCCTGTGCCCTGCAATCCTCCCCCCACCCCCACTCCCAGCCGCTCCAGACCCTCTCTGTGCCCCGCAACCCCCGCCCCCCCGGGCTGCAGTGCTCGCCAGGGCAGGCTGCAGCAGCTGGGACCCAGCTGACACCCAATGCAGGGGCTGGGGGTGGGGGGGAGCTGCTACACTAGCCCCTGCCCCCACTTTTCTCCTGGGGAGCCCCGGCCCCTCTCCTGCCCCCTCCGGGCTGAGGCGGGTCCCCACGTGTCCCACCCCCTGCGTGGGGCCCGGGGGCGGGGCCAGGCCTGGGGAGGAGCCGCCCCTTCCCCCCCCCCCCTCCCCCGGCCCTGCCCCTGCCCCTTGTGTGGCAGCGGGGCCATGGCTGGGGCCGGAAGCGCAGCGCGGGGGCTGCTCCAGCCCGCGGGGCAGCGCGGTGGGGCCGGGGGCAGCGCGGGGCGGGCAGGGCTGGGGGTTGGGCGGGGTGCGGTTATTACCTGGGGGTCACAAGCCCCCCCCAGCTCTGCCGCTCCCCGGGAAAAGGCGGGGGCGGGGTCTGAGAGGCACCGGCTGGGAGAGGGGGCGGCGCTGGGGGAAATGAATGAGCGCTGGGGGGAGGATTAGGCTGGCCCGGGGGACCTCCCTTACCTGGGCTGGAGAGAGCGGAAGCGCCCCCGGGGCAGGCTGGGAGATGTAGTTCCTGACTCTCCCTGGAACGGAAGTGACGTTGGGGGGAGAGACCAAGCCGAGCTGCAAACGCGCGCGGGCCCCTGCGGCTCTGCCTGGCTCGCGCGGGTCCGTTGGAGCCTCTCCTGGAGCCATTGGAGGGTTGGTGCCGTTGGAGCTCTGGGCATGCGCAGATCGCGGCGGGAGAGCCCGTCATTAACCCCCCCGTGCTCGGCCCGGGCCCTGCCCCGCTGGAGCCGCCCTGGGGCCGCCCCGGGCTCCGTCCACCCCTCTGCGGAGCTGCAGCCTCCAGGCCCCGGGGCGGGGCCGGGCGGTGACTCTGCCCCAGTGCCCGGGGGGGGACCCGGCATCTCGCAGCGCCGGGATCTGCTCCTGGGGGCAGCGCCCGCGGGGCTCGGAGCTGCTGCCCGGCAGGAGCCCCGCGCCCCCGGGGCCCGGCCAGGCTCTGCCCTGGGGCTCCACGGGGGCTGCCGGTGGGAGGGGCCCGGCCCCACTGGGGTCCCTGCGTGGGGCTGGGGGGGGGGAGACGGGGCTGTGGGTGGGGGGAAGGGGCGGGTGGGCAAGGTCTGGGCAGCCCGGACATGGCCGGGAGCAGGTGACCCCGAGGAGCGGGAGAGAAAGGTGGGGGCTGAGATCCTCGGATTTACCGCTGCCCCTCCTGTGGGACCCCTCCTCTCCCGTCCTGCCCCCTTTCTCCCTAGAGAGCCACGAGCAGCGCCCAGGGTGACCCCCCTCCCCCAACCCCTGAGAAGTTCCCTGTTCCCCGCCCCCCGATTGTGCCCCATTTTCTCTCCCCTTAGCCAGTGGCCAGTTCAGATCTCAGGTTTGGGGCGTTTCCCCCATTTCCACCTGCAGGGATTTGTCCTTGTGCGGGTGGGAAATGGTTCCCCCGAGTGATTTCTGAGCTGGGCAGAGGGTGAATGGGCAGAGGCTGGGGGGGCCCTGAGACAGGGACACCTCTGGGCTGGGCTGGGGGGGGGGCACTCTCTGCTGGCAACGGGGCCTGGGAAGGGCCAGGGAGGGGAGGGAGGAGCAAGTGTCCCCCATGGAGACGGCCCAGCCCCAGGTTTCCCAGTCCAGTTACTCCCCAGCACCTGCTGGCCCTGTGAGTGTGAGGCAAGAAGAATCCATCTCATTCTGTTGTTGATTGAATATCCCTGTATAATCCCCTCCAATTTCCCCTCCTTTCTCTTGAACTGTTAAATGCTGACGTAAAATCTCCCAGATGTTGGTGCTTCTGTCTCACATTAGCAAATATTTAGTTTGTGCCCCATTTTCTCCTCAGTTCTGAAATACTGATATCGAATTCTCAAAAATCTTCCCGCTTTTCTCTCCAGGTGTGTGACTGAGATCAGGGCTCTTATCGTACTCAGCGTGGCCCTGTTCTGCCAGGTGCTGCAGAGACCCCAACTGAGATCTGGGCCCTGTTCTGCCAGGTGCTGAAGAGACCCCAGGTGAGATCAGACCCCACTGTTATGCCAGGTAAAACTGAGACCTGGACCGAGATCACGGCCCCCCTTGTGCCAGGCAGCGCATGACTGTGACCCAAACCGCTGCCTCCATTGTGCTGGGCACTTCAGAGACCTCGACTGAGATCTGTGTCCCCGTTGGGCCTGGCCCTGCACTGACCCCGACCCAGATCACGCCCCACCACTGTACTGGGCACTGCACAGACCCTGACAGAGATCCTGCCCCCACATTTTGCCAGATACTGCAGGGGCCCTAAACAAAATCCGGGATCCTGTAATGCCGGGAGTTGCAGAGTCCCCGACTGAGGTCAGGCCCCTGTTGCGCAGGGCTCTGCACAGACACTGACCAAGATCAGGGTCCCCATTGTGACAGGTGCTGAACAGACACCAAGGGTATCTCTACCCTGCCATAAAAAACCCCCAGCTGGCCCATGCCAGGTGACTCAGGCTCAGGGGGCTCAGGCGAAGGGGCTGTTTAATTGCAGTGTAGATGTCTGGGCTCGGGCTGGGGCCAGGCTGTAGGACCCTGCGAGGTGGGAGGGGGCCAGACCTTGGGCTGCAGCCCCAGCCGGAACATGGACACCACAATTAAACAGCCCCACAGCCTGAGCCGTGTGAGCCCAAGTCAGCGGGCACGGGCCAGCCGCCGGTGTCTGACTGCAGTGTGGACATGGCCACAGGGACAGAGAGGCCTTGCCACAAAAAGCTCAAAGGCTAAATAGGCAATTATTCACAGCAATAAGATTTACAGATCCATTTGTGCACCAAAGTCCAGATAGCAGCATGTGTATGTGTGTAGTTTGGTTGGGGCTGGTGTAATTGTGCCCCCAGAAATATGTACATTTCCAGCAAAACCCCTCCTACACAGTACGCCCAATTGTCCACCCCTTGCCATAGGCCATGGATCCTGCTCCTGCATAGTCATAGGAGAGGGGCACGGCCAAACATTTCCTTTGATGTGCACCATTTTTCACACCCCTCCATTGATTCCCAGTGAGCTCCTCCCCTTCTCATTATTCCCATTGGGCTTGTGGGGCCCACCTTGGTTGCCGTTCTATTTCCAGGCACCATAGTAGCCATTACCCAGGTGCTGGCCTCCCAGTTGAGCATTTTGCATTCCCACACACCTCTTCCTCTCCCCCCAGGTCAGCCTTTTGAAGCCATCCCCCACCCACCTCATGCTAGCAGCAAGACCAACACCACAGACAAACATCACACAACATAGATCCATTGTATTCTGGGTTATTCTTCCGCTGGCACCAGCATGGTTGTAGAGTGTCTGAAAAACAAAAGAAACAATTTCCATCCCCCTGGTGGGGTCAGATTATTTCTTAATAATAATACCAATTCCTTTTATAAATTTCCTTGCTAATTGCAGGAAAAACAGAAGAATTACCTCCAGGCTGTCCTTATTTTGTTCTATAGTCAGGCTAGTGAATTACCCCACTCACTGACCATTTATGAAATTTATGAGGTGGCGTGCCTCAGTTTCCCACAGCTTCAAATTTCTGCTCTGTACATTTTCTCTCTCTCTCTCCTCTCTCTCTCTCTCTCCTTAGGGTTAACCTGTCCCCCTTATTTTCAGGCTTGACTTGTTTTTTCACCTCCCTTTTCTGGAGGGCCATAATCTGAGTCTTCTAGTAGCTTGTTTGCTGACCAGATGCATTCATTATTCTCAGGTTCTTTGTGCTGCAAAAGGCAGTTTCCTCCTTCCCCCATCAGCTGGGTATTGCATCCACACAGAGGGTTTCTTGGCTGGCCTCTGGATTCAAAGCTATCAGCAGCTCAGAGACTGTTTCAAAAGGGACACATTTCACTTCCACCAGGGTTCTTATTACTCTTCACTTTCATCTTCTGCTCCAAAACACTGCTCCAAAGATCTGAAAAAGAAAGCACAATCTACTATGCTCCTTTTGGAGCCCTAACAGGATTTTAATTAAGTACCATGTTTTGTTTGCATTTCTTTTACCCCTTTTCCAATATACACTGCACCCCACCACCACCACCACTTGCTAGTCACATTCCCAGACCCCACTGCCAGCCCTTCCCCACTGATAGTGACTTTCTCACTCCAGCCCCACTCCTGTCCCCTGTGAAAAGACATCACCCAGGGCTCCCTGCCGGCCATGTGAGTGTGAGGCAAGAAGAATCCATCCCATTCTGTTGTTGATTCAATATCCTTGTATAATCCCCTCCAATTTCCCATCTTTTCTCTTCAACTGTTAAATGGTGACACAAAATCTCCCAGATGTTGGTGCTTCTCTCTTATATTGGCAAATATTTAGTTTGTGCCCCATTTTCTCCTCAGTTCTGAAATACTGAGATCTAATGCTCGAAAATCTTCCCACTTTTCTCTCCAGGTGTGTGACTGAGATCAGGGCTCCTATCGTACTGAGCGTGGCCCTGTTCTGACAGCTGCTGCAGAGACCCCAACTGAGATCTGGGCCCTGTTGTGCCAGGCACTGAAGAGACCACAGGTGAGATCAGCCCCCACTGTTGTGCCAGGTAAAACTGAGACCTGGACCGAGATCACGGCCCCCCTTGACCCAGGCAGCGAACGACTGCGACCCAAACCGCTGCCTCCATTGTGCTGGGCACTTCAGAAACCTTGACTGAGATCTGTGACCCCATTAGGTCTGGCACTGCACTGACCCCAACCCAGATCACGTTGCACCACTGTACTGACTGAAGGCCTTAGCCTGTCACAGTAAGAGAAGGCCATTCCACAGACAGTGATCTTTGATTCCTTCTTTTATACCTCTATAACTAGCTAAGTGATAAGAATACACCTACATTCTTAAAGTACAGGCCTTTGCAGACAGGCCTGAATATCTATATCCTAACACTTGGTTCTGCCTCAGCACAGGGGGCTGGAGTAGACGCCCTCTCAAGATCCCTTCCAGGCGTACATTGAAATAATTCTCTTTTGTGCTGTGTCCTGTTCTACGCTGAGCTGTTTTGCATGGGGCCATTTGGAACTGTGATCGCACCATGTTGTGTTGCATAGTTTTATGGTGCATTGTTTTGCCTCAGCTTGTTTGGTGTCTTTGTTGTGTTGGATTGAGTTGAGCTCTTTTGCATTGTGTACTTTTATCCTAAGGTGTGTCAGTTTGCTTTGCGTTGCTTTCTTCTCCTTAGTATTGTGTCATTTTATGCTGTGCAGTGTAGTTTTTTGTTGTTGTTTTTTGAATGGCCTGACACCATGTTTTTATTTGGTTTCATCTTGTTGTTTTTTATGTATCTATATTGCATAACATCATAGAAATGTAGAGCTGGACAGGACCTCAAGATGTTGTCATGTCCAGCTCTCTCTGCCAAGGCAGGACCAAGTATATGTAGATTGTCTCCGACAGAGCTTTGTCCTACTTGTTCTTAAAAACTTCCAGGGAAAGAGACTCCCCAGCCCCCCTTGTAAGACTGTTCCCGAGCTGACCTGCCTTAGCTCTGGGGACACCCACACAGACTGTAGTGGTGAGCAGCTCTGGAGAGAGAGGAGACCCCAGTGAGTGGCAGCTGGGTAAAGAGACTAAAGTTGGGAGGAGAAACATTGACGTGTCCAAGGTCACCCAGGCTGTCCGTGACCGAGCTAGAAATAGATCCCAGTTCTAGTGCCACTGTACTGCTGTTTTGGGCACTGAAGGTCTCTGCCACCCTGGTGTTTTAGGCACTGGTGCAAACCCTTAGTACAGACAGAATTTACACTAGTGCACTCTGGCACTGGTGCACCATGTCCCTGTTTGAAGGCTTGCAGGAGATGGGGGATGGGGGGCAGTGACCTCCCTGAGTCCTGGGGCTGGCTGAACTGTGCAGCTGGTAAGGGAGGGGCAGCAGTGAGTGCTGGAGGTATGAGCCAGGAGCACAGCCCCACAGGGCTGGACACTGACTTCTCCTGACCCAGGGGACACCCCCCAGCTGTGTTCAGGGACTGCAGCTGAGCTGCCTGCCAAGACAGCCTGTGCATCCATGGACAAACCACCTCTTCCTGCAGCCTAATACAGTGGGGTCTGGGGACCTTTCCAAGCTGTGGGTGACGGGGCTCTGGCATTACCGGGGTCTGTTCCTGGCTCTGTCCCTGACCTGCTTGTTGACCTGGGGGAAGTCACAGCCCCTCTCTGTTTTCCTCCTCCCTGTTGTCTACTTGGATTGTGATCTCCTTGGAGCAAGGACTGTCCCTCTCTGTCTGTGCAGCGCCCAGCACAATGGGGGTGCTGATCTCAGTCAGGTTCTCTGCCATGTGCAGCAGGATGGGGCCCTGATCTCCATCAGTGTCTGTGCAACGCAAGGCACAGTTGATAGACTCACAGACTTTAAGGCCAGAAAGTAGAGGTCTATTTCAGATGAGGTCTCATCGGTGCCTTGTATAACAGTACTAGCGCTTTCATGTGTCTGCTGGAAATACCTCACCTGATGTATCCTAGGACTGCATTAACCTATTTCACGGCTGCATCACATTGGCAGCTCATAATTATCCTGTGATCAACCAATACACCCAGGTCTTTCTCCTCCTCTGTCACTTCCAATTGACAAATCACCGGCCAGGGCCTGCAGTCTGTCAGGAAAGGTGTGCTGGGTTGTATTTAGGAATCTGAAAATAAAAGGTGAAGACGTCTGGTTCACAATATCCAATGAAATCTTGCAAACAATTATACAAATGGACCCTACTTCTGTTAAAACAACATGGTATTAATACTGATTCAAAACTGACATTAAAATTAGGAGAGAAACGCATGAGAAATGAACTGACACCTACTTACCATTTCTTAATGCCTACAATTTTGACACTCCCTCACAGCATCTTTTTTTCAAAGCGATGCACAGCACACAGTCAAGTTAATGAATGAAAGCACACCCATTATTGACTGCTTTGTGCTGCATGAGCATCTGATTAAGCACCTAATTACAACTGTACCACTGTAAGTGGAAATGCATCAACCCAGCTTAGCTCCAAGGTGTTTAGATGTGAATGAAAAGTTTCCAAGGCTTTGGCTACACTTAGCACTTCAAAGCGCTGCCACGGCAGTGCTTTGAAGCGCTAAGTGTAGTCGGAGCGCCAGCGCTGGGAGAGAGCTCTCCCAGCACTGTCCGCACTCCACTTCCCTGTGGGGATTAATGTACAGCGCTGGGGCTCTGATCACACTGGCGCTTTGCAGCGCCGCAATTTGCAGCGCTGGAGAGGGTGTTTTTTCACACCCTGCTGCAGCGCTGCAAATTTGCAAGTGTAGCCAAAGCTCAAATGGGTCACTTGCTGGAGGATTCTCTGCAGCGTGAGGGCTTCAAACCACAATTTGAAGACTTCAGTAACTCAGACGTAGGTTAGGGGTTTGTTATAGAAGTGGATGGGTAGGATTATATGGCCTGCTTTGTGCAGGAGGTCAGACTAGATGATCATAATGGTCCCTTCTGACCTTTAAAGTCTGAGTCTACATGGCAGAATGGTTAATGAAGAAAATACACTGAAATGCCTCTACCCAGTCCTGTTGACTTCTTCTCCCAACCCCCCTCCTCATGAGTTCTGGCCTCTTGGTCAGCTCAGCTCCCAGTCCCCCATCAGCTGTGCCCTCTCCCAACCTAACCCATTTCTACTGCAATTCTTCACTCTCCTCATCCAGGCAGGGGGTTGGCGCTGCAGCCCCTAAGGTACTGCGTTAATCACTGTCTCTCATACTAGGGCTATTTAGATTTTAGGGAACGATTCAGAATTACTGGCTCTGGGAGGTGGGAGGGAGGAGAGGCTGAGAGAGCGTTTGCTCTTACGGCCACGTTCAACTCTGGTAGCCTCCATGTTACCTCATCCTCCACCCTCCCCCATGTGTCTCTGCTCTTGTGTCAGTGTGTCACCTGATCATAATGCCACTGGCTTCAGCAGAGCTCCTAGACAGGAGCTACATCACAAGAGGGTTACGGTACTGAGAGTAAAATACATCACAGGGAGGGTGTAATTATCCTGAAGTGAAACATTCCAGGCTAGGAAGTACTTCATTACTTAAAATTATGCTTGACAGGATTGGATTTTTATGAATAAATTGCAGTAAATGTTAATTTCACTGTACACACACACAGATGAAAAAATATTTATATAGGTAATATACAGAAATGCTTCTGGAGACAGTGGAGTTTGATTTAAGGATATTTACACTGTATATTTTGGGTGTGACATTGACAATTTCTCTTTGAACAGTTATATGATTTGGCTTTTGGACTCTCAACAGTTACTGTTATTAAATAATTGTCTGACGACCCCCATAACTTCCCACAGCTCTGAACATTGAAATTGTGAACGTTGAAAAAAGGGTTTAAAAATAAATATTGCTAGCTATTGAAATTAAAAGAAAGAAATAGACACAATGAATTTTGTCAAACCCACTTAACGGCAATTGCAATATGCTAGGGGATGGAAATTCACAACTAAGTGTCGAAGAAAAACTCAGTTCTCTCTTTTTGTTTGGGTGCAGCAAAATCAAATTCTTTATTATTTCTCCAGTAATTACCATGGAGGGAGAGAGTGCCATAGGACACAGGGTCACCCCAGTCCTGGACAGGTCTCTCAACTGGTAAACAATCACAGCAAGCCTTTATACCTTTTACAGACAATTTCTAACAATAATACAGACAGTAAAAAGCAACAACTACATTTTGTTTATACACAGCAAAAAGGCTTATCTTATTTGTCTCAATCCTAAGAAAAGCAAGCCTGCATTTTGGTTAGTGATTGCAAGGTCGTAATAACTTTGTACACAGTTCCTGTCCTGTCGCCTCGCACTATCTTTGCTCCTACAAGTCTTACGTCATTAAGGTTACAGTATGGCCTGACTCTTGCTAACTAACATTCATTAAGATCTCTTCAAATCCTTGTTAATTATTTACTGGCTTCCACACTCCCCCCTTTTGTACTTCTAGTACAACAAACAATTTCAAATCTCAATTCGCATGAAACCATGGACTTCAGATTCTACAGCAAACATGTCAACCGTCATGGGACGTAATGACAATGCATGATTAGCATGAACATGAAAAGTATTGCTATTCTTATTCACCAACCTTAATTCTGCCCTGTAGTGACACCAGGCAATTGCTGTAGGGCTACGAATTAGGCATTTTAGTGTATATCGTTCCAAATTACAAATCGGTATTTGGATGGGTCATGCCCCATCCAACCCCCCATGCTCGTTGACACCCCCCCGGGGACCCATGACCCATCCCTCTCCTTCCCTGTCCCCTGACTGCCCCCTGCCACCCCATCAAACCCCTCCTCTCATTCTTGATGCCCCCCTGGAACCCCTGCCCCATCCAACCACCCCTTCTCTGTGTCCCTGACTGCCCCCCCGCCCCACATCCAACCCCTGCTCCTTCCTGACTGCCCCCCAGGACCCTTGCCCCCATTCAACCCCCTTGTACCCTGCCCTCTGACCGCCCCAACCCCTATCCACAACCCACTGAACACCCCCTCCCTGTTCCCTACCCCCTTACCACACTGCCTGGGGCCAGGACCGCAACTGGCACCACAGGATCCGATTCCCCGATCCGGGCTGGAGCCACTCGGCCAGGACCGGTGCTGCGGGGCCCGGGCTGGGCCGGATCGGAGCCGCTCGGCTGAGACCAGCCCGAGCCAGGGGTGCTTGGCCAGGACCCGGCTGGGGCGCTCGGCCGGGGCCAGGGGGAGCTGCTCAGGTGGAGCCGGATTGGGCCGCGCGTGCCGTCCCCCCCCGGCCCAGCTTACCTGCCTGCTGCTTGTTTCAGGCTTCCCACAAACATTTGATTTGCGGGAAGCAGGGGAGGGGAAAGAGAAGGAGGGCGGAGCGTTCAGAGGAGAGGGGGAGGTGAGCTGGGGCCGGGGGCTGGGTGGACAGCTGCCCGAGCCTTTGTTAAATTTAAAAGCTTTTTTAGAACTGGTTGTCCTGGAACAATCGGTTCTAAAAAGGCTTCTAAATTTAACAACCGGTTCCTGCGACCCGGATGGAGCTCACCACTGGTGGGAACTGCTAGAGGTGGTGGGAGGCAGGAAATATCCTGGGTGGAGAAAGGGAGGGGACAGGATGTGACAAACCTGCTGACACTTGTGTACTCTAGGGTGTGATGGGTTGTCACCCCGGGGTGCAGTCTGGGGGGCTTCTGGGAACCACTGTGTCCTCTAACCCTCTAGCTGGGCTGGCCCTTCTCACACTGCTTTGCTGGAGATTCAGCCAGCCTCTCCAGGGCCTGTTATCACCCAGCACGACAGCAGGTGGCGCCATACACCCAACTAAGCTACCTGAGTGCTTTACCTGAGCCACTCAAGGAGAGAGAGAAGACAACAGCCAATTTCCCAGCGATAAGTGTTAGCAAACAGATCAAAGCAGATTACTTAGCAAATAACCAACAACTCAAACCAAGCCTAACAGATGGATAGAATTTGAATTAGCAATTTCTCACCCTGACTGATGGTACAAGCAGTTCACCAAGTTTCCATACACAAGCTAGAAATCCCTTTACCCTGGGACCAGCACTTCCCCCAGTTCAGTCTTTGTTGCTCAGGTGCTTCCAGGAGTTCTCTTGTGTGGGAATGAGGCCAAGAGATGATGTCACACCCACCTTATGTAGCTTTTCCATATGGCAGGACCCTTTGTTCTAAACTCAGTTCCCAGTCCAGTTTGTGGAAAAATACAGGTACCAAAATGAAGTTCATTGTCATGTGGTCTGGTCACATGCCCTAGCATGGCCTGCTGAGTCATAGTAGCCATGACTCATAGGCTGGCTGAAATGTTCACAGGAGGGCTAAGCTCTTCCACAGTCCATTGTCTTTGTTGCTGAGCCATCAGCACTGTCTGGCTTCTTCATTGTTGTACCTGAAAGGCTCGTTGTGGGTGTTACCCAGAGTAAGCACATTTGAAAGACAGGTACAGAGTCAATAGCCATAACTTCAGATACAAACATGATCCATGCACACAGGTAGGATAATCATATTCAGCAAATCATAACTTTTCCAGTGACACCGCACATGACTCATCTTGTACAAAATGCCTCATGTCCTAATCATATTATAATCCTGCCACTATGCTGAATATGGGCTGTAGTGTCAGATAGGTCCTAATGTCAAGGCACAAGTGTAGGGAATGAAACTTCCCCTCTTTGTGGAACAGGAAATAACCCTTTAGCCAGGGCTGGGAAAACTTCCCAGACTCCCAGTGCTGAAACCTGAACCTACTGACATTTCATTAGTTACCCCGCATCCCCGATCTTTGTGGCAACTGCAAACGTTATCGGTGATGATTTTATATTCTCTTCCAGGTCATGGATAAGAATGTTAAATAGCACAGGGCCAAGATTCAATCCTTGCGGGAACCCCCTAGAAAGAAATCCACTCGATCATGGTTCCCTATTTAAAATCCCAGTTTTTAATGTATTTAATGTATGCCGTGTGTATTTTGTACATTCTAGTCAAAATATTGTGCTGAAGCAACTCATATGCCTACGTATATTACATCAGTACTATTAGCTGCAACCAAACTTTTGATCTCATCCAATAAGGATATCCAGTTAGTTTGATAGGATCTATTGTGTCTAAACCTTTTTAATGGATACTAATTATATTACCCTCCTTTCTTTATTAATGAAATCCAATATCGGCTGCTCCATTCTCTTGGCCAGTATCGATTTCAGACTGACACACTTGTCATTAGTTGCGTCATCTCTTTGATAGTTTTTAAATATTGGCACAGCAGTAGCTTTATTCCAGTCTTCTGGAATTTCCCAAGTGTTCCAAGTCCTAATTAAAATCAACATTAACAGTCTACCACGCTCCTCCAGCAGGTCTTGCAAAACTCTAGTTATCTGGACCCACTGATTTAAACACATCTAACTTTAATAGCTACTGTTTAACATCCTCATGAGTTACTTTTGGAATGGAAAGACTGTCAGCGTCAACATCTTATGATATTGAGTTACATCATCTGTTTTTCTCCAAATCCAGGAGAGAAATATTTATTGAACACTTTTACCTCTTCTGCATGATTGTTGATGATTCTGCCATTTCCATCTAGTAGTGTACCACTACCATTGTTAGGATTAATTTTGTACTTTTAAAAACTTCCTTCTTATTTTCATTGGTTGATCATTGATTTCTGTTAGCTTCCCTTGCCAACTTTCTACAATTCTGACCTTCAAACTTAGATTCTTTACTATTGACTTCCCTTTTCTTCTATATATTTAATTTGGAGAGTGTTGGGATTCCTACCAGGGAGCCATCAGCAGGGTCCAGAGACAGCCCCATCTCCTATATCAAGCTCTGGCTAGTAGCTATGTGATAAATGTGAAGACCCTGCCTCCATCTGTCAGCTGGGAGACACAAAGGTTCTCTCTTTCTACCCTCCGATGCCTCCTGGCTGCTCTAGGCAAGGTGAGGTGGGACTCTGTTAACGTGCTTCCCAGAGCTTCCCTTTACCTGGTGCTGCTGTTCTGTGAGTAGTGGGGCTGTGAGTGGGGCAGCAGGTACTGAGTGTTGGACTCTTGTTCTTTCAGGGGCCGGTGACCTTCGAGGAGGTAGCTGTGTATTTCACCAAGGAGGAATGGGCTCTGCTGGACCCTGTTCAGAGAGCCCTCTACAGGGATGTCATGCAGGAGAACTATGGGACGGTGACCTTGCTGGGTAAGGAGTCCTGTCCCCTAGGTTATTAGAAGCTGTGGGGTCTCTAAAGAACCTGAGCAGTAATAACTTCATTCATCATCCAAGTTTGACAAGTTTCTTTGCCCTCTTTTTTTCCTTATCTCCCATACACTAGCAGGCAGCAGGGAGGGAGGAGGTAATGAGAGATGAGGAAGGAACCAGAAGAAGCTCCCAAGGTGCCGGGAGGTGGTGCTAGCTGCCAGTAATGGGAAGAAGGAGAGGGGAGTGTGGAGGAAGGGCACCCAGGAAGTGGGCTGGGTGTGTCAGTGGGAGGGAGGAGAGGTTTGGGGATCTAGAGCTGTGGGGGATCCCAGACCTTTAACCCTGAATCCCTACCCAAAGCTCAGGTAAATCCCAGACTTCAGCATAACCACTCTCACAAAGCCTCAACGTAATATAAGGCCCTGAACTGTAGCAAGCTTAGGCTACGTTTACTAAATCGCATCAGTAAATCGACCACGGCTGGATCGATCCCAGAGCATCAATCCCGGCTGTAGTGTCGACCTGCCCTTAATAACCCATTTATCTATGTTCACCTCCTTGCCCCTCCACGCATGTTCCAAGCTAATAAGCAATACTCTGATCATGACATCTTACCTCTAGCGAGTATGAAATTGCCCACAAGACGTGAGACTGGGTCATAGATCGTAAAATCAGGTCGGGGTCAAGAAGAGTGAGAGTTTGGAGAGAGTCTTGTCCCCCCTCTCCCCATCTGCAGCAGCCTCAAGCTGTCCTCCCTCCAGGCTCCTTGGATCTCTGAGCCTGTCCCTCCTGAGGCTGCGTGGCCCAGTTCTTGTTTCTGACCTTCTCCTTTTCCGGAAGAATTAGGGGCTGTTGCTCCTGAATGTTAGTGTGTAATTCCCCAGCCTTCTCCTCCCACTGGGGGAGTTTAATTCTCCCTCCCATTACACCTGAGTCACTAGATTTCCTAATTCCCCAAAATGTGCTTTTGCGATGTCACAGTTCTGGGGTAGCGAAGCCTTTGACCTGCCTCTATGGTCTGCTCAAGGAATGGCCCCTCAGGTATCAGGCCTCTAGCCAGCCCCTCTCTATGGGCAGGGACCCACCTGCCTCTCCTTTTTGACCAGGGTGTGAGGATTGCAGCTTGTCCTCCACTGTGTTCGCTGGACTAACGTCCAGTTCCTGTGCGTTGCTTTCTCTCCAGGGACTGTGAGCAGTGTGTGTGTGTCTGAGACAGAGGTGGGACTTTTGGTGATACTTGTATGATGCCAATACACACCTCAGTTTCCTGCTGTGATTGGTATTGCTATGATTATAAAGAGCAGGAGACGTGAGGTGTTTTGTCACGTAGCTGTCATGGGGTGATATGAATGGGTCATTAAGGACTGGCTGGGAGTAACCTACATCAATGGAATACCCGACAGAGACAAGGGAATGATTGTCACCCAGGGCCGCCCAGAGGATTCAGGGGGCCTGGGGTCTTCGGCGGCGTGTTCCCCTTATCCGCTCTGACGCTTTTACCCTGTGTCCCCCTGTAAACGTGGGTGTCCGGGGCTCAACCCTCCCTGGGGAGGAGGGGAGCCACGCTGGCCTTTTACACTGAGCAACAACACAAAGAGACAGTTAGGGGCTCAGGCCTTCTGCTGCAAGGCTGAGCAACAATATACAAGTCAGTGAGGTTAGGAGGCCCAGGCCCTTTGGTGCAGGGGCTGGGCCACAATACAAGTAGTCCAGGACAGGCCCAGGCCCTCTGGTGCAGGGGCTGGGCAGCAATGCAAACAGTTCAGGACAGGCCCAGGCCCTAGGTTAGGGCAGGGCAACAACAGTCAGGGCTCAGGCCCTCTGGTGCAGGGGCTGAGCACTGGGGTGAGGGGGGAGACTGCCACCCACGAGTGGGGTGGCAGGGGGGACGCAGGCCCACCCACTCCACTGCATCCCGGCCCGGGGCCCTAGGCAGCAGCTACCACCGCTGACGGTCAGTGGGGATCCTGACCGTAACACACTGACATGGGCATTGGTTGACCTGCAGCCTGACTGGGGTCAGCTGCTCCCGGGCCACTTCCAGTTCCCCCCTCTGGGCCTACCTGGTCCGTGGCGTCTGCTCCCGGGAAGTCCAACAGCATGGGCTCCTCGCAGCCCGGGCTAGGGGGTAGGTCCAGCAGTTCCTCAGGGAAGTCCGGCCAGTTCTGCTCTGGGGGTTCCTCGGGGTAACAGCAAGGGAGAGGTGAGGTCTCCGGCGGTTCCTCCTCGTAGGTGGCATGGGGAAGCTCCTGCGGGTCCTCCCAGTAGCGAGCGAGGGGAAGCTCCGGCCAGTCTGGGCAACTGCTCAGGGCCCCTGCAGCTTCCCAGTCCCGAGCCCTCTCGGGCAGGTCAGCTCCCGACGGTGGCTGGGCTCTGACTGAGCTCTGGTGGCTGGCTTTTATGCTTCCGGGTCGCTGCCTGACCCTCTGAGGGGCGGGCTCACTGCTCTGGAGCCCCGCCCCTTCCGGTGTCCGGGGCTCAACCCTCCCCGGGGACGAGGGGAGCCACACTGGCCTGTTACACCCCCTTACCAGCTCTGATGCCGCAGAGCATTTACCCTGTGTCCCCTGTTCCCCCTCCTGTTTGACTCAGTTTATATAGGAATATTCTCAGCGATACCTTTGCTTAACCAATCATTGTACTGAAATTTAATTAACCAATCCTAACACATTGAAACATAATTCTCTAACCAATTCTATCCCACTACCCTAATTAACTTACACCTAGCAAAATTAATTGTACAGCAGAGAAAAACAATTAGAGAACCAGACTGATTAACATTGTAAAAGTGGTGGCCATAAAGATAGAACAATACAGAAATGAGGATTTCACAACCACAAGCATTGAGAAGTGATTTCTTGCCAGACAGGCTGCTGTCAAACTAAGTTTTCTTTAACCATCTTAAGATCTGTTTCTTTATCTGGTGCTGATGGGCACTATCAGGACAGGATCATCTTCCTAACAGCCCAGTAGCACCTTATTTCAGTGTGACTGGTTTGGGATGTGAGGGTGTGACCCTTTGCTTCCCAGCTTATGGCTGCCCCTGCTGCTTAGCCAAAGGCCTTAGCCTAAGAACAAGGCCTCAGACGGTCACAGTAAGAGAAGGCCCTTACAAATACAGACAGTGATTTTGATTCTTTGTTTTCATACTCCTGTAAGTAGCTAAGAGATAAAAATACCCCTAAGTTCTTAAAGTCAAGGCTTTACAGGCAGGCCTGAATATCTCTATTCTAACAGTGGGGCCTACCCCTTCCCCCATTCTGTGTCTGTCTTGTGTATTTAGATTGTAAATTCTTCAGGGCATGGGCCATCTACTGTTCTCTGTTTGTACTTTGCCTAGCACAATGGGGACCCAGTGTTAGTTGGTCCTTAGGCACTAAGGTAATGATTATGATCTATAATCATCATAACTCTCCTGCCACTTTGAGCCAAGGAAGCTGGCCTTGGGATGTTACTTCTTAAAATGAGCTGGGGTTAAAACCATGGACTATTCTTTGTGACAAGTATCCCACAAATTCCACTGACCTCCTGGTTTTCTTTGCCTGCAGTCGGGTTTCCAGTTTCCAAACCTGATGTGATCTCCCAGCTGGAACGAGGGGAAGAGCCGTGGGTCCCAGACCTCCAGGGCTCTGAGAAAGAAGTGCTTCAAGAGCTGCCTGCACAGGTGAGGACTTGGTTAAACCAACTTAACAACTGTGCAGGAATGCAGGAAACATTTGGGATGCCCTACAAAGACCCTGTGAGCTCTCCAAGTTCAGGATTGTTCCCTGCAGATGTGGAATCATTATGGCAGATGTCACTCATGGCTTCCTCCTATTCTGACTGACAACTGGCAGCAGGTCGCTCCCCGATATCTCTTTCTCCTGAGTGTTCTCATGAGATGCAGACCAAAACTGATCCCTTCTTCTCTCCTCTGGGGAAGGTTTTGGGGAAAATCAGCTCCTGATAGGTTTGATCTCTCCCCCACGTATTTTGGATTGTTCATCCCTTTTTCCATTCCTCTCTCTGTGATTTTCTTTCTTTCCGGTGCAGGTAGTGATCTATGTCTGGATTCTCTCTGTCTCCCATCAGGTGATGGGCTGGTGAGTGAGAATGAGGAGGAGAAACCCCAGCAGGAAGATGCTGAGCAAGGAGAACCACATGGAACTTTATCAGGAAGATCCAAAGGGAATGTTTCCGGGAGTTATGCACTCCCAGAAAAAACAAAAGCCTGTGAGACTCAGGGGAGGCCAGAGGGAAACTTTAGTAGCCACTCAAACCTTATAACAAGTGAGAGAATCAACTTGGAAGAGACACGCTACACATGCCATGAATGCGGGAAAAGCTTCAATCGGAGCTCTGCCCTTATCAGACATCAGACAATCCATACGGGTGAGAAACCTTATGAATGCTCTGAGTGTGGGAAATGCTTCATCGATAGTTCAGCCCTCATCTCACATCAGCGAATCCACACAGGAGAAGCGCCCCACACATGCTCTGAGTGCGGGAAAATCTTTAGTTGGAGCTCACACCTTATCACACATCAGAGAATCCACACAGGAGAGACGCCCTACACATGCTCAGAGTGTGGAAAAAGCTTTGGGCTGCGCTGTCACCTTATCACACATCAGAGAGTCCACACAGGACAGACACCTTACATGTGCTCTGAGTGCGAGAAAAGCTTTAGTCAGAGCTCAGACCTTATCAGACATCGTAGAATCCACACAGAAGAGAAGCCCTACACATGCTCAGAGTGTGGAAAAAGCTTCAGGCGGCGCTCTCACCTTATCACACATCAGAGAGTCCACACAGGACAGACACCTTACATGTGCTCTGAGTGCGGGAAAAGCTTCAGTCGGCGCTCACGCCTTATCACACATCAGAGAATCCACACAGGGGAGACGCCCTACACATGCTCAGAGTGTGGAAAAAGCTTTAGTCAGAGCTCAGACCTTATCACACATCAGAGAATCCACACAGGGGAGACGCCCTACACGTGCTCTGAGTGTGGGAAAAGCTTCAATCATCGCTCTGCCCTTATCACACATCAGAGAATCCACACAGGACAGACGCCTTACATGTGCACTGAGTGTGGGAAAAGCTTTAGTCAGATCTCAGACCTTATCAGACATCGTAGAATCCACACAGAAGAGAAGCGCTACACATGCTCAGAGTGTGGAAAAAGCTTTAGTCAGAGCTCAGACCTTATCAGACATCAGAGAATCCACACAGGAGAGAAGCCCTAGACATGCTCTGAGTGTGGGAAAAGCTTCAATCAGCGCTCAAACCTTATCAAACATAGGAAAATCCACATGGGTGAGAAATCTTATGGATGCTCTGAGTGTGGGAAATGTTTCTTTAATCGTTCAGACCTCATCTTACATCAGAGAATCCACACAGGGGAGTAGCCCTAGACATGCTCTGAGTGCGGGAAAAGCTTCAAGCACAGCTTAAAAGTTGTCTCACATAGGAGAATCACACTCTAAGTGCAGGAAAAGCTTCAATCAGCGCTCAAGCGTCATTAGACATCAGTTATCAGAGGGGTAGCCGTGTTAGTCTGGTTCTGTAGAAGCAGCAAAGAATCCTGTGGCACCTTATAGACCAGGGGTCGGCAACCTTTACTATCAAAAGAGCCATTTTGCCCCCTCTTCCACTAAAGAAAAATAGTCTGGAGCCGCAAAACATAACACTGCTTATAAACTTTTAAAAGTTTTAATCTTTGTTTTTAACCTGTTACAACAACAGAATACAACAAACAGAAGTGCAGTGTGCATGTGTAGGCCTACTTTGAAATAAATTAAACACTGAACTATGCAGGCCTTTTTGAGTCCTTCCCGCATTTGTGTAAAATTAAAATAAAACGTAGCCCACTTTAATATAAAAAAACATATAGTTGCAGCTTAGCAGTTTAAAAAAAGTAAACATAAAATTAGGAACGTTTTTTGACAAGTCCATTTCAGTGTGCTCTCATCCTCTTCAGGTTTCTTTCTCGGCCAGCAATCAACCGAAGCACCTGAACATACAATAAAAACTACATCAGCTCCGGGTCTGAAATAAATGTTTTTTCTGAATAATAATAGCCTATTAAATACTAGTGTTTTCACCTGTTTAATGTGACTTCTGTTTCTGAAGCTCGATGCTGATCTTCCCTATGTCGGGGCTGTAAGATGTGACTTTGATCTTCACACAGGACTGTAGGCTCTCATTTGTGAGGCAGGAGCGATATTTGGACTTTATGAAGTTCATGCTCGAGAAAACTTGCTCGCATAAGTATGTTGAGCCAAAGATGGACAGGACTCCAAATGCATACTTTTTCATGTTCATATACGTATCGGGAATGGCACTCCATGTTTCAAAAACAAGTTTGTCGGGTTTGGGGAGGTTTTCAATATCATTCCATTTGTGCTCTTTAGCGAGTGGCCTTCTGACGGGCGACTTCTTCGACATCCGCGGTCAGGCTTTTGAACTTGGACACCCATAAGTCTTTATCCGCTATGTCGGCCAGTTCAATTTCAAGATCGGGCTGACTTATCCCTGTGAATGCGGATATGTTCAGCAGGGATGGGTCGATGTCCAGTGGTGTGACAGGAAGGACAGAGTGTTTTCCTTTCTGAACTTGCTGAATCTTTCTCCAAATGCAGCTTGCATTGCCATAATTGCACGGTGTAAATAATCACAATTTATGTGATTGTTCTCTTCTTTGAACTCTCTCAGGAGGGGAAGTGAGAGAGCGTACCTCTCTGTACATCTCTGGCAAACACTGTCATCTTGCGCTCAAACGCCAGAACATCCTCCAGCAACTGCAGGGCCGTGCTTCCTTTCCCTGGAGATTTTTATTCAGCGTGTTTAAATGACTTGTCATATCCACCATGAAATAAAACTTTTCCAGCCAATCGAGGTCTCCCAGTTCGGGATAGCTGAGGCCTTTGCTTTCCAAGAAGGTTTTCACATGTTCCAGACAAGCAGCGAAGCGTTTCAGCACGTCTCCCCTTGACAGCCACCGAACTCTGTTGTACAGCAGGAGATCCAAATATGCGCTCTCGACTTCATCTAACCATGAACAAAACTGTCGGTGGTTTAACCCGTTTGCAATTATTTTGTTCACTATCTTAATAACGAGGTTCATCACTTCCACACATTCAGGGGGGAATGTTTGAGCGCACAGTGCTTCTTGGTGCAAGATGCAGTGAAACGTCATCAGCTCTCGATCCAGCGACTTTTGAAGTAAATTCACAAAGCCCTTCTGTGCTCCTCTCATACTGGGTGCACCATCAGTAGACACTGACACCAGGTGAGTGGTGTTTATTCCTTTGGCTTTTAGACAACTCAAAACAGCCTCACAAATGTCCTGTCCCCGCGTTTGGCCCTTTAGCGGTATGAGTTCAATCAGTTCTTCCTGCGGCCCATCAGAGTTCACATATCTGCATAACAGTGCTGTCTGCTCAATATCGTTTACATCACTTGACTCATCACAGGCAATTGAATATGCTTGAGCTGAATTGATGTAATCAATTTGCTTACTGGTGATGTTTGTTGCCATTTTAATGGTCCTGTCCTTCACGGTCTTTGCAGAGAGAGGCATTTCTTTAATTTTCTGAATAATTTCCTGTTTGTTTTTGAATTCGGAGAATAGATGCTCTGATATTTTTATGAACAATTCTTTCATGTATCCTCCGTCTGTGAATGGCTTCCCCCTCCTTACGATCTCATGAGCTGCCACAAAACTAGCAGCTGTAGTTGAGTTTGGAGAGTTGATCCACTTCTTGAAAGTATGTTTGCTCTGCTCAACTTTCCGTAGTAGTTCCGAAATCGCTCTCTTTCGCCCATCTTCAGTTGGGTACTTTTCAGAAAATGCTGAGTGCTTGTTTTGAAAATGTCTTTCAACGTTACATTTTTTGTTGTTTGCTAATTTCTCGCCACATATCAAGCACACAGGTAAGCCAGCGTCGTTGGCAGTGAAGGCAAAGGAATCTGTCCATGCAGAATTAAACTCTCTATTTTCTTCTGAGATTTTTCTTTTTTGGGATGTATTCATGGTTAGTTTACCGCGGGGGTCGCACACTCAAGAAGCCGCCTGCAGGTAAAGGCGAGGGCTATAGACGTGGATGTGACACATATTTTAATTGACAAATTATAAAAACTTTTAAAAAATTCGATGTTAAAGTATCACCTCGAACTCCAAGATAACTGTGCAACAAAATAAACAAAAATAAAATTATATATAAATAAAAATTAAGTTAATAAAATAACCATTATTCTTTTTTTTTTCCTTTTGTCAAGGCTGAAGGAGCCACAACAAGGAGGCTGAAGAGCCGCATGCGGCTCGGGCCGCGGGTTGCAGACCCTGGCCTAGGCTCTGCCATGCTGGGAACATGCTCCATCTCTTTATTGCAGGGGAGACCTGGCCCCTCCTGCCAGGCTAAGCCCACAGGAGATTTTTCAGCCTCCCCAGTAATAAAGTCTCTGAACAAAATGCTGGAAAGGAGCAGAACCAAAGGTGCTGGGCAGGCTCCATAGGGACACTGGCTCCTCCTTCCCCTCCTATGCGGCCATGTCCTGTCGCTGGCAGAGATCGGCCCCATCTCCCTCCCAGAGGCAGCCGTGTCTGCGGGCTCCCCCAGCCAGCACCCACTAACCACCACCCACGCTGGGGGAGTGACACAGGACAGCAAATTCCACCTACCCAAGGACAAATTGCTGCAGATAAACGGGCTGGGTTCACATCCCAAAGCTGAGGAGAATTTAAGAATTACAGAGAAAATAGGGAAAATAAGAGACTAGAGAGTCAATAATTTTAGGGAAAATGAGGGAATCTCCTTGGATTTTCTAGCCACATGTGGGGAGGAGAGAGAAGGGGAAGAACTAGAGAGAATTGTTCTCAGGTTTTGAGACAGAAAGAAATGGCACAAACAGGAAAAGGATGCAAGTGGCTCACCCCCGTGACCATAGGTGCGTGCAGCACATTTCATTAGGGTGCGCACACAGGGAGCCCCACCCTAGCCCCACCCCATCCACTGCCTCCCACTTCCTGCCCCCTGGCTGCCCCGCTCAGAACCTCCAAACTGCCCCTGCTCCTTGTCCCCTGACTGCCCCCTCCTGAGACCCCCCCCCACTGTAACTGCCTCCCTAGGACCCTACCCCCTACCTGTCCCCCTGACCCTTATCCACACCCCTGCCCCCAGACAGACCCCGGGGACTCCCACGCCCCATCCCACCACTCCCCGCCCCAATAGGCCCCCCGAAATCCCGAGCCCTCCAACCCCCGCTGCTCCCGGCCTGCGCCCCTCCCGCGCCACCGCCCGCCAGGCACCCCGAACCCTCAACCCATCCAACCCTCCTGCTCCTTCTCCCCTGACCGCCTCCTCCACAGGCCCCCCCAATCGCTAATCACCCCTCCAACTATCCAACCCCCCACCCCCACCACCTGGCCGCGCTAACGAGTGGCTGCTCCCACCCACACACTCAAAGCGGCAGAGGAGGTTCCCTCTCCTCCGGTGGGAAGGTGGCCTAGTGGTTAAGGCACCGGACTCAGGCTCAGGTTTTCTGGGTTTGAGTCTCTGCTCTGCCACAGACTCCCTGCTCAGCCTTGGGAAAGTCACTTCACCTCGTTGTGCCCTAGATCCCACCTGCCCAATGGGGCCAAGACTGACCCTGCCTCCTGGGCTAAATCCATCCATGGCTGGGTGATGGGGGAGAAATGGAGATACCAACATGGGGAGATTGGGGCTGAATTTCTCCACAGCCGGAGAGGGAGCCAGCTCCACCGGGGGGATGGGGCGAGAGGTGCTCAGGCCAGCTCCACACGGAGGGGGGTCAGGGCTTCAGCCCTGCAACTTCTGCCACTAAGGTGGCTAGGGGGTGCCGGGGACTTCAGCCCCACATCTTCTGCCAGGGTCCGGGGTTCTCCTGTCTGCCCCAGGGGGGCTCCTCCCCCCCCACTGCAGCTCCTGCAGGGGCCCGGGGCTTCTCCTCCCCCCACTCCAGCTCGGCTCCTCTCCCGCCCCCACGGGAGGGGGGGAGCAGCCTCCCAACCGGGGCTCAGGGCATGGGGGTGCCGGGGCTCCCCCCATGCGCACGCCTGGGCCCGGGACACTCACACACACACACTCTGTCCCGGGGCTCCCCTGGTGCCCAGAGACCGATCAACCCCCCGCCCTTCCCCGCCTGCAGCTCCGGCCTCTCCCCTCCCCTCCCGCCCCGCCAGCTGCACCCAGGGGAGCCCCGGGCCCCAGGCTCTGTACCCACCAGGAGCCCAGCGGGGCCGGGGGCAGCTCCAGCTGCAGCTGAGAACAGCCGCTCTGCACCGGCCCGGGCGGCTCCAGCGCTGCTGGCAGGACGTGGACACCTGGGAGCTGCTGCTGTGCCCGGGCTCCTGCGTCACATTGTGCCAGAGCCCCACCCCCAGGAGCTGCGCCGCCCCCGGGCTGTGCCAGAGCCCCGCCCCCAGGAGCTGCCCCGCCCCGGCCTGTGCCAGAGCCCCGCCCCAGGAGCTGCCCTGCCCTGATCTGTGTCAGAGCCCCGCCCCCAGGAGCTGCCCCGCCCCCGGGCTGTGCCAGAGCCCCGCCCCCAGGAGCTGACCCATGTTGGGTTTCTCGGATTTGTTCTCCTGCCTCCTACTTCCCAGCACCCACCGCTCCCAGCTGCTCCCTTCCTGTGTCTGCAAACACCCCCCGGGCGGGCTGCAGTGCTCGCTGGGGCTGGCTCCAGTGGCTGAAGTTGCCTCCATCTCTAATCCCCTGGGGGGGGAGGTGGTACGAAGAGAGGATATGGGCCCAGGGTGTGAAAGCAGAATTAGGGGGTGGGGAGAGAAAGACTGTTTGGAAAGGTGGGTTTTTGCGGGGGCGGGGGGAGATCCCAGAGCCGACGCTTCCATTAGGCAACCCGAGGCGGTCGCATGGGTGCCAGGATTCGGGGGGGGGCATTTTGTGCGCTCCCCACGGGGCGCCCGGGAACTTCTGGTTCCGCTCCCGTTGCGCCGCCAAAGATGGACCCTCCGCCAACATGCCATGTAAAATAGCAGCAGGCAATTGAGCAGCTCAATGACTGCCGCTGTTGCCTGCGGCATTTCGGCGGAGAGTCCTTCTTCGGCGGCGCTATGGGAGTGGAACCGGAAGCTCCTGTGCGCTCCATGGGTAGCGCAGAAAATGCCGCCCCCCAAATTTTGCCTAGGGCGCCAGAAACCCTGTCGCTGCTCCTGGGTGATCCAGATGGAGTCAGAAGCAGTTGGGTAGCAGAGGCTCAGGGAATTTGAGGGGAACCCCCTGGGTGTCCCAGTGTTGGCCAGGGATCGTACAGCACCTAGCGCAATATGGAGTCCCGATCTCAGTCATAGTCTGTGCAGCACCTGGGAGCCCTGACGTCTGTTTCCTGATCACAGGCACTGGGAATGGAGAGAGGGAAACCTCAGCACCTGAAGGGTTAATGCAGCCCTGTGTGCAGCCCCTGCTAGGGTGACCAGACAGCAAATGTGAACAATCGGGACAGGGAGTGGGGGTAATAGGAGCCTATATAAGAAAAAGGCCCCAACATGAGGACATCTGGTCACGCTAGTCCCTGCTGCTCTGATGAGGGGTTGGCTTAGAGAGTTGTAGTAATAACAGCAGCAAAGAGTCCTGTGGCACCTTATAGACTAACAGACGTATTGGAGCAGGAGCTTTCGTGGGTGAATCCCCACTTCGTCAGATGCACCAATAGTCCCATATGGGCTAGTGGGCAGGATTCCTGGTTTTCATCCAGGTGACCTGGGTTCAACTTCCACTGTGGGAACCGTGCAGAGCTTTTGCCCAGGGTGGAGACAGGAAATGAAAGGAACAGGGAGGGATCCTGCCAGCAGGGGAGTTGGACAGTGTGGGGAGGATCCCAGAAGTGGGGTGGGGGCAGAGGTCTGGGGGAGACCAGGAAGGATCCCAGCAGTGTGGGAAGTTGAGAGCACAGGCCTGGCATGGGGACTGGGGAGAGTGAATGTGTCCCTCTAAACCCACCCACTGCAGACTAGGCAGGACTGGAAGAATTACGTGTTTGTTGGTAAATGTCAATTTCTGTGTAAACACACAACCCAATGGCAAAATATTTCCATCGATAATCATCAAAACTGACAGATGGGCAAAGTAAGAAACATGCTGCTTGAGAACTTACCCTGTTGTAGGAGCAGCAGTGATCTGTGTGCTGCGTATCACCTGTATGCCCAAAAGGTCTGGTACACTCCCCCCATCCCCCGCGTGTCTCCTCTCCCTCTCTGACTGCCTGTGAAGTGGCGTTCCCCCTCCCCCCCTCCTGCAATGCTTGTGGGATGAAGGGGCTGGTTGAACAGCTGGAAGAGCAGAAGAGTTCCTAGATAGACAAGGTGTCTGGGACTCTCATTAGGCAGCATTGTGAAAGCACAGCTGAGCACAGGGCCCCTTCCCCTTTTTAAGGACCTGAACCTCATGGCCTGCGACTGGAGATGACTTGGCTGCATCCGGTGGGTCACACTCCACCTCAGCCAGTGTCCATGCAGGGTCCATGCTCTGGGTGTGTGAGTGCTGCCTAATGAGAGTCCCAGACACCTTGTCTACTTGGAAGCTCTTCTGATCTTCAACCAGCCCATTCATCCCACAAGCATTCCAGGAGGGAGCGGGAGGGGAGGGGAAAGCCACTTCACAGGCATTCAGAGAGGAGAGGAGACAAAAGCGAGGAGGAGGGGGGAAGTATAACAGACCTTTGACCATAGAAATCACTGCTGCTCCTACAACAGCAGGAACAGGCCACTAGGAGCTGAGAAAAGGAAGCCATCATGTTTCTGCCTGGCTTTGAACCAGGGACCTTTTGTGTGTTAGGCAAACGTGATAACCACTACACTACAGAAACTTTGTCATGGGGCTGTGCCCTTCCCTTCATAAGAATGGCCATACTGGGTCAGACCAAAGGTCCATCCAACCCCATATCCTACTGCCAACAGTGGCCAATGCCATGTGCCCAAGAGGAGTGAACCTAACCAGAAATGATCAAGTGATCTCTCTCCTGCCATCCATCTCCACTCTCTGACAAACAGAGGCTAGGGACACCATTCCTTACCCATCCTGGCTAATATCCATTAATGGACTTAACCTCCATTAATTTATCTGCAAAAAGAACAAAGCATGTGGCACCTTAGAGACTAACAAATGTATTTGAGCAAAAGCTTTTGTGGGCTAAAACTCACTTCATCGGATGCATGCAGTTAAAAATTCAGTAGAAAGATATATATACACACAGAGAACGTGAAAAAATGGGTGTTGCCATACACACTATAGGAGAAAGGACAAAGGAAGCAAGAGACGAAGAGAAAAGAGGGATCAGACAGTGGATGGAGCAAGAGGTGAAACAAAAAGGACAAACCCTTATGTCCCCAGTGATTCTAAGAGACAAAATCACAGCTACAGAATAAAATTCTGCCTCCTTAACCTCCTGTTTTCCATGCCTAGAATTCAACTGTCATCAGATGGATTAGACTGAACAGGTTTCAAACCTCCAGTAGGCTCTTACCTTCTAAACAGGGACGGCTGTTTTCTAGTAAAATCACTAAAAGGGAAGGAGAAAACTCGAAAGAGGTTCCTCCTGGCGCTCACGTCCGTGAACCCGAATGCTCTCTCAGTCCTCAAAGAGAGACCTGGAGAAGGAGACTTGCTGGAGCAAAGCCACAGGGGTCTCTGAGGTTTCCCTGGCCCCTCGCCCCGGTCCTGCCTGGCTGATGTCAGCATCTCTCTGTGAGATCACCACCTCCCCACCACCTTGGACCAATAGGCTGAGGTCCTGCAAAAGGCCTTTGTGATGTCACTGCCGCACCCCTCCCTTGCTGTGCCAATGTCCTGCCCCTGGCCAGGCACTTTGCAGGTTTGAGCTACTCCCTGTGGATCACCCCACTCAAGGAGCGTTCGTTCTAGGCAGCAAGCTGGCTAGACAGGGAAACATCAGACGCTGCTCCGAATGCTACACTCAGTTTTTCAGAAATTAGTCATCTTTATGGCCAGAAGAGACCATTAGAGCATCTAATCTGACCCCCTGCATATCACAGGCCTCCTGTAGGACACAAGAGCTACTTTTGGGGCAAACACATTCCAGAAAGGCATCTTGTCTTCATTAAATGACATCAGGAGATGGAGAATCCATCACTTTCCTTGGTAGCTTGTTCCTGTGGTGAATCATCCTCGCTGTTGAATATTTGTGCCTTAGTTGTAATATGAATTTGTCTCTTTTCACCTTCCAGCCATGGGGTCTTGTTATGCCTTTCTCTGCTCGGTTCAAGAGCCCTTTAATACCCAATCCTTTCTCTCCATTAAGGCACTTGAACACTTCAGTGAAGTCACCTTTCAATCTTCTTTTGATCAGCTAAACAGGTTGAGCTCTTTCAGTAGCTCACTAGAAGGCATTTTTCTCCAGCCCTCAGAACATTTGGTGGCTCTTTGCTGCCCCAGCTCCAATTTCACAACATCTTTTTCAAATGAGGACACCAAAACTGGAGGCTATTCCAGTATCAGTCTCACTGATGCCGTGTCGCCTCCTGTGACGTTATTGACATAATTTGTAACCGTATAGATCACCGTTGCGACCGCTGTTCTATTTGTAGTCAATATTTTAGAAAGGTTGTCGTGTAAGTGGTCTATGGAGAGGTTCTGATTGGCTGATTATAATTATGCTATTTCTAGATGTGTATGTGATATGCATATGTGATATGACCTATCAGCTCCTAACTCCCAAACTTTCAGTAACTCTATCCTCAGTGCCTGTGAGTGTAATTTAAACCATAAGAAAAACCACACTAGGCTAGACCGAAGGTCCATCTAGCTCTGAATCTTGTCTTCTGACAGTAGCCAATACCAGGTGCCCCAAAAGCAACTCAGTAAGGTACCACTGGAACTTGAACCCAGGATGTCCTGTATACAAAACACTGGTTTTAGCCAGCTAAGCCATGGTGCCTACAGCTGCTGAAAGGATCATGTCTGCACACACCTGACTCTCTGCCAGCCCCCATCTGGGCCTGACAAGCTTTGCTTCTGTTTGGATTCAGTAAAGCAGAGGAGCAGGTGAAGTTTTACTCCCAAGGGTCTTTGGACAGGTCTACACTACAAAATTAGATTGGTGTAACTACATTACTCAGAGGCGTAAAAAATTTACCTCCCTAAGCAATGCAGTTAAATCAGCCTAACCCCGGTGCAGATAGCGCTGTGCCAACAGGAGGGCTTCTCCCAACAACATAGCTTGGGGAGGGGCTTGGTTAGTGAAGATGAAGAGAATAGGTGGCCCATGGCTCTTGCATTTGGGGAGGCTGGGTGTGAGCGCTGGAAGCTCCTAGAAGTGGGGCCCATTGGTGCCCAGACCAGGGCCCTGCCCCCCCACCCTTCTCCTCTCTGTGGCCCCACCTGTGCTCCCCCCGTGCTCCGGTTTGGCCACGTCCCACCCCCCCACTCGTCCTCTTTGGCTGAGGACGGCTGATCCACCTGTTGCTCGCTCCTCTCCTCCCCCCAGGCCTTCCTGCCTGCTGCGCGTGCCTCTCCACCCCCGACCACAAGGTCTGCCCACCAGCCGCCACCTCTCCATAGGCGGCAGGTTTGTATAATTTTTGGTGGGGCCCAAAATGGTGGTGCCCCCCCACTCCCGCCCTGTAAGCCGATATAAAATGAAGCTACAACGCCAGTGCCACAAGTTTACAAGGGTCAATTAAAAGTGGAAAGTCAGAAGCAGCACTTGCCTACTTCAATATACAGTATTATATTTTGTTGCATCTGTTGTGATGAAGTGGGAATGTTCTTAATATTTTCTCTGAATACTGTGTGGGTGCCTCAGTTTCCCTGCAAGATGCCAACTGAAGGTGTTGGGGACAAAGAGATCAGGTGGCCTCCTTGTCCGGAAGAGACACAGAGGCCAGAGGAGGGAGTGTCAATTTGGAGCTGGCTGGGGAAATGGGGAGAGACCCAGAACTTGGTTCTGGGCTCCCCACCCCCAAGATGGACCTGACAGAGGGGTTCTGTTTTCTGTACCAACAAGATCTGTTTAAACTGTGTTCCCATCATCTAATAAATCTTCTGTTTTACTGTCTGGCTGAGAGTCACATCTGACTGCGGAGTTGGGGTGCAGCGACCTCTGGTTGCCCCAGGAGCAGCCTGGGCAGACTCACTTTGGAAAGTGCATGACGTGGAAGGGCATGCTGAATGCTCTGAGGTCAGACCCAGGAAGGTGTAAGCTTCTTGCCCTGGAGACAGTATGCTCCGAGAGAGGAGGCTCCCCCAGAGTCCTGACTGGTTTTGTATGGAGATGTTCCAAAGCATCACAGCATCCCCTTCCACACCATGCGCTTCCCAGAAGTCCGCACAGGCACTGACACTCCCTCCTCCAGCCTTTGTCTCTTTTCCAGGCATTAGGAGGCCACCTGATCTCTCTGTTCTCCAACACCTTCAGTTGGCACCTTGCAGGGGAAACTGATTTGGGAGAAATGAAGTAAAAGCTGCCCAAACCGAGCTTGAGCACTCCTGAATTTTGAGGTGTTCAAATCTGGAAGGCAGGTGCTGGGGGTGGGAGAGGGCTGGGGGCTCCATGGGGGAGCATGGCAGCAACTGTCTGGAGCTGCATGGAGCCAGATACGCTGGTCTGAGTGGCACAGTAAGCAGTTTGGAGGTTGGAGAAGAGGTAGGGAGTTCCGGGGGGCAGTCAAGGGACAAGGAGCAGTGGGAGTTGGATGGGGCAGAGGTTCGAAGGGGCAGTCAGGGGACAGGCAGCAATTGGATAGGCATGGGAGTCTAAGAGGTTTATCAGGGGACAGGTAAGGGGTGCGGTCCTGGGGGGGGGACGTGGGGGGGGGCCCCAGGTGGGGGCAGTTGGGGACAAGGAGAAGGGAGGCTTAGATAGGGGCTGAGGTCCCAAGGGCAGTTAGGGGCAGGGGTCTCGGGAGGGGGTAATCGGGGAACAAGGACCAGTGGGGCTTATATAGGGGGTGGAGGTTCTGGGGGCAGTTGGGGCTGGGGTCTGGGTAGGAGGAAATCAGCGGACAGAGGCTGGGATTCAAAGGGCTCTGGGCTGCTGGCAGCCGCGGGATCCCAGAGCCCTTTAAATCCCAGCCGGGGCGGGAATCAGAGGGCTCTGGGCTGCCCGCAGCGGCGGGGAGCCCAGACCCCTTTAAATCTCAGCCGCTGCTGGGATGTAAAGGGCTCTGGGCTGCCTGCAACCGCGGGGAGCTCAGAGCCTTTTAAATCCCAGCCGGGGCCGGGAATCAGAGAGCTCTGGGCTGCCCGCCGCGGCGGGGAGCTCAGAGCCTTTTAAATCCCAGCCGCGGCCAGGAATCAGAGGGCTCTGCGCTGCCCGCTGTGGCGGGGAGCCCAGAGCCCTTCAAATCTCAGCCGCGGCTGGGATTTAAAGGGATCAGGGCTGCCTGCAACCGCGGGGAGCCCGCAGCCCTTAAAAACTCAGCCGCGGCAGGGATTTAAAGGGCTCTGGGCTGCCTGCAACCGCGGGGAGCCCAGAGCCTTTTAAATCCCAGCCGCAGCCGGGAATCAGAGGGCTCTGGGCTTCCCGCTGCGGCGGGGAGCCCAGAGCCCTTTAAATCTCAGCCGCGGCTGGGATTTAAAGGGCTCTCGGCTGCCTGCAACTGAGGGGAGCCCAGAGCCTTTTAAATCCCAGCCGCGGCTGGGAATCAGAGGGCTCTGGGCTCCCCGCCGCGGCGGGCAGCCCAGAGCCTTTTAAATCCCAGCTGCAGCCGGGAATCAGAGGGCTCTGGGCTCCCCACCGCAGCAGGCAGCCCAGAGCCTTTTAAATCCCAGCTGCGGCCAGGAATCAGAGGGCTCTGGGCTGCCTGCAACCGCGGGGAGCGCAGAGCCTTTTAAATCCCAGCCGCAGCCGGGAATCAGAGGGCTCTGGGCTGCCTGCTGCGGTCGGCAGCCCAGAGCCTTTTAAATCCCAGCCGCGGCCAGGAATCAGAGGGCTCTGGGCTGCCTGCCGCGGCGGGGAGCCCAGAGCCTTTTAAATCCCAGCCGCAGCCGGGGCTCTGGGCTCCCCGCCGCGGCAGGCAGCCCAGAGCCCTCTGATTCCCTGCCGCGGCTGGGATTTAAAAGGCTCTGGGCTGCCGGCAGCGCACAGCAGGGGAGAAACCTAGCTCCAAATATTGCTGGAGCAGAGCCCCTGTCTGTGAATATTCCTGGGGCTAAAGCCCCAGGAGCCCATATAAGTCGGCGCCCATGCCCTCGGTGTGTGCCAGGGTGAGCACCACCAAAGTGCAGGGAATTTGAGGGCAGGGCAGGGCAGTGCACTGTAATGGAGTTTCTGTAGTGTAGTGGTTATCACATTTGCCTAACCTGCATCGAGCCAGCTAGGCAGAACTGACACCAACTTGTCTGGGGTGTTTCCCAGAAGCAGAGCACAAGTTTGAAATACAGGCAGCATAGAACCAATATTCATAACGTCAACTACAAAAATGATACACATCTAGAGATAGCATCGTTATAATCAGCCAATCAGAACCTCTCCATAGACCCCCTTACACAACTACCTTTATACAATATTGGCTGCAAATATAGAACAGTGGTCGCAATGGTGATCTATACAGTTACAGTTTATGTCAATAACGTCACAGGAGGTGACACGGCATCAGTGAGACTGATACTGGAATACTGCCTCCAGTTTTGGTGTCCTCGTTTGCAAAAGATGTTGTGAAATTAGAGTTTGGGACAGCAAAGATCCACCAAATGTTCTGAGGGCTGGAGAAAAATGCCTTCTAGGGAGCTATTGAAAGAGCTCAACCTGTTTAGCTTCTCAAAAGAAGATTGAAAGGTGACTTCATTGAAGTGTTGAAGTGCCTTAATGGAGAGAAAAGATTGGGTATTAAACGGCTCTTGAATCGAGCAGAGAAAGGCATAACAAGACCCAGTGGCTGGAAGGTGAAAAGATACAAATTCATATTACAACTAAGGCACAAATAGTCAACAGCGAGGATGATTCACCACAGAAACAAGCTACCAAGGGAAGTGGTGGATTCTCCATCTCTTGATGTCATTTCATGAAGACTAGATGCCTTTCTGCAATGTGTTTGCCCCAAAAGTAGCTCTTGTGTCCTACAGGAGGCCTGTGATACACAGGGGGTCAGATTAGATGGTCTAATGGTTTCTTCTGGCCGTAAAGTTGACTAATTTCTGAAAAACCGAGTGTAGCATTGGGACCAGCATCTGATGTTTTCCTGTCTAGCCGGCTTGCTGCCTAGAACGAACCCTCCTTGAGTGAGGTGATCCCCAGGGAGTAGCTCAAACCTCCAAAGTGCCTGGCCAGGGGCAGGACATTGGCACAGCAAGGGAGGGGTGTGGCAGTGACATCACAAAGGCCTTTTGCAGGACCTCAGCCTATTGGTCCAAGATGGTGGGGAGGTGGTGACCTCACAGAGAGATGCTGACATCAGCCAGGCAGGACAGGGGCGAGGGGCCAGGGAAACCTCAGAGACCCCTGTGGCTTTGCTTCAGCAAGTCTCCTTCTCCAGGTCTCTCTTTGAGGACTGAGAGAGTATTCGGGTTCACGGACGTGAGCGCCAGGAGGAACCTCTTTCGAGTTTTCTCCTTCCCTTTTAGTGATTTTACTAGAAAACAGCCGTCCCTGTTTAGAAGGTAAGAGCCTCCTGGAAGTTTGAAACCTGTTCAGTCTGATCCAGCTGGTGACAGTTGAATTCTAGGCATGGAAAACACGAGCTTAAGGAGGCAGAATTTTATTCCGCATGTGGGATTTTGTCCCTTAGAATCACTGGGGACATTAGGGTTTGTCCTTTGTGTTTCACCTTTCCTCCCTGCCTCCCTCCTTTCTCTTTGTCTCTTCCTTCTTTTGTCCTTTCTCCTATTCCCCTCCCACTACCGTGTGTGTGTGTGTGTGTATTGTGGGGCAGTGCTCTGCAGCTCCCACTGTGGGAGTTCCACCCAAAAATGTGGGGCTGAAATAGTGCTCGGGCAGACAAGTCAATTCTCCTTTCTCAGCCTTAGCTTCTCCCTCTTTCGAGTAGGGATAATAATGATCCGCTCCTACCTACCTCAACGTGCGTGGAGGCAGGGCCAGCTCTAGATTTTTTGCCGTCCCAAGCAAAAAAATTGTTTGGCTTCCCCCACCCCAGCCCTGGGCTCCCCCCTGCACCTCCCTGCCACCCCAGACCTGATCTCTCCCCCCCACATACTCCATGCTGCCCCAGCTCTTGGCTCCGCCCTTTCCCCCCCCTGCTCCCCCACCGACACCCCTGCCACCCCAGCCCTGGGCTCTCCCCACACACACACACCCCTGCACTCTTCTTCCACCCCAGCCCTGGGTCACTGGTAACTTGCTCCCATGTGGGTCATTCAGCAGGGATTTTGGATGTGCACAGAGCACAGACAGGACTGGTTCCCATATGGTTACAGAGCTGCAGTAAAGTGGAACAATTTTCAGCTTGTGTGATTGGAGGAGATCTGGATGCATATTGTAAGACTGTCCTCCATACATGAGGAAAAGTTGAGGTGCCTTTATTATTCTTTTGTTCCACTCTTTGTTTCTATGGGGAATTTGCCAATGCAATATCACTGTCTTCCTTTTAAACAAATAAAACAAAAACAAACAAAAAGGCAATGGCTGTTGAAAATTGCAATTCCAGTCCTAATAACCACTGGGAAGCATTTCTTGCTCAATTTTATCCTACTTTTTCTACAGCAAATGACAGTGGATCAGTATATTTGATTTGGGAGAAATGAAGTAACAGCTGCCCAAACTGAGCTGGAGCCCTCCTGAATGTTGAGGTGTTCAAATCTGGAAGGCAGGCGCTAGATTCCCTTTCTGAACATTAGCTAAATCTGGAAAGGAAAAGTCAATTTCTGTTTCCACGGCTCAGGAGTGGAAATCCTCCTACGTGCCTGGTGCTGTATCTAGAGCTGCCCAGGTCCAGCAGAGCCTCCCCTCCCTCACTTTTCATTTTAAATTCTAGTGGGATCCACGTACCTCCCTTGCCGGCTTCAGCTAGAGAGGGGCCCTGTCCATTTAGTCCCCCCAATTCCTTCTTTGGGGGCTGCCAGGTGAGGTCACACCAGTATCCCTCAGCCCGTCTGGGGATGTCTTCTGCAGGGGATGTCTGGGGCAAAGCTTTCTAGTCCAAAACGTCAGTGGATGCAGGGGGGCGCCATTTTCAGCAGTTTAATGTTTGGTGCTGCAGTGAGTGACTGCTGGGTGCGGTGATATAGTGACCCCTGGGTCTCTGAATGAGGCTTTACACTGGGGGGGGGTGAGGGGGCAAGTGGGGAGCAGGTGGGCGAGCGGGTGGGCAAGTGGCAGGTGGGCACAGAGGTGAGCAGTGAGCCAGCAGGGGCTCTAGGGGCAGGCATGGGGGTATCTGGCAGGGGAGGGAGGAGGTGAAAGGAGGTGAGTGGTGGGTGGGGGACTGACTAGCAGGAGATGCAGCAGGCCAGCGGGGGGTGAAGAGGGGTGTGATGGTGTGAGCTGGTCACCCTATGGGGGCCGTTTCTTCTCCCTCCCCCAAACTTTCCTTTTCGGCCCACAGCTGTTTCGGGGGGCGGCGCTGGGGAAGGAGGGTTTGTTTCTGCGGGGCGGGCAGTGCTGGGGGGGTGTTTCAAGGGGGCTGGGTGGCACAGCCCAGGGACGGGGCAGCTCCTGGGGGCGGGGCGCTGGCACAGGCCAGGGGCGGGGCAGCTCCTGGGGGCGGGGCTCTGGCACAGCCCGGGGCGGGGCAGCTCCTGGGGGCGGGGCTCTAGCACAGCCCGGGGCGGGGCAGCTCCTGGGGCGGGGCTCTGGCACAGCCCGGGGGCGGGGCAGCTCCTGGGGGCGGGGCTCTGGCACAGGCTGGGGGGGGCAGCTCCTGGGGGCGGGGCTCTGGCACAGCCCGGGGGCGGGGCAGCTCCGGGGGGCGGGGCTCTGGCACATTGTGCCGCAGGAGCCCGGGCTCAGCAGCTGCTCCCTGGTGGCCACGTGCTGCCAGCAGCGCTGGAGCCGCCCGGGCCGGAGCGGAGCCGCTGTTCTCAGCTGCAGCAGGAGCTGCCCCGGCCCGCTGGGCTCCAGGTGGGGATAGAGCCTGGGGCCCGGGGCTCCCCTGGGTGCGGCTGGCGGGGCGGGGCGGGGCGGGAGGGGAGAGGCCGGAGCTGCAGGCGGGGACGGGCGGGGGGGGCAGGCGGGGGAGAGAACGGTCACTGGGCACCAGGGGAGCCCCGGGGCAGAGTGTGTGTGTGAGTGTCCCGGGCCCAGGCGTGCGCAGGGGGGGAGCCCCGGCACCCCAATGCTCTGAACCCGGCTGGGGAGGCTGCTCCCCCCCTCCCGTGGGGGCTCCGGGGGGGGAGGAGGCTGTGGCGGCTGCAGGCGGGTGCTCGGCCCCCCCGGGAATGACCCGCTGCCGGCAGCTTGTGGCGCCTCCTCCGCGGAGCTTTTCCCCGGGGGCGGCCTGGGCGCGGCTGCGATCAGCTGTTTGCTGGGCAGGCTCCGCTCCGCTGCCCCCCCCCCCCCGCTCCTGGGGGGCTGAGTGAGCCCCCCCAAACAGCCCCAGGGGTCGGTGGGGGGCGGGCCCAGCAGCAGCCGAGCCCCCCCCCCCCCCCTCCCCGGGGGCTGCCCCCCCCCGCGCGGGCGGGGGGCGCGGCCCGGGGCCCCGCGTGAATCGCTGCTCCCTGCCCGCCAGGCTCGGCTCCGCCCACAGCAGCGGCGGGTGCCCGGGAGCCCAGCTGGCTGGGGCTGGGGAGGTTGGGGAGGAGAAGCTCCAGCTACCGGCAGGGGGGAGAGAGGAGCCGAGCTGGAGGGGGGAGGAGAATCCCCGCTGGGTTGGGAGGCGGGGGTGGGGGGAGCCCCAGACCCCAGCAGGAGCTGCACTGGGTGGAGGGGTGGAGAGGGAGAGGAGCCCCCCCGGGACAGGGGGGTGGAAGCCCCGGACCCTGGCAGAAGATGTGGGGCTGAAGTCCCCGGCTCGGGAGCCCCAGCCACCTTAGTGGCAGAAGTTGCAGGGCTGAAGCCCTGACCCCACTCTGTGTGGAGCTGGCCTGAGCCCCTCTCGCTCCCATCCCCCCTGTGGAGCTGGCTCCCACTCTCCGGCTGTGGAGAAATTTAGCCCAAATCTCCCCATGTTGGTATCTCCATTCCCCTCCCCCCCCCCCATCACCCAGCCATGGATGGATTTAGCCCAGGAGGCAGGGTCAGTGTTGGCCCCATTGGGCAGGCGGGATCTAGGGCACAACGAGGTGAAGTGACTTTCCCAAGGCTAAGCAGGGAGTCTGTGGCAGAGCAGAGACTCAAACCCATTACACCTGAGCCTGAGTCCTGTGCCTTAACCACTAGGCAACCTTCCCCCGAAGGAGAGGGAACCTCCTCTGCCACTTTGAGTGTGTGGGTGGGAGCAGCCACTAGACAGAGCTGCCAGGAGGTGGGGTTGGATAGTTGGGGGTGATTAGAGGGTGGGTGGGGTCTCTGGAGGGGCAGTCAGGGGACAAGGAGCGGGGGTTGCATGGGTTGAGGGTCTGGGGTGCCTGTTGGGGGGTGGAGCGGGGTCAGGGCAGGCAGGGAGCAGAGGGAGCTGGATGGGTCGGGAGTTCTGGGGGTCCTGTCAGGGGGCGGTGTTACCAGATTTGCCCATTACTTGGGGGTACGCTCATTTATTCGGGTTACTTTTCTGGGGAGGGGATTCTGTAATTCTATCAATGTGCTGCTTGTCTCACGTGTGTTTTCATACGGAGCTCTGCTCCTCCCTTCTGCACGTCCCCTCCCAGTGGAGCTCTCCTGCAGGACCTCGGTTCCCTAGGGCTGGGTTTTTCCAGCCCCAAAACCGGATGAGCCCCCACCCACCCACCCACCCACCCGCCCCTATGGTAGCAGAGCAAGTCTGAGCGGACCGGGTCAATCAGCACTGTCAAGCTGACCCCGTATCTGCCCCTGGACTCACTGGGCTGGATGAAGCAGCACTTTCAAGCTGTTACCCATATGTGTCCCAGATTCAGCACGGCCCTGTCCCCATCTTCACATCACAATTGTACTGGCAGGAACCGCCTTGATGAGCAAACCCCACAGGATTCTGGGCGCTGCAGGGATCTGTAGCTTAGGTAAGAGACGCGTTGCTGCAGAGTGACTGGGGGAAGCTAAAAACACAAAAGAGTGAGGTTCAGCAAGAGAGAGAGAAGCAACCAGCTGAACCATGCAGGTTATGTATTGAATACTGGTGATCACTGCACAAGGAGCCTAAACCAACCTAACATCCACTATTAAAGGTTAATACCTATAGTAGAAAGGAAAACAGAGAGAAAGTGGGGGGGTCTCTCCCACTCCATGAGGCTTGAACTGGTCGGGGTTCCCAGGTGACGCTGGTAGCTGAGGGTCCTGAGGGCTGGAGACAGGCAGAGCCCCCAGCACGATCAGTCAGGAGAAGATGGAGTCCAGTGGAACTGATGCCTAGTTTGGATCTAAGCATCAGCACCCTGACTGGAGGGTGAGTGGGGATTTTTGTAGAGAAAATACAATGGTTCAAGGGAGAACAATGCATTTGTTTATAGGTAAGGCTGATAACTCAAGGGTTTTCAGTAGACTAGACAATAGGAGCGGATCGCTCTTGGCTATGGGTGGTGTTTTCTTCCAGGGAGCTCACAATGCAACTAGGCGGCTTCACTATTTGGGCATCAGTTAAGGATCCATTGCTACAATTGGTCTGATAATTGCTGAGCTGGGTGTGGGCAGGTGTAGGTTTATTAGCATCTGGAGCAGAGATTCCCATGATGCAGTGCTTCCCTGCTTTTTCTGGTCCCAGAATTCAGTGTGGTTCTCTGCTCTCCATTCTGTATGTAAATTGAGATGGCTTCCTGTCCCATCTTTCATGCAGATGAGGCATGGGGAGTTGTCTCCGCTCTCCATTCTGTATGCTAATGGAGATGTCTTAATCTTGTCACCCTTGTCAGGAGGGGTCTAGGTGTGTCTCCCAAGGCCCTTCACTGCTCTCTGCAAGTGTTTTTCTCTGATGGGTTTTGGTTTAAGCAGAGGCTGGGGGGTGTCTTTCATGAGTCAGGCTGGATACTGCACCCTGGTTCCCCTAGAACACAGAGGTGTCTGGGATCAGCGGGGAGCGGTTGGATGGGGTGTGGGAGTCCCGGGGGTCTGTCTGGGGGCAGGGGTGTGGATAAGGGTCAGGAGGACAGGTAGGGGGTAGGGTCCTAGGGAGGCAGTTATAGTGGGGGTCTCAGGAGGGGAAGTCAGGGGACAAGGAGCGGGGGTTGGGGGTTCTGAGGGGGCAGGAAGTGGGAGACAGTGGATGGGGTGGGGCTAGGGGCTCCTGGGTGCACACCCTAATGAAATGTGGTGCACACGCCTATGGTCACAGGGGTGAGCTACTCGAATCCTTTACCTGTTTGTGCCATTTCTTTCCGTCACAAAACCTGATAACAATACTATCTAGTTATAACCCTTCTCTATCCAATCCCCACACGAGACTAGAAAATCCAAGGAGATTCCCTCGTTTTCCTAAAATTATTGACTCTCTAGTCTCTCATTTTCCCTATTTTCTCCATAATTCTTAAATTCTCCTCAGCTTTGGGATGTGAACCCAGCCCGTTTGATCTGCAGCAATTTGTCCTTGGGTAGGTGGAATTTGCTGTCCTGTGTCACTCCCCCAACGTGGGTGGTGGTTAGTGGGTGCTGGCTGGGGGAGCCCGCAGACACGGCTGCCTCTGGGGGGGAGATGGGGGGGCCGATCTCTGTCAGCGACAGGACATGGCCGCACAGGAGGGGAAGGGAGGAGCCAGTGTCCCTATGGAGCCTGCCCAGCCCCTTTGGTTCTGCTCCTTTCCAGCATTTTGTTCAGAGACTTTATTACTGGGGAGGCTGAAAAATCTCCCTGTGGGCTTAGCCTGGCAGAAGGGGCCAGGTCTCCTGCAATAAAGAGATGGAGCATGTTCCCAGCATGGCAGAACCTAGGCTGTGTCTCTGCAGGAAAGATCCTGGGGAATCGTGATGTGACATGAACTAAAGCCTGTTCTGAAACCTCCACAACTGCCCTTCTCGCCCTGCCAGGCTGCAGGATGTCGTCCATGTTTCGCTCCAGCTCATCCCATCCTCCCATGGGACAGGGAAGGGAAACGGCTGCAGTGGAGCCAGCTCAGGTAGGGATTATTGGGGGGTTGCTGGTGGGTTCCTGCTGGAGGGGAGGGACAGCAAACGCACCGGAGGAGGGAGGCTTGGGCAAGTCTGGTTTGGAGGTTGGAGTAGCCAAAACATTCCCAGGGTGGAGAATGGGAGGAGGCCAGGGTGTAGCAAACCTGTTGGGACTTGTTCAATATGCGGCTTCCATTCTAGGAACAGACCCACGGGGTTGGAAGGTGCAAATGCTCTAATTTGTGGGACAGGAAACAGCCCCCCTTGGTTGGGCTAGGAAAACGGACCAGACTCCCAGGGCTGGAGCCCGACCTGATTAACCAGCGGCTGCTGTGAGATGTGAGGGGCACCCGCCAGGGAGGCTTAGGGGGGGTTCTTAACCTTTTTCTTTCTAAGGCCCCCAACGTGCTATAAAAACTCCACGGCCCTGCATGTGCCTGGTTCTCTGCATATAAAAGCCAGGGCTGGCGTTAGGGGGAGGCAGCCAGGGCAGTTGCCTGGGGCCCCATGTGACAGGCCCCCCCCCCCACAAAGCTAATTGCTCAAGCTTTGGCTTCAGCCCCTGGTAGCAGGGCTCATGGCCCCAGGTTTCAGCCCCAGGCAGGGAGGTTTGGGCTTTCTGCCCTGGGCCCAAGCGAGTCTGACACGGGCCCTGCTTGGAGGCCCCCCTGAAACCTGCTCGCAGCCCCCCAGAGGTCCAGGGACCCCTAGCTGAGAACCACGGCCTTAGGGGATGTGCCCCTCCCCCATACCCAGCTCCAGGGCTGGCCTTAGAGAAAATGGCGCCCTGGGTGAACTCCCGTCTCCCCTGGCCCTCACGGGCTCCCCACCATCATGTACAGACCCTGGTGCCTCCCTCTAGGGCTTAATTTGTATTGAAAGAGGCACCAGAGCTCAGCCCTGGCACAAATTCAGCACTGGCTGGGCGGCCTCACAGCAGCGGCTGCTGGCCGAGCGCCCAGCTCTGAAGGCCATGCCACCGCCAGCAGCAGCGCAGAAGTGAGGGTGGCCTGGTGTGTGGTGTATTGTGCAGCCTTTTATTTTATGTAAAGTGCAGTTTGTAATGTGTCATTACACCCCCGCGGGGTCGCCTCTGGTGGCGACAGTTTCAAGCTTAACAGAGTGAAAGTAGCCTCTGCTACTTGCTTCAGATGTACAGTCTCAAGGAACACACAGAGACCAAGGGTAGTGACCACACAGACATTCACAAGCACAAGGTCTAGTCGGTTTTACAAGTTTTATTAAAGTTACAGTTAAGGTTATGACGACCCAAGCACATAGAAATTCTATAAAGACCTGTGCAAAAGTTACAACTCTAGTTCTACTCACATCCTGAACAATAGTATTAGGGTCTGATGTGTCTCTCATGGATTGATCATCAGTAGAGGGATGGTCCCTGCAGGAATTTCCCACAGGGAGCTCAATTTTCCCGCTCTGGGCACCCCCTTTTTATAACGTGATTCTGATTATACCTCATTAGCATTGACGCACAACCTGTGTCCTGTGGTTAAGGCACATTTGGAAACAGAGGTGCCTTTCCAGAATTTTTTTTATTTAAAATTAATCTTCTGGCTAATTGTTCACCCTGTTACCACTTGGTACCTCTCTTCCCATCATCTTAGGGCATCGGGTTTTTCCTCAGCCGTTTACTTCTGTCAGCATTTCTTAGCTCCAAGGCCTAAACTAGCGAAGCTAAAATCTTGCAGGTCTCAGCCTACAGGCCTTGTGTTTCAACCCTATTTACTTAGATACCTAATACATGATTATTCTCGCTACATACTGATCAATCGATTCTCTATTTAGCATACAGTGATTCCATGTGACATAACGTGTTAGTTATTTATAACACCACACAATAAATGAACAGTAAACTAAAATCACTGGCTGCCATTCCCACCCTTCCTCCTACACTGCTGCTGTGGCCTGTGGTGCCCGGCGCTCTGCCTGCAGCTCAAGACGGGCTTTGCGCTCTCACACGGGGGCTGCATCTTGCTGGAGCCCCAGATACCCGGCAGCCCTGTGGCCGCTCCTGGCTCACCAGGGGCCATTTCAGATTTTGGGGCGGGGGCAACTTTAACTGTGATTCCAGGGGCTACTGAGGCACCTGAAAACTGTAGGGTTTTTTGCAGAAAATAACTTAGAAATTCACTGACGAGCACTGTATCTAATTGTTATATAAAGAAAGATAAATATTTACTGACTCCAATTACAGCCACATATTAAATGTAAAATTAAATTTAGAACAATCAGGAGATAATACAGCAAGATATTCCCTATCCCAAGCCTTGAGGTATCCGTTCTGGAGCTTTGACGCAGGTATCAGAAACACAAGTTTGATACTTTGCACCCTCTCTTTCGTAGAGATAAATAAATATAGAGAAAGGAAGCAGATTTTACTTAACACTCTGTGTTACTGCCATTATCTCCTCTATTTTAGTCAATTGTTTTTCACTCCACTGACAACGTATTTACTTACTTTTATATACGGTTCTGGCCTCCCGGTTCTGGCCTCCCTCCCTTTCCCCAGCCAGCTCCAAACTGAAACCCCTCCTCCAGCCGTCTCCTCCAGCCACACCTCCCGGCTCCTCCTCCAGCCTTTGTCCACTTTCCTTGGGCAGAAGGTGTCACCTGGCCCCATCCCCCTCCTGGGCTCAGGTTACATGCTCAGCTATTGCCCCTCAAGTGAAGTCACACCCTGATATCCCATCCCCAATGCAGACAGTCCCAGTAAAACTCTCCCGCAACATCCCCAGCTCAATCCTCCCCACTCCCTGCTTCGTCACAGACTAAAAATACAATCTGAAGATAAATGATCTTCATCTGCACAGTGTCTGAAGTTTTGAGTTTAGCTAATTTTTTCAAACGAGCCCTGCTAAGGTGAGTACAAGCAAAATGTACAGTCTGTTATTTGCTAGTACCATTTAAATAATGAATGACAAAGCACAATACGGCCACAACAGTAATAATGATAATTACTTCAGCCAGGCCAGGTGAGGCATTTTAGAACTCGTTACTCAAAGAACTGAATTTAAGCATAAGACAGAAATAAAATGATGAAATGCACAGACCAGTTAAAAAGCTAAAATACCAGCACTGTCATCCTGACCGAATGTGAAGAATAAAATTACAGAGACTACATGTACTTTGGCGCGCTTTTGACAGGAAGTAAAAGGAAGTAACAACAGTAACTGACGTGTCTGTTGTGGGGTGTGGGGGGGGGGGTGGGAGTGTGAGACACACCCGCTGTCACTCCCAGCCCAGCGGCACTCACTAGTCCGAAGGCTCGTTCACACGGCAGCAGGGGCCAGCAGCTCCCACTCCTGACCCAGAGGCAGCAGCACAGAATCTTGTCCCCACACCTCAGCTCAGCAGAGACTGGGCACAGAGGCAGGAGGGTGGGGCCACCCCACCCCCGCACAGCACAGGAGGCTCCTGGGAGCAGCTTGGCCGGGGGCAGCTCCAAGTGGGGGGGGGGGAGGGCTGCAGGAAGAGCTGCAGGGGAGGCAGCTGAAGAGAAGTGGGGGGAGGAGAGACAGGACACCCCTGCTGGAGGAACCCCCTCAGCAAGGCCCCCCTGGACCGTCATGTCATCTGCCCCCCACTGAGTCTGGCCCCGTCCAGCTCTTCACAATGAGAACAGCGCTGGGCTCCCTGCCAGCGAGCTCTCCCTGCACCTGCCAGGGCCTCCATCTCCTGTGTCCGGCTGTGGCTAGTAGGGGGGGGATGGATCTGCTGGGAGAGACAAGGGGCTCTCGCTTCGTCCCCTCACCCTGGCGTTTACTGGCTGCTCTGAGCAGGGGCGGCACTAGGATTTCCGCCGCCCCACGCAGGGCGGCGCGCCGCGGGGGGTGCTCTGGCGGTCGCCGGTCCCGCAGCGCTGGTGGACCTCTCGCAGACGTGCCTGCGGAGGGGCTGCTGGTCCCGCGGCATGCCTGCGGGAGGTCCACCAGAGCCGCGGGACCAGCGGACCTTCCGCAGGCATGCCTGCGGGAGGTCTGCTGGAGCCGCCTGCCGCGGGACGCCGCCCAAGCGCGTTTGGCGCGCTGGGGTCTGGAGCCGGCCCTGGCTTTGAGCGGGGTGTGGGGGGGACTCTGACTGTGAGCCACCCAGAGCTTCCATTTGATCGGCTCCTCTCCCCCATGAGTGTGGGGCTGTGAGTGGGGCAGCAGGTACCGAGTGTTGGGCTCTTGCTCTTTCAGGGGCCGGTGACCTTCGAGGAGGTGGCTGTGCATTTCACCAGGGGAGAGGGGGCTCTGCTGGACCCCACTCGGAGAGCCCTCTACAGGGATGTCATGCAGGAGAACTATGAGACGGTGACCTCGCTGGGTAAGGAGTCCTGTCCCCTGGGTTATTAGAAGCTGTGGGGTCTCTAAAGAACCTGAGAAGTAATAACTTTATACCTTTATTTGCCATCAAGTTTTGACAAGTTTCCTTGCCCCCCCTTTTTTTGCCTTATCTCCCACCCACTGATATCATTTTTGGACATGTGCCTTTTTGGTGCCGTCAGTCATTTTAAATTGCATTTAATGTATCCTTATTGGATACATTAATAACTGTAGGTTTCATGCCTTTTCCTCATTTTAAGAGGAAAATACGCCTCCTGTAGAATTCTAAATTGAGTAAATAGGTGTGTGACTAATGTGTGGCTTGTGTGACAGTCAGATGAGCTCCTCTTTTGATAGAAGAGAGTATAATGTTGTCATTCAGGAGCCCAAAGGTGAAAGGAGAACAGAGCCATGTGAGAGGAGGAGAAGGGGGGGAGTAGATAATTCTGGGGTGCCAGGACATGGGGCGGGTGTGTGCAGGGTTAGAGCTAAGAAGCAGCGGGGAGGGATGAGGTTGTGAGAGACGAGGAGGGAACAGAAGATGCTCCCAAGGTGCCGGGAGGTGATGCCAGCTGAGAGTAAAGGGAAGAAGGGGAGGGGAGTGTGGAGGAAGGGCACTCAGAAAGTGGGTTGGGTGGGTCAGTGGGAGAGAGGAGAGGTTTGGGGATCCAGAGCTGTGGGGGATCGCAGACCTTTAACCCCAAATCCCTACCCAAGCCTTGTTCTAGAGCCTAAACTCCAGTTTTCTTTCTGATCTGTTTCACTTATATACATGTTTTCCCCAAATATTATTTTAACTCTTGACCTCCCTCTCCCGCTCATTACCCCCCTCCCTGTATAACCTCCCAATCTCTATGCACAGAGACCCCGGCCACCGATCCTGAGTCCTTGCTGCATCCTCCCTCCTATAGCAGGGCCCCTACCCAGGCACAGATGGGCACTTTGTTGATGATGTTACAGGGTGGTGGTGTAGCCTGTGCAGTTTTTACACCTATAAGATGACGTATTGGGGTACAGCTCGCCCTTGTACAGGGCTACTCAACGTTAATTGAGAAGATGAAATTTGGTGAAACACACAGAAACTTGATTTAATGGAGACAGTTATAACTGAAATCATAGGCAAGGATCAATCTACATAATGTACCCATCGCCGAATTGCCGCCGAATCCACGGGACCGGCGGACCTCCCGCAGGCAAGCCGCCGAAGGCAGCCTGACTGCCGCCCTCACAGGGACTACCAGGGCGGCCCACGCAGCTTGCCATCCCGGGCACGTGCTTGGATAGGGACTCACATGCCTCTCCTTTTTCACCAGGGTTTGAGGATTGCAGCTTGTCCTCCACTGTGTTCACTGGACTAATGTCCAGTTCCTGTGCGTTGCTTTCTCTCCAGGGGCTGTGAGCAGTGTGTGTGTGTGTGTGTGTGTGTGTGTGTGTGTGAGAGAGAGGTGGGAATTTTGGTGATACTTGTATGATGCCAATACACACCTCAGTTTCCTGCTGTGGTTGGTATTGCTATGATTCTAAAGAGCAGGAGACATGAGGTGTTTTGTCATGTAGCTGTCATGGGGTGATATGAATGGGTCATTAAGGACAGGCTGGGACCAACCTACATCAGTGGAATACCCGACAGAGACAAGGGAATGATTGTCACCTGTCCATGGGAGGATCTCCGCTTGGCTGAGTGAAGCACACATGGACTTGTTACATTATTGGGAGCAGGAATAACTGGGCTCGCAGTCGCAGGGAGCTCTACCGGAGCAAAGACAAATGGACAGGTGCAGTTAAAGGAAACCAAAGCATTTTCTACAGCAGCCTGGCTCAAGGGCATTGGCCAGTGTGGACTATATTGTCTTCTTCGCTTCCCTGTGCTAATCTAAGGACTTTCCAGTGCTGTGTTTCGGTTCACTAATGAACCCTGCTATGTTTTAACAGTCTGCCCAGTGCCACAGCAAAAACTTGCTCTGTGCATTGACTGAGGAACAGTCTCTGAACAGGAGTGTCGTTCAGCTGGACCTGCTGGCAGAGCTCACAGGTTGAAGTAGGAGTGTTGAAGCCAGAGGACTATTTAAATGCCCAGGCATTGCACAGATCCCATGGATCCATGACAGTGCCAGTGTGCCTAATGGGGAAAGGATATAAAACAAGACAAGGAACTAAATGCATATTTTGCATGGTCCCCTCATCAGTGCTCATGGGAATCCCTGATCATTTCCAACGTGTATTAAAACCTTCCTTAAAGGCTCACCTCTTAGTTATCAGGTCATGTCAGTTATGTTAGAGGCCTCCCGCTTCCCTGGTTCTTGTCACGCAGACAGCAAGCAGCAAAAGACCAGAAGTCCGAAGCGCAGACAATGCCATGTTTATTGGGGTTAGTTTCTAAGCAAGCATATTCCGAAGCCCTTCACACCGGTCGGGCTTATGTCTATACTCCCATAGAGTCTGTTCCCCAGTGTTTCCTTCCCAGCTCTGATGCCGCAGAGCCTTGCCTGTGTTCCTGTTCCACGTTCCCCCCTGTTAACAAACATGATTCCAATTTCCCTTCCCCCTCCTGTTTATATAGTAATATTCTCAGCTATACGTTAACCAATCATTGTACTGAAATTTAATGAACCAATCCTAACAGATTGTAATATAATTCTCTAACCAATTATATCCCACTACCCTAATTAACTTTACACCTAGCAAAATTAATTATACAGCAGAGAGAAACACTTAGAGAACCAGACAGATTAACAATGGAAAATTGTGGGACATAAAGAAAAAGCAATACAGAAAAGAGTTTCACAACCGCAACTCTTGATACGTGATTTCTTGCCAGACAGGCTGCTGTCAAACTAAGTTTTCTTTAACCATCTTAAGATCTGTTTCTTTATCTGGTGGTGATGGGCGCTATCAGGACAGGATCGACTTCCTAACAGCCCAATAGCACCTTATTTCAGTGTGACTGGTTTGGGATGTGAGGATGTGACCCTTCGCTTCCCAGCTTATGGCTGCCCCTACTGCTTAGCCAAAGGCCTTAGCCTAAGAACAAGGCCTCAGACTATCCTAGTGAGAGAAGGCCCATTCACAGGCAGACTGTGATTTTGATTCTTTGTTTTTATACCCCTGTAACTAGCTAAGTGATAAAAATACACCTAAGTTTTTAAAGTCTAGGCTTTACAGACAGGTCTGAATTTCTCTATTCTAACCCATTCTGTGTCTGTCTTGTGTATTTAGATTGTAAATTTTTCAGGGCATGGGCCATCTACTGTTCTGTGTTTGTACTTTGCCTAGCACAATGGGGACTCACTGTTAGTTCGTTCTTAGGCACTAAGGTAATGAATATGATTAACAACTCTCCTGCCACTTTGAGCCAAGGAAGCTGGCCTTGGGATGTTACTGCTTAAAAATGAGCCGGGGGTAAAACCATGGAATATTCTTTGTGACAAGTATCCCACAAATTCCACTGACTTCCCTTATTTTCTTTGCCTGCAGTAGGGCTTCCAGATTCCAAACCTGATGTGATCTCCCGGCTGGAACGAGAGGAAGAGCCGTGGGTCCCAGATCTCCAGGGCGCTGAGAAAGAAGTGCTCCTGAGAGCTGCCTGCACAGGTAGGGAATTGGGATTCCCTCAAAAACTGTCTGTGATTTCAGGAAACATTTGGGATGCCCTACAAAGACCCTATGAGCCCTCCAAGTTCAGGATTGTTCCCTGCAGATGTGACTCATGGCTTCCCACCTATGCTCTGACAAGTGGCAGCAGGTCCCTGCCCAATGTAGCTTTCACCTGAGTGTTCTGGTGAAAATCAGCACCTGATAGGTTTGATCTCTCCCACACACATTTTGGTTTGTTCATCCCTTTTACCATTCCTCTCTCTGAGATTTCCTTTCTCTCCGGTGCAGGTAGTGACCTATGTTTGCATTGGCTCGGTCTCCCATCAGGTGATAGGATGGTGAGTGAGAATAAGGAGCAGAAACCCCAGCAGGAAGATGCTGAGCAAGTAGAACCACATGGAACGCTGTCAGGAAGATCCAAAGGGAATGTTTCCGGGAGTTGTGCACTCCCAGAAAAAGAAACAGCCTGTGAGACTCAGCAGAGGTCAGAAGAAAACTTAAGTAGCCACTCAGATCTTATTCCACACGAGAGAATCAACTTGGAACAGACACGCTACACATGCCATGAGTGTGGGAAAAGCTTCAATGGGAGCTCAGACCTTGTCACTCATCAGAGAATGCACAGAGGAGAGAGACCCTACATGTGCTCCGAGTGCAGGAAAAGCTTCAGTCAGAGCTCTACCCTTATCACACACTGGAGAACCCACACTGGAGAGAAACCCTACATGTGCTCTGAGTGCGGGAAATGTTTCAATCAAAGCTCTGCCATTGTCACACATCGGAGAATCCACACAGGTGAGAAACCTTATGGATGTTCTGAGTGTGGGAAACACTTCCTTGATAGTTCAACCCTCATCTCACATCAGCGAATTCACACAAGAGAGAGACCCTACACGTGCTCTGAGTGCGGGAAAAGCTTTAGTCGGCGCTCACATCTTATCACACATCTTAGAATCCACACAGGAGAGAAGCCCTACACATGCTCTGAGTGCGGGAAATGCTTCACTGATAGTTCAGCCCTCATATCACATCAGAGAATCCACACAGGGGAGATGCCCTATACATGCTCAGAGTGCGGGAAACGCTTCAATTGGAGCTCACACCTTATCACACACAGGAGAATCCACACGTGAGAAACCTTTTGGATGCTCTGAGTGCGGGAAAAGCTTCAGTTGGAGCTCACACCTTACCAGGCATCAGAAAATCCACGTAAGAGAGAACTGTAATAAATGCCTTGACTAGGGCTGAGCAAAGATTTTTTTTTTAAATCACATTTGCTAATTACCCCATAGTGATGTTTGCACCATCTTCACCGTAGTAGCTCAGCTCTCCCAGATGGGTTGCCTGCTTCTGCCTTTTCCAGCTCACCCTTCTTTGGGGTCAGTCCTGTGATCTTTTCTATTGAGCCATAGGATGTATGTCATAGAACCATAGAATATCAGGGTTGGAAGGGACCTCAGGAGGTATCTAGTCCATTCCCCTGCTGAAAGCAGGACCAACCCCAACTAAATCAACCCAGCCAGGCTTTGTCAAGCCAGGCCTTAAAAATCTCTCAGGATGGAGATTCCACCACCTCCCTAGGTAACCCATTCCAGTGCTTCACCACCACCTTAGCAAAATTAGTTTCCTAATATCCAAGCTAGATGGCTCCCACTGCAACTTGAGACCATTGCTCCTTGTTCTGTCATCTGCTACCTGAGAACAGCCAAGCTCCATCAGCTCCAGGTGGGAGAGAGGTTTGATTCCCAACAAGCTACACTGAGGCAAAAACTACCTGTGCCTGGCATCCACTAGGACTGTACATGGCGTTGACTGCTCAAGTTAGTGATCTTGGTGTAAAAAGACAATTATAGTTGTAGAGCAAATGCAGTCCAGGTGCAGTGGCTGCCATTAGCTTTCCTCTTGTCCTAACCTAAACTGCATCACTTTTCCTAGTCTAAACAAACCCTGAGCATCATGGTTATACTGTTCCCCCTTTTCACAGCAATTGTTAGTCATCGAGTTCCCCCTTTGGGAACAAATTGTTTCATTTCCCCGTTGCTCTGATATTGGTTCAGGTTGTGCTGGAGAGCAGATATTTTTACTACCATTTTCCTCACTTAAACTATATTGAACTATAACAAAGAGCAGGAACAGGGCAGGGATAGGGGAAAATGTCATTTCACACCTTATCTCCTATTGTTACAGAGGAAGTCAGAGGGATTCCCTTATTCCCCATCACCATCCCAATCCCCCTGTTGTGCAGTTGGTTAGGTCAATCTTTTTTCCTAAAGGGCTGGGAAGATGATACCCTAGTAAATGACTTGGAACTAAGCAAAATACCCATGCATTGGGCTCCCAAAGCCGTTGTGGCCCAGGCCCTATCGCTCCTGAAGATATCTCCTTCCTAATCAGGTGCATGTTGGGAAATGCAATCCCTTTCTAGGTAGAAATGGGGAAAAATGGAGGTGACATTTCTGTTCAGCTCACCCCTGGGAGATGCTGCAAATGTGTAGAAATTGAAACCCATGTTGAATGTGATAGAGCTGCAGAAAGATACCTATTTTTAATAGAGACCTGACATTTGGTATCTTACAGGGATTCTAAGCCGCACCTGAATTTAGTTCCTAATTTAAATCTGTGCCACCAGATTAAAGAAATAAAAGGGCACAGTAGGGGGAGTTGTACCTCACTGTCGCTACTGATCTGTTGTGTGGTTGGTGAAGAATTCTACACCAGAGATGTGTAAAATTACTCCAAGTAAGGTCAAAGATTTGACGAGCTCAGGTAGAAATTGCAGGTAGTGATGGTTGATTTTCACCCCAGATATGGAAGCTATGGTGTTTTTAGAATCCTGCTCCCTAGTTAAGTGGCATTGATCACTATCCTAAAGGACGCCATGATTAAACTGGGCACAACTGTCTTTTACTATCTGGCTCCAAAGTTATATGAAGCACAGAGAGAAACAGCTGATTCCTTCAGAGCCATTCCATGCCTATGGGTCCCAATCTGGCTGCCTTGTTGGACAAGGATCACTTCCTTGCTGGCCAAATAATGGTAGCCAATGAGGGAATGTATCAGATGCGAAGTTCAGACTGAAGGATACTTGAATGCTGAGTCCAGAGTCTGTGGTTTGGTCTCTTAGGGCAGGTCTATGCTACCCACCAGATCAGCGGGTAGCGATCGATCTATTGGGGTGTTGATTTATCGCATCTAGTCTAGACATGATAAATCAATCCCTGAGCGCTCTCCCGTCGACTCTGGTACTCCAGCACCGCGAGAGGCGCAAGCGGAGTCGACAGGGGAGCAGCAGCAGTCGACTCAGCGCTGTGAAGATGCCGAGGTAAGTCGACCTACATACGTCGACTTCAGCTCTGCTATTCCCATAGCTGACGTTGTGTATCTTAGATCGAGCCCCCCTCCTAGTGTAGACCTGTCGTTAGTTTTGCTCTTGAGTCTAATGCATTTGTATCGCCTCTCTGCCTCCTGCTTCTTTGAAAAATTAGGAAGTGTGAAAATAGAGCACAGTTGGTTCTAATTCCTCAGCATCTTCCTGCTGGGGTTTCTCCTCATTCTCACTCACAGTCCCATCACCCGATGGGAGACAGAGAGAATGAGACATAGGTCACGCCCTGCACTTGAGAGAAAGGAAATCTATGCCAGTACCTGGTTCCTAAACTGCAGCTACAGTTCCTACTCTGGGCGAATCCAAAGCCCGAGAGGTGCAGAGATCCAACCCTTATTATCTTAGAAACGTTTTGTTCCCTTTTCTATTTTTGTCTGTTTCTTTTATGAAGTTGGAGACCTCCCGGCCTTTCTATTCGATTGGGATGTAACAGTGCAGCTCGGTGAGGGTGTGAACACCTCTGAAATCTACAACGGGAAGATGCTAGGAAGAATAGTTCCCAAATCTTAACAGCCTTAAAACCCTGCCCTATGAAATGACAGAATGCATGCTCCTCACCTGTGCAAGCATCACAAGGAATTGAGTGGTCAGATACGTACTGTTCAGCGAGAGCTGTTTGAATTCTTTTACTAATGTCTCTCTTAAGGTCTGTATGTGTTCTGGGGCGAGAGGGCGAGGAGAAGTATTAGCTACAGAACAGTGAAATCTAAGGAGAAAACTGTAATTAGCTTTGAGGTTGTGAGCTAAATTTCAGCAATGATTAGGTTTTGGCATTGAAATATTCAGCTGGGTAAATCTGGGTTGCAGGGCCTGGGTGAAAAATCTCTGGGGTTTCGGCATCACTAAATGTGCACCTGCCTCCTTGGGTTGCTCTTTCAGGATTTATAGGGGTTGGTTTTTCTGCTGTATTAATCTGATGGATGGACTAAATTGACGACTTGATTCCAGCGCAATATCCTTGTTAACTCATTGATTTCCTGATTTGACCTGAACTTTATCACTGTGTTGTTTAACCCTTAGCTGAGTGGTGTCTATAGTCATTTAGCCTTAGTGACGTGCGCTCTTGGCTTTATTTGTTCATGTTAATAAAACCTGTAACTGGGAAATTGAGTCATTTCTTTCAATAAGCAACGGGGGCTGGAACTTTTCTTTGTCTATTTCCCTTTAATTCAATCTCCATTTTCTTCATTTCACACTGTTCTAAGTTAAGGAACGTGGAGCAACAAAAACTGACACAGACCTGTTGCTGCCCCATTCGGTGCCCATCCAGCAGGAGCAGAGAACAAACCCCTCCTGGAGCCGGGATTGTCACACTGGACTGGAAATACAGACGCGTGTCCCCAAGCTTTGCTGTCCTTCTCCAATCATGGCATAAGGGTGACACCTACACCTACTTGTAATCACACCTGGCAGGAAGGAGATCCCTATGTGCATTGCCTTGGGAGCAGGGGGATCTGGGAGACACTGGGGGCTATTTACCCAGAGCTCAGGAGCAATCTACTCAGGGGTGATGCAGCAGAAAAGAGCTGGGTGCTGCTTTCCTCACTTATTTCTCCTTATCCCCATTCAATCTCTCCTCTTTCCCTTTCTTCCCTCTTCCTCCACCCTCTGGCAGGGAGACGTGGTCACTTCCCTGCTCCCAGGGGGGCTCACTCTCCCGTAGCTGGATTGGCCCCTGTGAGTGCTAATAGGAGCGAGAGCCTGAGTGCGGGTCAGTCCCTGCAGCGGCTCTGGGACACACGGGGGCAGGAGGAGGAGCAGAGATGGGGCTAGTTCCCACCTCAGACAGTCCCTGGCCTGGTGAGTGTGGCAGCTGCAGCCTGGGTTGGGCTTGAAGGACCCAGGAAGGGGCTGGAGCAGTGGGGGGCTGGTAGGAAGAAAGCAGGAAAAGAGCCGTGGGGCAGCTCCTGGTGGCCAGGCTTTGGAAGGTACCAGACACTGCTGGTGCTGCTGCCTCCAGTGTGCGCTGGGAGCCGGGCTGAGCTCCGGGCTGCTGCTGCGGCACCAGAGGGGCTGCTCCAGGGACAGACTTTCACTGAAGCACTTTCTGTGCCCAGCCGAGGTGGGGACTTTCTCCAGCTGGACCCAGTCCCAGGCTCTGCCGCCCCTGGGCAGGGGCCGCAGGCACCAGGGGCCAGAGGGACCCCAGGGGCAGCCCTGGGTGGGCAGAAGAGAGACTCCACACACAGGTCCCACAAGCTGAGGGTCTCACAGCCCCTGGAGATCTGCTCTTGGGTGGGGTCTGGACAGCGATGGAGCCCCGGCCTCATGCTGCCTCAGGTGTAGTGTGAGAAACTGCTGTGTGTAGGAATTTGCTACTTATGGTGCACTGAGCATGCCCAGTAAATCGGCTGAAGCCATTTCCCTTCACCCTGCCCTTTCTCAGAATCAGATTCTGCAGATTGCTATTTACAGGATATCATAAACGTATAGCTACACGTAGCGTAAAATACCCTGTAAAGGGTTAAAAAGCTCAGATAACCTGGTTGGCACAGGACCAAAAAGGGAAGAAAATACTTTCAAATCTGTGGGGGAAGGTTTCTGTTCTCGTGTTCCGTTGTTCTCCTCGGGTCAGTGAGGAACCAGGGCATGGAAAATACATCTCCCTAAGCACATAGCATAGAAAAACCTTAGAGTTCTGTCCATAGGCAGGTCCTTGCATAGCTTGCTGAGTCACAAGGTGTATCTGCCTTTTCTCAGTGGGTCAATTGTATAGCTGATGGTTCATCAAGCAGGCTAGGCAGAACTGACACCAACTTGTCTGGCTGGTGTTCCCTGGAAGCAGAGCACAAGTTTGAAATACAGGCAGCATAGAGCCAATATTCATAACATCAACTACAAAAACGATACATAGTTAGAGATAGCATAATTATAATCAGCCAATCAGAACCTCTCCATAGACCCCTTACACAACAGCCTTTCTACAATATTGGCTTTGAATATAGAACAGCGGTCGCAACGGTGATCTATACAGTTACAGATTATGTCAATAACATCACAAGAGGTGACATGGCATCAATGAAATTGAAGCTGGGGCAGCAAAGAGCCACCAAATGTTCTGAGGGCTGGAGAAAAATGCCTTCTAGTGAGCTATTGAAAGAGCTCAACCTGTTTAGCTTGTCAAAAGAAGATTGAAAGGTGACTTCATTGAAGTGCTGAAGTGCCTTAATAGAGAGAAGGGATTGGGTATTAAAGGGCTCTTGAATCGAGCAGAGAAAGGCATAACAAGACCCAATGGTTGGAAGGTGAAAAGAGACAAATTCATATTACATCTAAGGCACAAATATTCAACAGTGAGGATGATTCACCACAGGAACAAGCTACCAAGGAAAGTGATGGATTCTCCATCTCCTGATGTCATTTCATGAAGACTAGATGCCTTTCTGGAATGTGTTTGCCCCAAAAGTAGCTCTTGTGTCCTACAGGAGGCCTGTGAAATGCAGGGGGTCAGATTAGATGCTCTAATGGACTCTTCTGGCCATAAAGTCGACTCATTTCTGAAAAACTGAGTGTAGCATTGGGAGCAGCGTCTGATGTTTCCCTGTCTAGCCGGCTTGCTGCCTAGAACGAACGCTACTTGAGTGGGGTGAGCCACAGGGAGTAGCTCAAACCTGCAAAGTGCCTGGCCAGGGGCAGGACATTAGCACAGCGAGGGAGGGGTGCGGCAGTGACATCACAAAGGCCTTTTGCAGGACCTCAGCCTATTGGTCCAAGGTGGTGGGGAGGTGGTGACCTCACAGAGAGATGCTGACATCAGCCAGGCAGGACAGGGGCGAGGGGCCAGGGAAACCTCAGAGACCCCTGTGGCTTTGCTCCAGCAACTCTCCTTCTCCAGGTCTCTCTTTGAGGACTGAGAGAGTATTCGGGTTCACGGACGTGAGTGCCAGGAGGAACCTCTTTCGAGTTTTCTCCTTCCCTTTCAGTGATTTTACTAGAAAACAGCCGTCCCTGTTTAGAAGGTAAGAGCCTCCTGGAGGTTTGAAACCTGTTCAGTCTGATCCATCTTGGGCTGTCAGTGGTTATGTGTGTCTGTGCTTCACCACTTTGGCTGCTTTGTGAAAAGCTGATGGTTCAAACAGAAGCTGGTGGGTTTTTGTTTTAAGCAATTAGAGTCTAGTACATTTTAACTGGCAGAAAATGTCCTATTCTGGTCTAGCCCCATTTGACTCCTTCTGTCCATCTTCTTCCTTCCCCCTCAGTGTCTTTCCTTCCCCATTGGGGACATGCAGAGATGAACCCCAGTCAGTCTGTGTCACAGAGAGTCTGTATCTCCTAAGGAATGTGGGTGAAGGATTCCAGCTGAATTAACGCCGCTCACCTGGGTTAGAAACATTTGTTTCTTTCGAGCAGATAGTGGGAAATGGGACATTAATTCAGACCCAGGAGGCAAGGCAGAGGCTTCATGATCTTGATCTCTAGGAAGGGAGAGAGGATCCCCAGGAAGGAACAGAGCTTCCTTTAGATTCAAGCTGGGTCTCCTGGAAGTTGGAAAAGACCCTGGGTCACTGAGGATCTCATGGGATCGTGCTGCTCCAGAGGCTCCAGAGTCCTGGGTGCGGGGAGGGTGTCACTGCACAGTCTGAAATGGAAGGGAGGACCCTGGAAGGGAGGGGGAGGAACAGAAAATGGAGAGGAATGAAACAGAATAAACGCCTCTTCTCTCTCCCCTCCCTGACCCAGCAAGAACTGTTATCAGTGGGGAAACTCCCCACGATGAATGGCAGAGACCACAGAGACATTCGCCTCATGCTGAGAAGTAAGGTGACCAATCACCAAGTGTGAAAAATCAGAGACTTTCATCAGCTGCATTGGTGGTATAGTGGTGAGCATAGCTGCCTTCCAAGCAGTTGACCTGGGTTCAATTCCCAGCTGATGTGATGATTCCTCCACTGGGAATTGGTTTAATTTCAGTCACATTGTTTCAGTTTATCAATAGAATAAGAGAATCAGTGTCCCAAATCCCAACAGGTCATTAAACACCCAGTGGAGGAAGAAAGGGGTGGGACTATATAATAAGCAGTTGGAGTCATCCTGGTATTACAATGCTTGGTTCATTTTTTTTTTAAATTCCTTTACTTCCCTCTCCCTTTTAGACTCAGAGCCTTTAAGGTCAGAAGGGACCAGTGTGATCATCAGGAGGGAGCGGGAGAGGGAGGGGGAAAGCCACTTCACAGGCATTCAGAGAGGGAGAGGAGACAAAAATGGGAATGGGGGAAGTATAACAGACCTATTGAGCATAGAAATCACTGCTGCTCCTACAACAGCAGGGACAGGCCACTAGGAGCTGGGAAAAATTAAGCCATCATATTTCTGCCTGGTTTTCAACCAGGGACCTTTTGCGTGTTAGGCAAACATGATAACCACTACACCACAGAAACTCTGTTGCAGGGCTCTGCCCCTCCCTTCATAAGAACAGAAGAATGGCCAGACTGGGTCAGACCAAAGGTCCATCGAACTCCATATCCTGTCTGCCAACAGTGGCCAATGCCAGGTGCCCCAGAGGGACTGAACCTAACAGGTAATGATCAAGTGATCTCTCTCCTGCCATCCATCTCCACCCTCTGACAAACAGAGGCTAGGGATACCATTCCTTACCCAGGCTGCCTAATAGCCATTAATGGACTTAACCGCCATGAATTTAGCTGCAAAAATAATGAGGATTACTTGTGGTACCTTAGAGACTAACAAACTTATTTGAGCATAAGCTTTCGTGGGCTAAAATCCACTTAATCAGATGCATACAGTGGAAAATACAGCAGGAAAATATATATATACACAGAGAACATGAAAAAATGGGTGTTGCCATCCACACTATAATGAGAGTGAGCAGTTAAGGTGAGCTGTTATCAGCAGGAGAAAAAAACTTGTAGTGATAATCAGGATGGCCCATTTCCAACAGTTGACAAGAAGGTGTGAGTAACAGTAGGGGGACAAATAAACATGGGGAAATAGTTTTACTTTGTGTAATGACCCACCCACTCCCAGTCTTTATTCAAGCCTAATTTAATGGTGTCCAGTTTGCAAATTAATTCCAATTCAGCATCTCTCGTGGGAGTCTGTTGTTGAAGGTTTTTTGTTGTAATATTGCGACATTTAGGTCTGTAATCGAGTGACCTGGGAGATTGAAGTGTTCTCTGGCTGTGTTTGAATGTTGAATGTACATGGCAGAGAGGCATTGCTGGCACATGATGGCACATATCACATTGGTAGATGTGCAGGTGAATGAGCCCCTGATGGCATGGCTGATGTGATTAGGTCCTATGATGGTGTCCCCTGAACAGATATGGGGACAGAGTTGGCAATGGGCTTTGTTGCAAGGATAGTTTCCTGGGTTAGTGTTTTTGTTGTGTGGTTGCTGGTAAGTATTTGCTTCAGGTTGGGGGGCTGTCAGTAAGCAAGGACTGGCCTGTCTCCCAAGATCTGTGAGAGTGAGGGATTGTCCTTCAGGATGGGTTGTGGATCCTTGATGATGCACTGGAGAGGTTTTAGTTGGGGGCTGAAGGTGACGGCTAGTGGGGTTCTGTTACTTTCTTTGTTGGGCCTGTCCTGTAGTAGGTGACTTCTGGGTACACTTCTGGCTCTGTCAATCTGCTTCTTCACTTCAGCAGGTGGGTACTGTAGTTGTAAGAACGCTCGATAGAGATCTTGTAGGTGTTTGTCTCTGTCTGAGGGGTTGGAGCAAATGCGGTTGTAGCTTAGAGCTTGGCTGTAGACAATGGATTGTGTGATGTGGTCTGGGTGAAAGCTGGAGACATGTAGGTAAGTATAGCGTTCAGTATGTTTCCGGTATAGGGTGGTGTTTATGTGACCATCGCTTATTAGCACAGTAGTGTCCAGGAAGTGGATCTCTTGTGTGGACTCGTCCAGGCAGAGGTTGTAGGTGGGATGGAAATTGTTGAAATCATGGTGGAATTCCTCAAGGGTTTTCTTTTCCATGGGACCAGATGATGAAGATGTCATCAGTGTAGCACAAGTAGAGTAGGGGCATTAGGGGACGAGAGCTGAGGAAGCGTTGTTCTAAGTCAGCCATAAAAACGTTGGCACACTGTGGGGCCATGTGAGTACCCATAGCAGTGCCGCTGACTTGAAGGTAAACATTGTCCCCAAATGTGAAATAGTTATGGGTGAGGACAAAGTCACAAAGTTCAGCCTCCAGGTTTGCTGTGACATTATCGGGGATACTGTTCCTGACGGCTTGTAGTCCATCTTTGTGTGGAATGAGGATGGAGCATCTACATAGCCAGACAATCCTGCTGTCAGGGTGCCAATGCCTGAGATGATGGGGCATCCAGGATTTCCAGGTTTATGGATCTTGGGTAGCAGATAGAATAACCCTGGTTGGGGTTCTAGGCTGTCTTATTGCCAAGGGACGGAGAAACTCAGCCAGCAGCAGGGGGTGCAGAACACCATCCTAGTGTGGGGGTGACAGCGCCTCTGGGATCCTGACACCCCTATTGGTTCCACTGCTGGTTGTTTTCCTTTTCCGGTGGGACTTTGGGCAAGTTGCTCCCCCCTCTAGGGCTCCGTCCCCAGCTGTCAAATGGGGATTTCGTACCTTCCCACTATTGGAAAGTGCTGGGAGAATCCCCCAGCCAAAGCTGCTCTGACAGCGCTAAGCAGCATCTGACCATTCAAGGTCGGAGCGTGCTGCCCAGGAGGAGGAGTGTTTGGCTCTGGGGTTTCACGTCAGCCCAGTCTAGAGAGAGGGGCCCAGCCATGGGGTTTGGCTCAAGAAGACCAATTTGTTACGGGCGTTTTGAATTCCAGTCCTGTGCTCCAAAGTGCTTGGTGTCATTTGCACATTTTAGAAGCATGCTCTCCACTCCATCTTCCAAATCATTCATGAAACTATTGAATAGCACCGGACCCCAGACTGATCCCTGCCGGACCCACTAGGTGCCCCCTCTCCGTTGGGCAGCCAAACATGGAGAAAGGCCCTTGGAGTCTGGGCTTTCAACCAGCTCTGCACCCACATGACACTGATTGCAGCTGGACCGCATTTCCCTCATTTGCTTGTGAGAATGTCCTGCGGGACTGTGTCAAAAGCCTTAGTAACCCCAAGATAGATCCCATCTACTGTTTACCCACCTCCACTAGGCCTGTAACCCTGCCAAAGAAGGAAAGAGGATTGGTTTGGGATGATTTGTTCTTGACAAATCCATGCTCACTCGTCCTAAGAACCAAATTATCCTGTAGGTGCTGCTGACAAACTGATTGTTTAAGAATATATTCCAGTATCTCTCCAGCTATGGAAGTGAGGCTAGCTACTCTGTAAGTCCCAGGGGTCTCTTTGTTCCACTTTGAAAGATAGCTCCTGTCTTGTTCATGGATGGGAAGATGTTCTTTTTCAGGGCTCTCAGACGAGAACTGGGGCACAACACCTGGTTTGTTAAGGCCACAAAAATGGAGCCAGGAACCTCTTCTCTCCTGCTGGCAAAGAATCCCAGGTACCTAAAAGACAGAGACTCACACCCCTGAACGGGATTTAGAAAAGGCAATGGTTAAAAAGTTTGGCCCTGACTGTTTCCACAGACTAGACATTTTAGCAAACTTTAGAATTCCTTGGTGCTAAACACCGTGAAACTCCCCTTTCTCCTTCACAGAGGGCTTTATCACCCCTTATCTCACTCAGGCTCACGCCTGCTCAGAGTTCGAGAATTGTCCCTGTTCCCATTGGGCAGATGGGGCGGAGCCTGAGGTATAGAGAAGGGAAGTGACCTGTCACCAGATGGATCAGACTGAACAGGTTTCAAACCTCCAGGAGGCTCTTACCTTCTAAACAGGGACGGCTGTTTTCTAGTAAAATCACTAAAAGGGAAGGAGAAAACTCGAAAGAGGTTCCTCCTGGCGCTCACGTCCATGAACCCGAATACTCTCTCAGTCCTCAAAGAGAGACCTGGAGAAGGAGACTTGCTGAAGCAAAGCCACAGGGTCTCTGAGGTTTCCCTGGCCCCTCGCCCCTGTCCTGCCTGGCTGATGTCAGCATCTCTCTGTGAGGTCACCACCTACCCACCCCCTTGGACTAATAGGCTGAGGTCCTGCCAAAGGCCTTTGTGATGTCACTGCCACACCCCTCCCTTGCTGGGCTAATGTCCTGCCCCTGGCCAGGCACTTTGCAGGTTTGAGCTACTCCCTGTGGATCACCCCACTCAAGGAGCGTTCGTTCTGGCAGCAAGCCGGCTAGACAGGGAAACATCAGATTGCAGAGGACAGGTAGGGTTCTAGGGGGGCAGTCAGGGGCCGGGGTCCCAGGAGGGGGCAGTCAGGGGACAAGGAGTGGGGGGGTGTTGAGGGTTCTGAAGGGAGCAGGAAGTGGGAGGGAGCAGATGTAATTAATAATTTGATATGTTGGGTGGTGCCTTTTTTTATGAGTTCACTTCCCCTCATGTGAGACCCTGGCTACGCCGCTGCCCACGAGAATCCAGTATTCTACAGTATTGCAACTTTTTTGTCTGGAAGGGGCCCCCAAAATTCCTTTGCCCCAGGCCCCCTGAATCCTGTGGGCGGCCCTGGAATAATGTCGAGTTTTTGCTCAGCGGGGAGGAGGGCAGAGGGGAGGGATCCTGGAAGCAGGGGAGTTGGACAGTGTGGGGAGGGGAGCCCAGCAGTGGGGGTGGGGGACAGAGGTCTGGGGGAGGTCAGGGAAGGATCCCAGCATTGTGGGAAGTGGGCAGCATGGAGAGCCCAGGCCTGGCATGGGCAATGGGCAGAGTGACTCTGTCCTTCTACACTCCCCCCCGGCAGGCTAGGCAGGACAGGGAGAATTACGTGTTTGTTGGTAAATGTCAATGTCTGTGTAAACACACGACCCAATAGCAAAATATTTCCATCGATAATCATCAAACCTGACAGATGGGCAGAGTAAGAAACATGCTGCTTGAGAACATGTCCTGTTCTAATCCGATACGGGTCCCTTCCGCCTTGGGCACCACCAGGTGGGTGTTTCATTTCCCTCCCTATTTTCACACAGAGACACAATTTCCTTTGCACGGATCCATGAACAGCAAAACCTCCCTGTGTCTCTTGTCTGAGCCAGGGCATTCGATTCCAGTGACACCTTCTCTCCTGCAATGGCAACGGTTGGACAGAGTGTGTGGCCAGTCTCCCTGTGTCTCTGCTGTTCGTGCTGGGGAGCCCGGCCGGCCTTAGGGGTGGGGCCCCCGGCAGCCGCCCAGGGCTCCAGGGGGTCAAAGGGCACCGTGTGGCCGTGCAAAGGTGCTCACTGCTCTCCCCTGCCCCAGTGCTCCTCCGTGGCCCCACAGAGGGTGGGGGGAGCGAGGAGCAACACTATGTGCTCCCTGCATCCTGGTCACTTTCCCCACCTGGGCTGGGCTGTGAGGGGAGCATCAGAAGCTGCTGCTCTCTGCCCTCCCCTGACGCAGCCCGGCTGAGGAAAGTGACCTGTATGCAGGAGCTCGGATGATGTCGCTTCTCACCCCCCGTATCCCCCAGCACCTAGGGGTGCCCGGAGGAGCAGCGTTCCAGGAGGAGCAGTGTTTCAGGGAGGAGCAGGGGGCAGCAATGCCCACTGCTCCATGCACACAGGTCAGTGTCCCCGTGTGGTGAAGGAGGGGTCACAGGGGTTAAGGGTAAAGGGGGTGCAGGAGAGGGGCAGTGGCTGGGGGCACAGGAGGGGGCGCAGGGGTTAGGGTGAAGGGGGTGCAGGAGAGGGGCAGTGTCTGGTGGCACAGGAGGGGGCGCAGGGGTTAGGGGTGAAGGGGGCAGGAGAGGGGCAGTGGCTGGTGGCACAGGAGGGGAGCAGGAGTTAGGGGTGAAGGGGGTGCAGGAGAGGGGCAGTGGCTAGTGGCACAGGAGGTGCAGGGGTTAGGGATGAAGGGGTGCAGGAGAAGGGCAGTGGCTGGGGCACAGGAGGGGCGCAGGGGTTAGGGGTGAAGTGGAGCAGGAAAGGGGCAGTGGCTGGGGCACAGGAGGGGGTGCAGGGGTTAGGGGTGAAGGGGGCACAGGAGAGGAGCAGTGGCTGGTGGCACAGGAGGGGGCGCAGGGGTTAGGGGTGAAGGGGGTGCAGGAGAGGGGCAGTGGCTGGTGGCACAGGAAGGGTGCAGGGGTTGGGGTGAAGGGGGTACAGGAGAGGGACAGTGGCTGGTGGCACAGGAGGGGGCGCAGGGGTTAGGGGTGAAGGGGCGCAGGAGAGGGGCAGTGGCTGGTGGTACAGGAGGGGGCGCAGGGGTTAGGGGTGAAGGGGGCACAGGAGAGGAGCAGTGGCTGGTGGTAGAGGAGGGGGCGCAGGGATTAGAGTGAAGGGGGTGCAGGAGAGGGGCAGTGGCTGGGGGCACAGGAGGGGGTGCAGGGGTTGGGGTGAAGGGGGCAGGAGAGGGGCAGTGGCTGGGGCACAGGAGGGGTGCAGGGGTTAGGGGTGAAGGGGTGCAGAAGAGGGGCAGTGGCTGGTGGCACAGGAGGGGGTGCAGGAGAGGGGCAGTGGCTGATGGCAGAGGAGGGGTGCAGGGGTTAGGGGTGAAGGGGGTGCAGGAGGGACAGTGGCTGGGGGCTCAGGAGGGGGCGCAGGGGTTGGGGTGAAGGGGGTGCAGGAGAGGGGCAGTTGCTGGGGCACAGGTGGGGGCTCAGGGGTTAGAGGTGAAGGGGGTGCAGAAGAGAGGCAGTGGCTGGTGGCACACGAGGGGGTGCAGGGGTTCGGGGTGAAGGGGTGCAGGAGAGGGGCAGGGGCTGGTGGCACAGGAGGGGGTGCAGGGGTTAGGGGTGAAGGGTGGCAGGAGAGGGGCAGTGGCTGGTGGCACAGAAGGGGTGCAGGGGTTGGGGTGAAGGGGGTGCAGGAGAGGAGCAGTGGCTGGTCGCACAGGAGGGGGTGCAGGAGTTAGAGTGAAGGGGTGCAGGAGAGGGGCAGTGGCTGGTGGCACAGGAGGGGCAGGGATGAGGGTGAAGGGGGCAGGAGAGGGGCAGTGGCTGGTGGCACAGGAGGGGCGCAGGGGTGGGGGTGCAGGAGGGGACTGTGGCTGGGGGCACAGGAGGGGGCGCAGGGGTTAGGGTTAAAGGGGTACAGGAGAGGGGCAGTGGCTGGTGGCACAGGAGGCGCAGGGGTTAGGGTGAAGGGGCGCAGGAGAGGGGCAGTGGCTGGTGGCACAGGAGGGGGTTCAGGGGTTAGGGGTGAAGGGGTGCAGGAGAGGGGCAGTGACTGGGGGCACAGGAGGGTGCAGGGGTTGGGGGTGAAGGGCGGCAGGAGAGGGGCAGTGGCTGGTGGCACTGGATGGGGTGCTGGGGTTAGGAGTGAAGGGGGTGCAGGAGAGGGGCAGTGGCTGGGGGCACAGGAGGGGGCACAGGGATGAGGGTGAAGGGGGCAGGAGAGGGGCAGTGGCTGGTGGCACAGGAGGGGGCGCAGGGGTTAGGGTGAAGGGGGCAGGAGAGGGGTAGTGGCTGGTGGCACAGAAGGGGAGTGTGGGAGTTAAGGGCAGAGGACACAGTGTAGGGGTTAGGGCACAGGAGGGGGCGGAGTTAGGGGTGGGGGAGGTGCAAGGGTCGGGAGTGCAGGAGCTGGGGGTAAAGAGGGAGGGGGATCGTCCAGGGGCGATGGGGAAGTGCCAAAGTACAAGTTTTGCCCAGGGCACCATTTCCCCTAACGTGGGTCCTTGGTAACATGTCTTGCTGGGAGGGGGAGGGGAGAGACGAGGCATTTTCTCTCTGTTTCTTTCCTCTCCGTTTTCTGCTCCTTCCTTCAATTCCAGAAACCTCCCTTGTGTGTCAGACGGTGCAGTGACGCCCTCCCCCCCCCCACCCCAGTCCTCTGGAGCCTCTGGAGCAGGAAGATCCCAGGAGCTGAGGCTGGATCCAGGGGTAAGCAGCTGGCAGGAAGGAGCCCTAGCAGCTCTTCTGGGAGCGCAGGTGAGGAATGACTCCCCCTTCCCTAGCTTCTCCCCTTGGGGCTCTGGGGAGCAGGGAGGGTTGTGTGATAAATTCCATCCAACTCCCCCTTTGATACAAGCCAAGGGACGTCTTAGCTCTGCACGATCCCCTTGGCAGGGCCAAACAAGGGATGTTTTCCACTGCCCAGGAGACCCAGCCAGGGACTGATGTGCTGGAGATATGTTGGGAAAAGGGACTGTCTGAATTGCCAAGGCAGGAAACGAACCATCTACAGCAACGTAATTAACCACAAACACACTCTAGCCATGCTCCAGCCAGTGGGGAAATGGGCAGGAACTCTGGCTGCTCAGCCATGGCCACACGTACAGAGCTGCACAGCAGTGAGTGTGCTGGGGAAGCTGGTCTGAGCAAACAATTGGAAATGACCCTTCAGTGAGAATAGAAGCGGAGTGTAGAAAGGCCCCTGTGTTAAGTGGTTGTGGCTGAGGCCTTAGGGAGCTGGGTTAGAAGCCACAGGGTGTTTCAGTGGAGGTTTGATTCTTGCCAGCTAGGCCAGGCTGGTGTGTGGTGTCTCCATGGCTGCACTTTCAGTCATGCAGGTTTCTCTCCCCTATTGTTCCCTGGGCATCCTACTAGATTGCCACCTGCTTTTCAACTGCAGTGTGGAGACTGTGTGTGTGTGTGGGGACAGACAGTGTGTGTGTTGGGGAAGAGTGAGTGTGTTGCGGAAGGTAGGAGCGGATCATTATTATCCCTACTTGAAAGAGGGAGAAGCTGAGGCTGAGAAAGGAGAATTGACTTGTCTTAGGTCACACAGCCAGTCAGTGGCAGAGTTGGGAATAGGACCCAAGAGCCCTGATTTTCAAACTAACCATCAGATCTTGAATTTCAGACACTGAATGACCTGAATAAAGTGCTCGCAGATGAGCTCCAGACCAACAACAGTGCACAGGAATTATTCAGCAAGTATTTGAGGAAAACTGCAATGTTAGAGAGAATCATGAGCTGCTCAGAGACTATTAATGTAGAGAAGCAGCAAAATTCATCAAACACAGAACTGGTTCTGACTTATTTCCTTGGTCTTAAAAGAGAACAACAAGGATCTGAGTTTCCTCCCTATCAATAACCCCCTGCTCAGCCAATCAGGGTAGAGACTGAGGACGGGAGGCTGAGGGTTCTCACCAGAGAGCCCAAAGGATGGCCCAGGTCACTGGTGGGGATCACTGCCCGAGCACTATTTCAGCCCCACATTTTTGGGTGGAACTCCCACAGTGGGAGCTGCAGAGCACTGCCCCGCCACACAACCACACACACCTCCCTCTCTCCCGGTGTTGTGAGCGGAACAGGAGAAAGGACAAAAGAAGCAAGAGATGAAGAGAAAGGAGGGAGGGATGGAGGAAAAGGTGAAAGAAAAAGGACAAGTCCTAATGTCCCCAGTGATTCTAAGAGACAAAATCTCAGGTGCGCAATAAAATTCTGCCTTCTTAAGCTCCTGTTTTCCATGCCTAGAATTCAACTGTCACCAGCTGGATCAGACTGAACAGGTTTCAAACCTCCAGGAGGCTCTTACCTTCTAAACAGGGATGGCTGTTTTCTAGTAAAATCACTGAAAGGGAAGGAGAAAACTCGAAAGAGGTTCCTCCTGGCGCTCACGTCCGTGAGCCTGAATACTCTCCCAGTCCTGAGAGAGAGACCTGGAGAAGGAGAGTTGCTGGAGCAAAGCCACAGGGGTCTCTGAGGTTTCCCTGGCCCCTCGCCCCTGTCCTGCCTGGCTGATGTCAGCATCTCTCTGTGAGGTCACCACCTCGGACCAATAGGCTGAGGTCCTGCAAAAGGCCTTTGTGATGTCACTGCCAGACCCCTCCCTTGCTGGGCCAATGTCCTGCCCCTGGCCAGGCCCTTTGCAGGTTTGAGCTACTCCCTGTGGATCACCCCACTCAAGGAGCGTTCGTTCTAGGCAGCAAGCCGGCTAGACAGGAAAACATCAGACGCTGCTCCCAAAGCTACACTCAGTTTTTCAGATATTAGTCGACTTTATGGCCAGAAGAGACCATTAGAGCATGTAATCTGACCCCTGCATATCACAGGCCTCCTGTATGACACAATAGCAGGTGAGGGAGGGGGGCTGATGAGGCGAGGGGGCGGGTGAGCTGGCGGCACGGAAGGGGGGGCTGAGGAGGCGAGTGGGGGGGGGCTGGTGAGCCGGCAGCAGGGGACTGAGGAGACGAGCTATGAGTCGGTGGCTGACCTGTTCTGCTGATCTGGTCTGGCTCCCAGCCCCTCTCCAAGGGTTTCAGCTGTCTGGAGGTGCTGCCTTCCACGCCTTCCTCAGTCCCACCTCATTCACTCAACAGGGCAACTGATTACCAAGTGAGGGGAAGATCTTATTCTACTTCTAGCAAAAAGACATTTTCCTTTTACCTTAATTATACTACCTTAGGGGCCCGCTATAATATATTACCAAGGTTCAATGCCACCGTTTTGGTGGGGCAGTGCTGGGGAAGGAGGGTTTGTTTCCATGGAGTGGGTGGCGCTTCGGGGGGATTGTTTCAGGGAGGGGCTCAGTGGCGCTGGTGTTCAGTGAGGCCGGGGGGTTTCATCCCTCAGCTGTTTTCTTTGGAGTAATATTGCCCTCGCTGCTTTACGAGTTGTGCAGGCCTAGACTAAACCACAGACTCTGGACTCAGCATTCAAGTATCCTGCAGTCTGAACTTCGCATCTGATACATTCAGTGGTGAGCTGGAGCCGGTTCGCACCATCCAGTTGTTAAATTTAGCAGCCATTTTAGAACCGGTTGTTCCAGGACAACCGGTTCTATAAGGGCTGCTAAATTTCACAAAAGCTCCGGCCCAAGCTCTCCTGCTCCGCCCCCTTTCTCCTCCCCCTGCCCTGCTTCCCGCGAATCAGATGTTCGCGGGAAGCCTGAACAAGCAGCAGGCAGGCAGGTAACCTGGGGAGGCGAGGCTCCTGCCCCGGGCTCCGCGGCGGGGGCACCTGCCGCCCTGGGGTCCGGGCGGCGCGGGCTCCTGCCACCGGTCTGGGGTCCAGGTGGCGGGGGCTCCTGCCGCCAACTCGGGGGGCGCGGCGGGGGCTCCTGCCAGTCCGGGGGGCGCGGCGGGGCTCCTGCCAGTCCGGGGTCCGGCGGCGGGCGCGGCTCCTGCCGGTCCGGGGTCCGGGCGGCGGGGGCTCCTGGTGGGGCGCAGCGGGGGCTCAGCTCCTGCCCCGGCATCCGGGCCCCAGCCGCAGTTTAAAAAAAAAAGGGGGGGCGTCAAGGAACGGGGAGGGGGGGGCAACCGGTTCCCTCCTCAGAGGAGGGAACCGGTTGTTATGATTTTCGCAGCTCATCACTGGATACATTCCCTCATTGGCTACCATTGTTTGGCCAGCAGGGAAGTGCTTCTTATCCAACAAGGCAGCCAGATTGGGATCCGCAGGCATGGAATGGCTCTGAAGGAATCAGATGTTTCTCTGTGCTTCATCTAACTTTGGATCCAAATGGTAAAAGACAGTTGTGCCCAATTTAATCATGGTGTCCTTCAGGAGTGTGACCAATGCCACTTAACTAGGGAGCAGCATTCTAAAAATAGTTTACCTGGGCCACAGGTCACCACAGCTTTCATCTCAGGGGTGAAAATCAACCACTAGTACCTGCAATTTCTACCTGAGCTCTTGTCAAATCTTTGACCTTACTTGGAGTAATTTTACACTTCTCTGGCGTAGAATTCTTCACCAACCGCACAACAGATCAGTAGCGACAGTGAGGTACAACTCCCCCTACTGTGCCCTTTTATTTCTTTAATCTGGTGGCACAGATTTAAATTAGGGACTAAATTCAGGTGCGGTTTAGAATCCCTGTAAGACACCAAATGTCAGGTCTCTATTAAAAATAGGTATCTTTCTGCAGCTATAGCACATTCAACACGGATTTCATTTTCTACACATTTGCAGCATCTCCCAGGGGTGAGCTGAAGAGAAAAGTCACTTCCATGTTTCCCATCTCTACCTAGCTAGGGATTGTATTTGCCAAATAATAGGCAACATGCAGCTAATGGGGAAGGAGATCTCTTCAGGAGCCACTCCCTGCAGGGCCTGGGCCACAACGGCTTTGGGAACCCAATGCATGGGCACTTTGTTTAGTTACAAGTTATTTACGAGGGAATCCTCTTCCCAGCCCTTTAGAAAAAATACTGACCTAACCAATTGCACAACAGGGGGACTGGGATGATGATGGGGTAAATCAGAGGGCTTCCCTTATTCCCCATCTTATTCTGTTGTTACAGAGGGTGAAATGACATTTTCCCCATCCCTGCCCTGTTCCTGCTCTCTTATAGTTCAATATATTTTAAATGAGAAAAATGGTAGTATAAATATCTGCTCTGCAGCACAACCTGAACCAACATCAGAGCAACTGGGAGTGAAACAACTTCTTCCCCAAGAGTGAACTCGATGACTAACAATTGCTGTGAAATGGGGGAACAGTATAACCGTGATGCTCAGGGTTTGTTAAGACTAGGAACAGTGATGGAGTTTAGGTCAGGTCAAGGGGAAAGCTAATGCCAACCCCTGCACCTGGGCTGCATCTGCTCTACAACTATAATTGTCTTGTTACACCAAGATCACTAACTTGAGCAGCCAACGCCATGTGCAGCCCTAGTGGATGTCAGGCACAGGTAGCTTTAGCCTCAGTGTAGCTTGTTGGAATCAAACCTCTCTCCCCCCACCTGGAGCTGACGAACATTCCTGGCTGGAGGGGGACACACTCCTTCAACTCAAAAGGAAAGGAGTTGATAGAAAAGATCACAGGACTGACCCCAAAGAAGGGTGAGCTGCAAAAGGCAGAAGCAGGCAACTGATCTGGTGGAGCTGAGACACCACGGTGAAGATGGTGCAAAAATCACTATGTGGGAATTAGCAAATGTGATTAAAAAGAAAAAAGCTTTCTCCAGCCCTAGTCAAGGGATTTATTACAGTTCTCTCTCATGTGGACTCTCTGATGTCTGATAAGGGCAGAGCGTTGATTGAAGCTTTTCCCGCACTCAGAGCATGTGTAGGGCGTCTCCCCTGTGTGGATTCTCCGATGTCTGATAAGGGTTGAGCTCTGTCTGAAGCTTTTCCCACACTCATGGCATGTGTAGGGCGTCTCTCCTGTGCGGATTCTCCGATGTCTGATAAGGCGTGAGCTCCGACTGAAGCTTTTCCCACACTCAGAGCACGTGTAGGGCTTCTCCCCTGTGTGGATTCTCCTGTGTGCGCTCAGGGCAAAGCTCTGCTTGAAGCTTTTCCCACACTCAGAGCACGTGTAAGGCGTCTCCCCAGTGTGGATTCTCTCATGTCTGATAAGGTGAGACCTCCGCCCAAAGCTATTCCCGCACTCAGAGCACGTGTAGGGCTTCTCCCCTGTGTGGATTCTCTGATGTGTGATAAGGGCAGAGCTCTGACTAAAGCTTTTCCCGCACTCAGAGCACGTGTAGGGCGTCTCCCCTGTGTGGATTCTCTCATGTCTGATAAGGTGAGAGCTCCCATTGAAGCTTTTCCCGCACTCATGGCACATGTAGCGTCTCTCTTCCAAGTTGATTCTGTTGCGTGGAATAAGGTCTGAGTGGCTACTGTAGTTTTCCTCTGGCCTCTGCTGAGTCTCACAGGCTTTTGTGTTTTCTGGGACTGCACAACTCCTGGAAACATTCCCTTTGGATCTTCCTGATAACATCCAATGTGGATCTACTTGCACAGTGTCTTCCTGCTGGGGTTTCTCCTCCTCCTTCTCACTCACCATCCCCTCGCCGGATGGGAGACAGAGAGAATCCAGACATAGGTCACTCCTGTGCCTGAGAAAAAGGGAATGTCAGAGAGAGGAGTGGAAAAAGGGATGAACAAACCAAAATATATGTGGGAGAGATCAAACCTATCAGGAGATCATTTTCCCAAACCCTTCCACAGAAAAGTGAGGAAGGCATCAGTTCTGGATCCTCATTGCACCATACCTCTCAGGGGAAAGTGAGATCGGGGAGGGACCTGCTGCCAGTTGTCAGTCAGGGTAGGAGGGAAGCCATGAGTGACATCTGCCATAATGATTCCACATCTGCAGGGAACAATCCTGAACTTGGAGAGCTCACAAGGTCTTTGTAGGGCATCCCAAATGTTTCCTGCATTCCTAAGCAGTTGTTGAGGTGATTAACTGATTCCTCACCTGCGAAGGCAGCTCGGGAGCACTTCTTTCTCAGAGCCCTGGAGGTCCGGGACCCACGGCTCTTCCCCTCGTTCCAGCTGCGAGATCACATCAGGTTTGGAAATTGGATACCCTACTGCAGGAAAGAAAACAAGGGAGGTCAGTGGAATTGGTGGGATACTTGTCACAAAGAATAGTCCATAGTTTTAACCCCCATCTCATTTTTAGGCAGTAACATTTGTAGCCCTCAGGATTCATCTGCTTGCCTGCATCAATATCTCTTTTCTTATAAGTACAGTATTGTGATAGGTTTATTAATTCCTATTACAAATATGTTTGGCTGTACTGCAAGAAACCTACAGGCCAAAAACCTGCATTTTAAGCTAAAGCAAAGTTAGCATAGCTATATCCTGTGCCCTTTTACCCAGAAAAGGAACTGTTTTTCCTATACCCAAATAAAGTGCCTACGCTTAGGTCTAAGACCCTTTACCTAGACCAACAGACAATGAAGAATAGCAAAGGGGATTTTTCAAAGTTGTACTCACAGACTTAACAAGTACCCCACAAGTGCGCAGATACCTGCCATCCACACGCACACACATAGTAGCCTATGGAGTAAGCATACCCTAACATTTCTATGGGGGAAGACTGAAATTTGGGCATAAGAGGAAGGATTTCCAGCATTTATTTCTATAAAAAGAGGTAACCTACCTCACTATGGTATCCCCGCCCCCACCTTGACCTCCTCCTTCTTCACTACACTTCACCATCTTCACTGGTGAGGCCTCATTTGGAGTACTGTGTCCAGTTTTGGGCCCCACACTACAAGAAGGATGTGGATAAATTGGAGAGAGTCCAGCGGAGGGCAACAAAAATGATTAGGGGGTTGAAGCACATGACTTATGAGGAGAGGCTGAGGGAACTGGGATTGTTTAGTCTGCAGAAGAGAAGAATGAGGGGGGATTTGATAGTTACTTTCAACTACCTGAAAGGGGGTTCCAAGGAGGATGGATCTAGACTGTTCTCAGTGGTTGAAGATGACAGAACAAGGAGTAATGGTCTCAAGTTGCAGAGGGGGAGGTTTAGGTTGGACATTAGGATAAACTTTTTCACTAGTAGGGTGGTGAAGAACTGGAATGGGTTACCTAGGGAGGTAGTGGAATCTCCTTCCTTAGAGGTTTTTAAGGTCAGGCTTGACAAAGCCCTGGCTGGGATGATTTAGTTGGGTTTGGTCCTGCTTTGAGCAGGGGGTTGGACTAGATGACCTCCTGAGGTCCCTTCCAACCCTGAGATTCTATGATTCTATGAACTACGTATTCATGCTATCCATCTACAACAGCTATTAACCAGTAATAGACTGCACTTATTTTCTTTTCAAACTTTAAGTTCAAAAGGGACTCGGCTAAGCTTGGTCTCTCTAAATGTTATTTTAGTTTGTGTATCAGATTATTTAGTTGAGCTAAAAAATAAATTCTAAAGTAGCTTTGACAGCTCTTTGCATTAGTTTCCTCTGCAAGGGGTGTGAAACCGGAACCGCCAGAGGTGAGGCCAACACCAATTTATCAAAACGGGGTGAATATTAACCAAAGTTTGCAGCACATAATATTGTATCATCATATGTATCTCTTGTAAAACAGGTAGAATTACAGAGTTACAATTGTATTACTGTTATTCAATTTACTCACTATTTCATTGAGTTTAATAAAAAGTCGTTATGACTATATCTGTCTCCGTGTGAGCTTCCTGTCATACCCCGAAAGGTCCCTTTATCAATTCTGTGGAACCCGATTCGAAACACGAACTTTTATCTTCTGATCAAACAAATTGGCGAGCCTAAACCCATATTAATTAATATAAATGATTAAGTATTATTAATTAATTAATATAACTACAAAACAAATTAAAGTTGATTAATCAAATCAACATTACTCACACACCCCAAATAAGACTACGCATCCCAAGGCCATCTTCCTTGGCTCAAAGTGGCCGGAGAGTTACTATTATAACAAATCATATTCACTACCTTAGTGCCTAACGACCAACTAACAGTGGCAACGTAGGCAAAGTAGGCAAAGTGCAAACAGAGAACTGTAGATGGCCCATGCTCTGAAGAATTTACCATCTAAATCAGGGGTAGGCAACCTGCGGCAGCGAGCTGATTTTCAGTGGCACTCACACTGCCTGGGTCCTGGCCCCTGGTCCAAGGGGGGGGCTCTGCATTTTAATTTAATTTTAAATTAAGCTTCTTAAACATTTTAAAAACCTTATTTACTTTACTTACAACAATAGTTTAGTTCTATATTATAGACTTATAGAAAGAGACAGTCTAAAAACATTAAAATGTGTTACTGGCACACGGAACCTTAAATTAGAGTGAATAAATGAAGACTCAGCACAACACTGCTGAAAGGTTGCCGACCCCTGATCTAAATAGACAAGACAGACACAGAATGGGGGAAGGGCTAGAACCCACTGTTAGAATAGAGATATTCAGGCCTGCCTGTAAAGCCTAGACTTTAAGAACATAGGGGTATTTTTATCACTTTGTCTAGCTAAGAATCAAAATCACAGTCTGCCTGTGAATGGGCCTTCTCTCACTAGGATAGTCTGAGGCCTTGTTCTTAGGCTAAGGCCTTTGGCTCAGCACCAGGGGCAGCCATAAGCTGTGAAGCGAAGGGTCACATCCTGACATCCCAAACCAGTCACACTGAAATAAGGTGCTATTGGGCTGTTAGGAAGATGATCCTGTCCCGATAGCGCCCATCAGCACCAGATAAAGAAACAGATCTTAAGGTGGTTAAAGAAAACTTAGTCTGACAGCAGCCTGTCTGGCAAGAAATCCCTTCTCAATGGTTGTGGTTGTGAAACCCTCATTTCTGTATTGTTCTATCTTTATGGCCACCACTTTTACCTTGTTAATCAGTCTGGTTCTCTAATTGTTTCTGTCTGCTGCATAATTAATTTTTCTAGGTGTAAGTTCATTAGGGCAGTGAAATATGCTTGCTTGGAAATAACCCCAATAAACATCGCATTATCTGTGCTTCAGACTTCTGGTCTTTTGCTGCTTGCTGTCTGCGTGACAAGAACCAGGGAAGTGGGAGGGTGAAGGGAAAACCCTCTAACAAATGGACATGACCTGATAACCAAGAGGTGAGCCTTTAAGGAAGGTTTTAATACACTTTGGAACGGATCAGGGATTCCCATGAGGACTGAGAGGGAGCGATGGTAAACACGCATTTAGATCCTTTTCTTGTTTTATATCTTTTCCCCATAAGGTTGAACCTCTGGCACTGTCATGGATCCATAGGATCTCTGCAATGCCCTGGCTTTTAAACAGTCCTTGGGAGGTGCCTCTTGAGTGCACTAGACCCCCAAGAGCTCCCACTCTTCCACAAGGACAGGCCACTTAGCTTCAACACCTGAGACTGAGCCACTTCCTCGGTGCCCTTCCTCCACACTCCTCTCCACTTCTTCCCATTACTCTCAGCCAGCACCACCTGCCGGCACCTTGGGAGAGTCTTGTATTCCCTCCTCGTCTCTCACCACCTCATCCCTCCCTGCTGCTTCTTAGCTCTAACCCTGCACACACCCTCCCCATGTCCTGACACCCCAGAATTATCTACTCCCCCCTTCTCCTCCCCTCCCACAGCTCTGTTCTCCCTTCATCCGTGGGGTCCTGAATGGCAACATTATACGCTCTCCTATCGAAAGAGGAGCTCATCTGACTGTCACACAAGCCATGCATGAGTCATACACCTATTTACTCAATTTAGAATTCTACAGGTGGCGTATTTTCCTCTTAAAATGAGGGAAAGGCATGAAAGCTACAGTTATTCATGTAGCCAATAAGGACACATTAAATGCAATTTTAAAATGACTGACGGCACCAAAAAGGCACATGTCCAAAAATGATTCTAGTGGGTGGGAGATAAGGCAAATAAAGGGGGGGCAAGGAAACTTGTCAAAACTTGTATGATGAATAAAGGTATAAAGTTATTACTGCTCAGGTTCTTCAGAGACCCCACAGCTTCTAATAACCCAGGGGACAGGACTCCTTACCCAGCGAGGTCACCGTCTCATAGTTCTCCTGCATGACACCCCTGTAGAGGGCTCTCTGAGCGGGGTCCAGCAGAGCCCCCTCACCCCTGGTGAAATACACAGCCACCTCCTCGAAGGTCACCAGCCCCTGAAAGAGCAAGAGTCCAACACTCAGTACCTGCTGCCCCACCCACAACCCCACTATTCAGGGAACAGCTGCACCAGGGAAATGGAAGCTCCGGGAGGCACATGTTAACAGAGTCCCACCCCACCTTGCCTAGAACAGCCAGGTGGCATCAGAGGGTGGAAAGAGAGAACCTTTGTGTCTCCCAGCTGACAGACGGAGGCAGCGTCTTCACATTTATCACATACCTACTAGCCAGAGCTTAATATAGGAGATGAGGCTGTCTCTGGACCCTGCTGGTGGCTCCCTGGTAGGAATCCCAACACTCTCCAAATAAAATATATGGAAGAAAGGGGAAGTCAATAGTAAAGAACAGAAGGTCAGAATTGTAGAAAGTTGGCAAGGGAAGCTATCAGAGATCAATGACCAATTTATGAAAATAAGAAGGAAGTTTTTAAAAAGTATATTAAGTACAAAATTAATCCTAACAATGGAAGTGGCAAATTACTAGATGGAAATGGCAGAATTATCAAAAATAATGTAGAAGAGGTAAAAGTGTTCAATAAATATTTCTCTCCTGGATTTGGAGAAAAACGGATGATTTAAGTCATATAAGACGTTGAGGATGACAGTCTTTCCATTCCAACAATAACTCACGAGGATGTTGAACAGCAGCTATTACAGTTAGACATGTTTAAATAAGTAGGTCCAGATAACTTGTATCCAAGAGTTTTGAAAGCCCTGGTGGAGGAGTGTGATGGACTTTTAATGGTGATTATAATTAGGACTTAGAACACTGGGAAATTCCAGAAGACTGGAATAAAGCTAATGCTGTGCCAATATTTTAAAAGTGTAAAAGAGATGACCCAGCTAATTACAAGAGTGTTAGTCTGATACTGGTCAAGATAATGGAGCAGCGAATATGGATTTAATTAATAAAGAATGAAAGGAGGGTAATGTAATTAGTACCAATTAACAAAGGTTCAGAGACAACAGATCCAATCAAACTAACTGGATATCCTTATTGGATGAGATTAAAAAGTTTGGTTGCAACTAATAGTATTGATGTAATATACCTAGACTTCTGTAAGGCGTATGACTTGGTTCAGCACAACATTTTGATTAGAAAACTAGAAAGATACAAAATGAACACAACATACATTAAATAGATTAAAAACTATGATTGTAAATGGGGAACCATGGTGGAGTAGATTTATTTCTAGGGGGTTCCCACAAGGATTGGTTCTTGGCCCTGTGTTATTTAACATTCTTATCAATGACCTAGAAGAGAATATAAAATCATCACTGATAAAGTTTGCAGTTGCCACAAAGATCGGGGTTGGTGGTAACTAATGAAGTGTCAGTAGGTTCAGGGTTCAGCACTGGGAGTCTGGGAAGTTTTCCCAGCCCTGGCTGGAGGGTTATTTCCTGTTCCACAAAGAGGGGAAGTTCCATTCCCAACACCTTTGCCTTGAAATTAGGCCCTGACACTACACCCCACATGCAGCCTAGTGGTATGATTATCAAATGATTAGGACATAATTATGATGCATTTTGTGCAAGATGCATCATGTTCAGTGTCATTGGAAAAGTTATGATTTGCTGAAAATGATTGTTCTATTTGTGTGCATGTATCATGTTTGTATCTGAAGTTATGGATATTGACTCTGTATCTGTATTTCAAATGTGCTTACTCTGGGTAACAGTCACAACGAGCCTTTCAGGTACAACAAAGAAGCCAGACAGAGCTGATGGCTCATCAACAAAGACAATGGACCATGGAAGAGCTGAGCCTTCTTGTGAATGTTTCAGCCAGCCTATGAGTCACTGCTACTATGACTCAGCAGGACATGCTAGTGCATGTGACCAGACCATTTGACACTAAACTCCATTTTGGTACCTGTATTTTTCCACAAACTGGACTGGGAACTGAGTTTGGAACAAAGGGGTCCCGCCATATGGAAAAGCTACATAAGGTGGGTGTGACATCATCTCTTGGCTTCATTCCCCACACAAGAGAACTCCTGGAAACACCCGAGGAACAAAGACTGAACTGAGGGAAGTGCTGGTCCCAGGGTAAAGAGATTTCTAGCTTGTGTATGGAAACTTGGGGGACTGCTTCTATCATCAGTCAGGGTGAGAAATTGCTAATTCAAATTCTATCCATCTAGTATGTTAGGCTTTTTTGAGTTTTTGGTCATTTGGTAAGTCATCTGCTTTTGATAAGCTAACACTTATCGCTGGGAAATTGGCTGTTGTCTTCTCTCTCTCCTTCAGTGGCTCAGGTAAAGCACTCAGGTAGCTTAGTTGGGTGTATGGCGCCACCTGCTGTTGTGTAGGGTGATAACAGGGCCTGAAGAGGCTGGCTGAATCTCCAGCAAAGCAGTGTGAGAAGGTGTGATGGAGTAGGGGCTGTCTGTGTGGGAGATGGGAGAGCCGGGGATTACTTTAGGTGAGAGACAAGTGCTCAGCCTGTAACCTGAGCCAGGGAGCAGGGAGGGGTGTCAACACCTTTGCCCGGGAAGGTGGACAAAGGAAGGGGACAGCTGGAGGTAGGGGAGTTTAGTTTCGGTTTTGGGATGGGTGGTTGGAATTTAGGGGACAAAGCTTCCTGGACCCCAGAGGGGCTTGATTGAGGGGTCCTGGCTGTGCCTCCAAGCTCTGTTTTACTGGCTGGCTGAGAGTCACTGAGAGTCCCAGGCAGAGGGGTGTAGGACCAGACTCCCCCACACTCCGTGACAGAAGGGCCAGCCCAGCTTGAGGGTTAGAGGGCACAGCGGTTCCCAGAAGCCCCCCAGACTGCACACCGGGGTGACAACCCATCTTACCCTAGAGTACACAAGTCTCAGCAGGTTTGTTACATCCTGTCCCCTCCCATTCCGCACCCTAGATAGTTCCTGCCTCCCACCCTCCTATACATTTTACTGCTCCTCTCCCTCCAAGCAGAACCCACCACCAGCTCCCTGAGAATCCCTTACCTGAGCCAGCTCCATTGCAGCCATTCCCTTCCCGCCGGAAGGAGGGGATGATTTGGGGCGAAATGTGGACGTTATTCTGTAGCCTGCCAGGGTGAGAAGGGCAATGTGAGAGAATTCAGATAGGGTTTCTGTCCTTTCCACATGTCGATTCCCCCCAGCATTGTTCCCTGCTAATGGACATTCCAGGTTCTGCCACACTGTGAAGCAGAGAGTGACCTTATCCCAGTACAGGCCTAGCCCCCTCCCACCAGGGTGTAACCCTCTGACACATGGTGAAACCCTCCCAGCAGCAGAGTCTCTCTGTTACACTTATCAAGTTTGTGGATGATACCAAGCTGGAAGGGGTTGCAAGTGCTTTGGAGGACAGAATTAAAATTCAAAATGATCTGGACAAACTGGAGAAATGGTCTGAAGTAAACAGGATGAAATTCAATAAGGACAATGCAAAGTACTCCACTTAGGAAGGAACAATCACTTACACACATGCAAGATAGGAAATGACTGCCCAGGAAGAAGCACTGCAGAAACGGATCTGGGAGTCACAGTGGATCACAAGCTAAACATGAGTCAACAATATTACACTGTTGCAAAAAAAGCAAGTATAATTCTAAGATGTATTAGCAGCAGTATTGTAAGCAAGAAACAAGAAGTAATTCTTCCGCTCTACTCCGCGCTGATTAGGCCTCAACTGGAATAGTGTGTCCAGTTCTGGGTGCCACATTTCAAGAAAGATGTGGAAAGATTGGAGAAAGTCCAGAGAAGAGCAACAAAAATGATTAAAGGTCTAGAGAACATGACCTATGAGGGAAGAATGAAAAAATTGCGTTTGTTTAGTCTGGAGAAGAGAAGACTGAGAGGGGACATGATCAGCTTTCAAGTACATAAAAGGTCATTTCAAGGAGGAAGGAGAAAAATTGTTCTTCTTAACCTCTGCAGACAGGATAAAAAGCAATGGGCTTAAATTGCAGCAAGGAAGGTTTAGGTTGGACATTAGGAAAAACTCCCTAACTGCCAGGGTGGTTAAGCACTAGAATAAATTGCCTAGGGAGGTTGCGGAATCTCCGTCATTGGGGATTCAGAAAGAAAAAGGTTGAGAACCCCTGGAGTAAGGGATCATCTGTCACGAAGGTGAGCTCACCTGCGTGGCAAGATATATGGGATCACCCAAGGAGACTGTCTGTGATTCCATGTTAATGCTGTTACAGTGCCTGAAGTGTTTACACTGGATACTTGGTTGGTGAAATCTCCATACAGACCTCACACCCAATTTGGGGTTTGTTCCCTGCTTCTTACCAGTCTGCCTGAGGCTGGTGCTCGTGCTCTCGAGTCACTGAAGAGAGCGTTACAGAGAGAGGGGCTGTGACTTCCACATGGTCAGTAAACAGGTCTGTGACAGAGCCAGGAACAGACCCTGTTAATGCCAGAGCCCCGTCACCTGCAGCTTGGAAAGCCCCCAGAGCACACTGTATTAGGCTGGAGGAAGAGGTGTGCAGGGACTGCAGATGAGCTGCCCTGCCAAGACAGCCTGTGCATCCATGGACAAACCACCTCGCTGGGGGGTGTCTCCTGGGTCAGGAGAAGTCAGTGTCCAGCCCTGTGGGGCTGTGCTCCTGGCTCATACCTCCAGCACTCACTGCTGCCCCTCCCTTACCAGCTGCACTGTTCAGCCAGCCCCAGGCCTCTGTGAGGTCACTTCCCCCGCCCCCACCTCAAACCTTCAAACTGGGACATGGTGCACCAGTGCCAATCAGAGTGCACTAGTGTAAATTCTGTCTGTACTAAGGGTTTGCACAAGTGCCTAAAACACCAGGGTGGCAGAGACCTTCAGAAACAGCAGTACGGTGGCACTAGAAACTATTTCTAGCTCGGTCACAGACAGCCTGGGTGACCTTGGACACGTCAATGTTTCTCCTCCCAACTTCAGTCTCTTTACCCAGCTGCCACTCACTGGGGTCTCCTCTCTCTCCAGAGCTTCTCACCACTACAATCTGTGTGGGTGTCCCCAGAGCTAAGGCAGGTCAACTCGGGAATAGTCTTACAAGGGGGGCTGGGGAGTCTCTGTCCATGGAAGTTTTTAAGAACAGGTAGGACAAAGCTCTGTCAGAGGTAATCTACATATACTTGGTCCTGCCTCGGCAGAGAGAGCAGGACTTGATGACATCTTGAGGTCCTATCACGCCCTACATGTCTAGGATGTGATGCGATATATACGTATAAAAACCCAACATACAGAATAAAACCCACCACAACATAATGTCAGGCAATTCAGGGGGGAAAAAAACACAACCTACACTCCACAGCATAAAATGACAATACAAAGGAGAAGAAAGCAACAGATGCAAACAACGACATCCTAGGACAAAAGTACACAATGGAAAATAGCTCAACTCAAACCAACACAGCACAGGCACCAAACAAGCTGAGGCAAAACAACGCACCACAAAACTGCTACAAAACATGGTGCGATCACAGTTCCAAATGGCCCCATGCAAAACAGCTCAGCGTAGAACAGGACACAGCACAAAAGAGAATTATTTCAGTGTAGGCCTGGAAGGGATCTTGAGAGGGCGTCTACTCCAGCCCCCTGTGATGAGGCAGGACCAAGTATCCCTAGACATTCCCAGACTGGTGCATCTCTAACCTGGTCTTAAAAACCTCCAGTGAAGGAAATTCCACAGCCTCCCTTGGAAGCCAATGCAAGGCAAACACAGACCAAAACAACGCTGCACACACACACGCTGGGCTTGGGGTTAAGGGGAGAGGCAAGAATTCAAACAATCTGGGTTCAGTTCCCAGTTTTGCCCCAAATTCTCCATGCAAACTTGTTAGACACCAGCGGCTGGCCCGTGCCCACTGACTTGGGCTCACACGGCTCAGGCTGTGGGGCTGTTTAATTGTGGTGTCCATGTTCCAGCTGGGGCTGCAGCCCAAGATCTGGCACCCTCCCACCTCGCAGGGTCCTACAGCCTGGCTCCAGCCCGAGCCCAAACATCTACACTGCAATTAAACAGCCCCTTCGCCTGAGCCCTGTGAGCCTGAGTCACCTGGCATGGGCCAGCTGGGGGGTTTTAGTGGCAGGGCAGAGATACCCTTGGTGTCTGTTCAGCACCTATCACAATGGGGACCCTGATCTCGGTGTCTGTGCAGAGCCCTGCACAACAGGGACCCGACCTCAGTCAGGGACTCTGCTACTCCCGGCATTACAGGATCCCGGATTTTGTTTAGGGCCCCTGCAGCATCTGGCAAAATGTGGGGGCAGGATCTCTGTCAGGGTCTGTGCAGTGCCCAGTACAGTGGTGGGGTGTGATCTTCATTAGGGTCAGTGCAGTGCCAGACCCAACAGGGACACAGATCTCAGTCGAGGTCTCTGAAGTGCCCAGCACAATGGAGGCAGCGGTTTGGGTCGTGCGCTGCCTGGCCCAAGGAGGGGGGGGGGGCATGATCTCAGTCCAGGTCTCAGTTTTACCTGGCACAACAGTGGGGTCTGATCTCACCTGGGGTCTCTTCAGTGCCTGGCAGAACAGGGCCCAGATCTCAGTTGGGGTCTCTGCAGCGCCTGGCAGTACGATAGGAGCCCTGATCTCAGTCACATACCTGGGGAGAAAAGCGGGAAGATTTTTGAGAATTCGATATCAGTATTTCAGAACTGAGGAGAAAATGGGGCACAAACTAAATATTTGCCAATATAAGAGAGAAGCACCAACATCTGGGAGATTGTGTGTCACCATTTAACAGTTGAAGAGAAAAGATGGGAAATTGGAGGAGATTATACAAGGATATTGAATCAACAACAGAATGGGAGGGATTCTTCTTGCCCCACACTCACATGGCCGGCAGGGAGCCCTGGGTGATGTCTTTTCACAGGGGACAGGAGGGGGCTGAAGTGAGAAAGTCACTATCAGTGGGGAGGGGCTGGCAGTGGGGTCTGGGAATGTGACTAGCAAGCGGGGGGGGCGGGCGGGGGTGGGTGGGTTGGGCAGGGTGGGGGAGGGGAAGTAGCTGGGACGGGGAAACCTGGGGCTGGGCCGTCTCCATGGGGGACACTTGCTCCTCCCTCCCCTCCCTGGCCCTTCCCAGGCCCCGTTGCCAGCAGAGAGTGGCCCCCCCCAGCGCAGCCCAGAGGTGTCCCTGTCTCAGGGCCCCCCCAGCCTCTGCCCATTCACCCTCTGCCCAGCTCAGAAATCACTCGGGGGAACCATTTCCCACCCGCACAAGGACAAATCCCTGCAGGTGGAAATGGGGGAAACCCCCAAACCTGAGACCTGAACTGGCCACTGGCGAAGGGGAGAGAAAATGGGGCCCAGTCGGGGGGACAGGGAACTTCTCAGGGGTTGGGGAGGGGGTCACCCTGGGCGCTGCTCGTGACTCTCTAGGAGAAAGGGGGCAGGACGGGGAGGAGGGGGTCCCCACGGGAGGGGGCAGCGGTAAATCCGAGGATCTCAGCCCCCTTTCTCTCCCCGCTCCTCGGGGGTCACCTGCCCCCCCCCGGCCATGTCCGGGCTGCACAGACATTTCCCGCCCGCCCCAGCCCCCGGCCCCGGCCCCGGCCCCACGCAGGGACCCCGGGCCGGGCACGGGGGGGGCGTGTTAATGAAGGGCTCTCCCGCCGCGATCTGCGCATGCCCAGAGCTCCAACGGCACCAACCCTTCTCCGGCCGGGAGAGGCTCCAACGGCCCCGCGCGAGCCAGGCAGAGCCGCAGCGCCCAACGCTCCTTTCCAGCCCGGCTCCGGCTCCTCTGTCGACGTCACTTCCGGTCCAGGGAGATACAGGAACTACAACTCCCAGCGTGCCCCGGGGCCGCTTCCGCTCTCTCCAGCCCAGGGAAGGGAGGGTTCAAATCGCTGTTACTGCGGGGTTCCTCCAGCTGGGCCCCGCCCCCTGGGCAGCCCCGGGCTCTGCCCGCCCCAGCCCCGCCCGGAGCCCCCGGGGAGTGAGAAACCCGGGGGGCGGGCACGTGACTCTGCCCCGGGGACCCCGGGAGAAGCCTCGGAGCCGCCTCGGCCCCAGCGGCGCCGCCGCAGCATCCGCCCCCCCCCCCCCCCCCCCGCTGGTGTCTGTGTGCGGGAAAAGGGCCTGGGGGAATCATGCTGTGAAATGAGTTAAAGCCTGTTCTGAAACCTTCACAACTGCCCTTCTCGCCCTGCCAGGCTGCGGAATAACGTCCATGTTTCGCTCCAGTTCATCCCGTCCTCTCGTTGGACAGGGGAGAGAAATGGCTGCAGAGGAGCCAGTTCAGGTAGGTATTATCAGGGGGTTGCTGGTGGGTTCCTCCAGCGGGGGAGAGGGACAGCAAATACGTGGGAGATGGGAAGGTTTGCACAGGCTGGTTTGGAGGTTGCAGTCTGGTTTGCAGGAAATGCACAGGGTGGAGAAAGGGAGGAGGACAGGGGTGTGCTAAACCTGCTGGGAGTTATTTAATATGTGGCCTAGATTCTAGGAACAGATCCAGGAGGTTCGGCGGTGGAAATGCTCTAGTTTGTGGAGCAGAAAATAACCCAGCTGCATGGGGCTGGGAAAACTGACCAGACTCGTAGTGCTGGAGCCCGACCTGACTAACCAGTGGCTGCTGTGAGATATGAAGGGGGCACCCACCAGTGAGGCTTAGAGGAGAATCCCCTCCCTTCACATCCAGATCTTCAGAATGGGGAGGGTGTTGGGCTTCCTACCAGGGAGCTGTCCCTGGACCCTGCTAGGGGCTCCATCTCCTGTATCAGTCAGTGGCTAGTAGGTGTGTGATGGCTCTGCTGGGAGAGAGGAGGGGCTCTCGCTTCGTCCCCTCCCCCTGGTGTTTCCTGGATGCTCTGAGCAGGGTGGGGGTGGGACTCCGACTGCAATCCACCCAGAGTTTCTGTTTGGCTCCTGTCCTCCATGTATGGGGGGGCTGTGAGTGGGGCAGCAGGTACTGAGTGTTGGACTCTCGCTCTTTCAGGGGCCGGTGACCTTCGAGGAGGTGGCTGTGTATTTCACCAGGGAAGAGTGGGCTCTGCTGGACTCCGCTCAGAGAGCCCTCTACAGGGATGTCATGCAGGAGACCTATGAGAATGTGACCTCGCTGGGTAAGGGTTCCTCTCCCCTCTGTTCTTGGAAGGGGAAAAGAAGAGAGAGAGTTCACGCCAGCCCCACAATGCCACCTCTACTCTGCCCTGTTGCAGCATCACCCCAATATGCCAGAGACACACAAGCTACCAGAGACCCTCCCCTGCTGCAGAACACTTTGGGAACAGAGCACAGGAGCCGTATCGCACAGTGTCAAATATCTCCTGTTTGCTCAAGTAAAACTGAGGGTTAGGTGCGGCATAATCAGCAGAAGCTTCCTACCCCTGACCTCTCAAACCCTGAGCCTTCTCCACCCAGACCACAATTATGCTTGGGGTGTAACGAGCAGGCTGCTGGAGTCAGAGCTGCTGGCCCAGGGTCACTTATCACGCAGACACTCCGTGCATCCTTGAATGCCGGCTGGGGGTATCCAGAGACGGAAGCTCAGTGGCGGATTTAGCGTTAGTGGCGCCCTGTGCTCAGCTCCATTTTAGGGGTCCCTCCTTGGGACATAGGCAAGAAAAAGAACATTCTCTCATTTCCCTCCCACCCCCATTTTTCATTCTTTATTTTTCCTTCCTCCTCCTCCTATAAGTAATAGGAAGTAAATGAAAATAAAGTGAGGAACCTTGATTGTTTTTGTCATCCAGCTGATTTTTCCACAGACCACTTGAAAATCGCTGAGAGTCTTGGGGCACCACTTAACGATCTTTCCGTATATTGTTTGTGCCGTTAGCTAACTATTGTAAAGTGCTTTGGATAAGAGCCCTTTATTAAAAATTAAAAATGTTGGAGTGCAGGGTCTGGCCAGGAGTTAGGGTGTGGGAGGGGGCTGAGGGTTGGGGCAGGGGGTTGGGGTGTGGAGCACTTACCTGGAGCAGCTCCTGTTTCATGTGAGCAATGCAGGTGGGGATGTAGGGGGGCAGGAGTTAGGATGGGCAGAAGGCTGTGTGGGAGGGGTGCAGTAGTCAGGGCTGGGGGTGTGTGATGGGCAAGGGGTGGGGGATAAGTGGTTATGGGTGGTTGCAGGAATCAGGGAGGGCAGGGAACTGGGGTGTGTTTGAGAGGGGTGAAGGAGTAAGGGCTGGAGATGTGAGAGGGGGTGCAGGGGTCAGGGAGGGCAGTGTGTTCCGGGTGCAGGAGTCAGGCCTGGGGGTGCAGGGTCTGGGAGGGGGTTGGGGTGCAGGAGCAGCTGGAGATTGGGGTGCAGGGTCTGGCCAGATTTTAGGATGCAGGAGGGGGCTCAGGGTTGGGGCAGGAGGTTGGGGTGTGAAGTGCTTACCTGGGGCAGCTCCCATGTGGTGTGAGGGGTGCAGGTGGCAATGTAGAGGGGGGTGTGCAGGAGCTCCCATTTGGTGCTCAGGGTGCGGTTGAGGATGTGGGGGGGGTGCAGGAGTCAGAGCATGGGGTGTGAGGGCTCGTTATGTGGGAGGGGATGCAGGAGTCAGGTCTTGGGGCTGAGAGGGTGGGCTGGGGTACTGGGGGTGCTCCCAGCTCCCTACCCTGAGTGGCTCAAGCAGGGGCTGGGGGGTATGTGATAGGGGAGTGCTTTGTAAAGCAGTGATCAAGTGACCAGGGAGCTTTTCAAACAGGGCTGCTAATGGGGAGTTTCGTGAGGGAGTTTGGAAGGGGAGTGGGAAGGGGGGGAGGTGCTCTTGCCATTCTTTAAAACACTTAAGCTATAATACAAACTTCTTCATTGAAACAAAACCGCTGTTGTTAACCTAGGTGGCTGTAAGAGAGAATGCAGGCAGAAGCCCTGCAGCAGAGTGGGGGCTATCCTGTTTATTGCTCTCAATGTAGCATGTATGATACCTGCCCTGTGGGCGGGTGGCTTACGTGTGCATTCGGTGCAAGGAGCTTCTGGCCCGCAGAGACCACGTGGAGGCTTTGGAGGCCAGGGTGGTGGAACTGGAGTCGCTAAGGGAGGCAGAGAAGTATGTTGATGAGGCTTTCCGGGACACTGTAGATTTCTCCCACCTCTGGTCAGACAGCCACTGCGCTGTTGAGGAGGTTGAAAGGCCCAGGGAAGGAGAGCAGTCAATGGGAGCAGAGGGAAACCTTCCCATAATTGGGACCCTCCTCCCAGATGGTGTTGGGGTAACCTCTTGCACTGAGGTTACCCCAGGCATTAAGAAAAGGCAGCTGTTAGTAATGGGAGATTTGATCATTAGAAACAAGGATAGCTGGGTTTGTGATGACCGGGAGAACCGTATGGTGACTTGCCTGCTTGGTACAAAGGTTGCTGATTTCTCAAGGCATCTAGATAGATTTATGTGTAGTGCTGAGGAGGAGCCGGTGGTCGTGGTACATGTAGGCACCAATGACATATGGAACGGTAGGTGAGATGTCCTGGAGGCCAAATTGAGTCTGCGAGGAAAGAGACTGAAATCTGGGACCTCTATGGTGGCATTCTCAGAAATGCGTCCAGTTCCACGCACAGGGCCAGGTAGGCAGGTAGAGCTTCAGAGTCTCAATGGGTGGATGAGATGATGGTGTATAGAGGAGGCGTTTAGATTGATTAGGAACTGGGGAAACTTTGGGGATGGGGAAGCCTATACAGGAAGGATGGGCTCTACCTAAACCAAAGTGGAACCAAACTGCTGGCACTTAACATTAAAAAAGTTGCAGAGCAGTTTTTAAACTAAGAGATGGGGGAAAGCCAATGGCTGCAGAGGAGCTCGTGGATCGGACAGAGACTTGTCTTAGAGGAGAGTCTAGTGATAGAGATTTTCTAGTTCTAGTCAGGAAGAGAGGCTGGAAGTAGGGGCCAGATCATTCTCTCACACAAGAATCTGACACATCAGAAAAGGGCAGACAAATAAACAGTGACAAGTTTTTAAAGTGCTTGTACACAAATGCTAGAAGTGTATTCTCAGTCTTATTCTCTATCCCCTTTTTAATGATTCCTAACATCCTGTTTGCTTTTTTGACCGCCTCTGCACACTGCGTGGACATCTTCAGAGAACTATCCATGATGACTCCAAGGTCTTTTTCCTAACTCATTGTAGCTAAATTAGTCCCCATCATATTATATGTGTAGTTGGGGTTATTTTTTCCAATATGCATTACTTTACATTTATCCACATTAAATTTCATTTGCCATTTTGTTGCCCAATCACTTAGTTTTGTGAGATCTTTTTGAAGTTCTTCACAATCTGCTTTGGTCTTAACTATCTTGAGCAGTTTAGTATCATCTGCAAACTTTGCCACCTCACTGTTTACCCCTTTCTCCAGATCATTTATGAATAAATTGGTCCTAGGATTGGTCCTAGGACTGACCCTTGGGGAACACCCCTCTCCATTCTGAGAATTTACCATTAATTCCTACCCTTTGTTCCCTGTCTTTTAACCAGTTCTCAATCCATGAAAGGACCTTCCCTTTTATCCCATGACAGCTTAATTTACGTAGGAGCCTTGGGTGAGGGACCTTGTCAAAGGCTTTCTGGAAATCTAAGTACACTATGTCCACTGGTTCCCCCTTGTCCACATGTTTGTTGACACCTTAAAGAACTGTAATAGATTAGTAAGACATGATTTCCCTTTACAGAAACCATATTGACTTTTGCTCAACAATTTTTGTTCTTCTATGTGCCTGACAATTTTATTCCTTTACTATTGTTTCAACTAATTTGCCTGGTACAGACGTTAGACTTACAACTCCTGCAACTGCCAGGATCGCCTCTAGACCCCTTTTTAAATATTGGCGTTACATTAGCAATCTTCCAGTCACTGGGTACAGAAGCCAATTTAAAGACCGGTTACAAGCCATAGCTAATAGTTCCCCAATTTCACATTTGAGTTCCTTCAGAACTCTTGGTAAATACCATCTAGTCCCGGTGACTTGTTACAGTTAAGTTTATCAAGTAGTTCCAAAACCTGCTCTAGTGACACTTCAATCTGTGGCAGTTCCTCAGATTTGTCACCCACAAAAGGTTTGGGAATCTCACCAACATCCTCAGCCATGAAGACTGAAGCAAAGAATCCACTTAGTTTCTCCGCAATGACTTTATCGGCTTTAAGGGCTCCTTTTGTATCTCAATCGTCCAGTGGCCCCACGCGTTGTTTAGCAGGCTTCCTGCTTTTGTTATTACCTTTTGAGTTTTTGGCTAGCCGCTTCTTCAAACTCCTCTTTGGCTTTTCTTATTACATTTTTACACTTAATTTGCTAGTGTTTATGCTCCTTTCTATGTACCTCACTAGGATTTGACTTCCACTTTTTAAAAGATGCCTTGTTATCTCTCACTGCTTCTTTTACATGGTCATTAAGCCAGGGTGACTCTTTTTTAGTTCTTTTGCTGTGTGTTTTAATTTGGGGTATATATTTAAGTTGGGCCTCTAATATTGTGTTTTTGAAAAGTGTCCATGCAGCTTGCAGGGATTTCACTCTAGTCATTGTTCCTTTTAATTTCTGTTTAACTAACCCCCTCATTTTTGCATAGTTCCCCTTCCTGAAATTAAATGCCAGTGTTGAGCTGTTTTTCCCACCACAGGAATGTTAAATGTTGTTATATTATGGTCACTATTTCCAAGTGGTCCTGTTATAGTTAGCCCTTGGACTAGACCCTGTGCTCCACTCAGGACTAAATCGAGAATTGCTTCTCCCATTGCGGGTTCTTGTACCAGCTGCTCCAAGAAACAGTCATTTAAAGGATCCAGAAATTTTGTCTCTGCATTTTGTCCTGAGGTGACATGTACCCAGTCAATATGGGGATAATTGAAATCTCCCACTATTATGGAGTTCTTTATTTTGATAGCCTCTCTAATCTCCCTTCGCATTTCATCCTCACTATCACTGTCTTTGACAGGTGGTCGATAACAGATCCCTATTGTTATATTCTTATTAGAGCATGGAATTACTATCCATAGAGATTCTATGAAACATGTGGTTTCATTTAAGATTTTTACTTCATTCGAGTTTACATTTTCTTTAACATACAGTGCCACTCCCCTCCCCACCCCCGAGTATGGGGGGATCCAGTGGACATAGTATATTAGATTTCCAGAAAGCCCTTGACAAGGTCCCTCACCAAAGGCTGTTACGTAAATTATGTTATCGTGGGATGAGAGGGAAGATCTTTTCATGGATTGAGAACTGGTAAAAAGACAGGGAACAAAGGGTAGGAATAAATGGTAAATTCTCAGAATGGAGAGGAGTAACTAGTGGTGTTCCCCAAGGGTCAGTCCTAGGACCAATCCTATTCAACGTATTCATAAATGAACTGGAGAAAGGGGTAAACAGTGAGGTGGCAAAGTTTACAGATGATATTTGTGACGATGCGGTTCTGGTGGGATCCAATTGAGAGTGACAAATCGCTTAAAACAGTGCAGTTACAGTCCAAGGCTGGTATTTTTCCACCTCTAAGGCAAACCAAACCAGCCAGACAAAGAGGACTTCGATCTTACCCCACTGGCTAACCACAAGTCACACAAGCAATTTCCTTAGACACTCCAGTCTCCCAGTATCACCACCAGTGCACTCATCCTGGGGATGAATGGTTATGAAAACCAACACCCCAATAAAAGAAAAAGGTTCTCTCGATCCCAAAGAATCAAGCCTCAGACCCAGGTCAATATACACATCAGATCTTACCCACAAATCACGCTGTTGCCAATCCTTTAGAATCTAAAGGTTTATTCATGAAAGGAAAAAGATAGAGATGAGAGCTAGAATTGGTTAAATGGAATCAATTACATGCAGTAATGGCAGAGTTCTTAGTTCAGGCTTGTAGCAGTGATGGAGTAAACTGCAGGTTCAAATCAAGTCTCTGGAGTACATCCTCCTCTGGGATGGGTCAGTCAGTCCTTTGTGCAGAGCTTCAGTTTGTAGCAAAGTTCCTCCAAAGGGAAGAAGCAGGATTGAAAAGAAGATGGAGATGAGGCATCAGCCTTTTATAGGCTTTTCCAGGTGTAAGAACCCTTCTTTGTTCTTACTGTGGAAAATTACAGGAAAATGGAGTCTGGAGTCACATGGGCAAGTCCCTGCATACTTTGCTGAGTTACAAGGCGTATCTGCCTTCTCTCCATGGGTCAGTTGAATAGCTGATGGTCCTTAATGGGCCATCAAGCATGCTAGGCAGAGCTAACACCAGCTTGTCTGGGCTGTCTCCCAGAAGCACAGCATAAGTTCGAAATACAGACAGTATAGAGCCAATTCTCATAACTTCAACTACAAAATGATACATACATATAGACCCCATAATTATAACCAGCAACCCATAACCTGGTCTTGGACACCTTATATGACCCCCTTTACATAAGATTTGGTGCCACTACAGGACCTTGGTTGCAACCATGTTCTGTATGGTCCCAGATTATATCAATAACGTCACAATACTAAACTGCTCAAGATAGTTAAGACCAAAGCAAACTGTGAAGAACTTCAAAAAGATCTCACAAAACTAAGTGACTGGGCAATAAAATAGCAAATGTGTATAAATATTAAGTAATGCAGATTGGAAAAAATAACCCCAACTATACATACAATATGATGGGGGCAAAATTAGGCTAATCAGGAAAAAGATCTTTTTGTCATTGTAGATAGTTCTCTGAAGACATCCAGCCGTGTGCAGCGGAAGTCAAAAAAGAAAACAGGATGTTAGGAATTATTTAAAAAGGGATAGACAGTAATACAGAGAATATCTTATTGCCCTTGTATAAATCAATGGAAATAACTAATTTAGACCCCATCATTTTATATGTATATTTGGGATTATGTTTGCCAATGGGCTGCAATATGTGTTATCCTGACATCTAGTACTGCTGAGATCATGCGTTCAATAATATCCCTGCCCTTCTTGTTCCCATTCTGCACTGAGCCCCATGCTTATGTTTCCACCTTCCCCAGGACTCTGTCTTTGTCTCTGGACTCATCTGTCAGCAAGAAGCAGTGCCAGGGAGACTTTGATTTCTGGGACGTGGATTTACTTTCTCTGGGTTGTAGGAGACTCTTTGAGATTGAGTGTCTGTGACATTAAGCACAGTACAATCTGGACTGTTAACAGCTGTGTCCCCTCAGTTCCCCAAGCTGGGGTGCCTTTTACACTGCTCTACTGTGAGAGCAGCCACTCCTGGGCAGTTCACACACAGTCTCCAGCATGTAACTCGCTCCCAGCTACACACTATTGAGTTCTGCTAGTCAGTGACTCACAAATTACAGTACCCCACAGGAGAACCCCAGAAAATTCTCTGCTCCCAGACTTCCCCCAGAAATGTGGATCTTGCACTGTCCAGCACACTCCTGAACAATGGGAGCTCATATGAAATCTGTTGTTTCATCAGTGGAAAATGACATGCACCAGCCTTGTTATTCCAAATGGAGTTTCCAACACACTTTAATCCAAACACACTGGTTTGATAAAAAAAGGAAACAAAATTATTAACTACTGAAAAAAAAGATTTGAAGTGACTACAAGTAATGAGGCATAAAAGTCAGAATTGTTTATGAAAGAAATGCAAAGATAAAACACAAACTAATGTTTAACCTAACGAGCTAAAAGGGATTTAAAACAAATGTTTCTCTCACCATCTGCTGAGACAGGCTGGTTTTCCTTTCAGCCAGGACTCCCCCTAACCTGCCCCTGCCGCCCACATTCAGTTCTTCAGGAGTTGTCATGAGCAGAGCGAAAGGGGGTGGGGGGGGGGAGAGAGTCTCATGCATTTTCCTCACCTCTTTTTATAATTCAGTCCTTTGTACTAGAAACCACTTCAGTTCCCAGCTGAGTCATGGTGACAGGCTGTCATAGATACGAGCTTCAAGTGTCCCTGTGATGGAATGTAAATGTTATCTTCACACCTTCCCCCTGGTGGAGAATGGCTATTTGACCAGCTGTTTGCCTTGCTGTCTCTGAGGAACTTAAGGTTAGGGTTACAGCTTTTTCGGTAATATCATACCGTAAAATCTCATCACTTTCCATACAATGTTGCTACACATTGTAACAGGAGTATCAGAGGGTAGCCGTGTTAGTCTGGATCTGTAAAAGCAGCAAAGAATCCTGTGGCACCTATAGACTATCAGACGTTTTGCAGCATGAGCTTTCATGGGTGAATACCCACTTCTTCGGATGCAAGTAGTGGAAATTTCTAGGGGCAGGTGTATATATATGCAAGCAAGAAGCAAGCTGGAGATAACGAGGTTAGTTCAATCAGGGAGGATGAGGCCCTGTTCTAGCAGTAGAGGTGTGAAAACCAAGGGAGGAGAAACTGGTTCTGTAGTTGGCAAGCCATTCACAGTCTTTGTTTAATCCTGAGCTGATGGTGTCAAATTTGCAGATGAACTGAAGCTCAGCAGTTTCTCTTTGAAGTCTGGTCCTAAAGTTTTTTGCTGGAGGATGGCCACCTTAAGATCTGCTATTGTGTGTCCAGGGAGGTTGAAGTGTTCTCCTACAGGTTTTTGAATATTGCCATTCCTAATATCTGATCTGTGTCCATTTATCCATACAAACGGACTTCACTAAAATAAGACAGGAGATCTACATTACTCACATCACCTCTCTACAAAGGAAAAAGGACTGTAAGCTGTCTAAACTCTTACCTGCTACGTGGGGCCACAACTGTGGTACCCCTAACCCACCCAGCAATATCGTCAATCTATCCAACCACATACTCAGCCCAGAAGAAAAGTCTGTCCTATCTCGGGGACTCCCTTTCTGCCCTGCCACCCCCACCAACATGATACAGTTCTGTGGCGATCTGGAAGCCTACTTTTGCCGTCTCCGACTGAAAGAATACTTTCAGGACAACACTGAACAACGCACTGATACACAGTTACCCTCCCACCAACAGCACAAGAAGAAGAACTCCACATGGACTCCTCCTGAGGGTCGAAATGACAGTCTGGACCTATACATTGAATGCTTCCGCCGATGTGCACAGGCAGAAATTGTGGAAAAACAACATTGCTTGCCTCATAACCTAAGTTGTGCAGAACGCAATGCCATCCACAGCCTCAGAAACCATCCTGACATTATAATCAAAGAGGCTGATAAAGGAGGTGCTGTAGTCATGAACAGGTCTGACTACCAAAAGGAGGCCGCCAGACAACTCTCCAATACCAAATTCTACAGGCCACTTCCCTCAGATCCCACTGAGGAATACACTAAGAAACTGCATCATCTACTCAGGACACTCCCTACGCTAACACCGGAACAAATCAACATACCCTTAGAGCCCCGACCAGGGTTATTCTATCTACTACCCAAGATCCACAAACCCGGAAATCCTAGACGCCCCATCATCTCGGGCATTGGCACTCTCACTGAAGGACTGTCTGGATATGTGGACTCTCTACTGAGACCCTATGCCACCAGCACTCCCAGCTATCTCCGTGACACCACTGATTTCCTGAGGAAACTACAATGGATTGGTGACCTTCCAGAAAACACCATCCTAGCCACCATGGATGTAGAGGCTCTCTACACAAACATCCCAAACACAGATGGAATACAAGCTGTCAGGAACAGTATCCCTGATGATGCCACAGCACAACTGGTTGCTGAGCTCTGTGCCTTTATCCTCACACACAACTATTTCAAATTTGATGACAATATATATCTCCAGATCAGTGGCACCGCTATGGGCACCCGCATGGCCCCACAATATGCCAATATTTTTATGGCCGACCTGGAACAACGCTTCCTCAGCTCCCGTCCACTCACGCCCCTTCTCTACCTATGCTACATTGATGACCTCTTCATCATCTGGACCCATGGGAAGGAGAGTCTGGAAAAATTCCACCAAGATTTCAACAGCTTCCACCCCACCATTAACCTCAGCCTGGACCAATCTACACGGGAGGTCCACTTTCTAGACACCACGGTGCAAATAAGTGATGGTCACATTAACACCACCTTATACCGAAAACCTACCGACCGCTATGCCTACCTTCATGCCTCCAGCTTCCATCCCAGGCACACCAAAAGATCCATTGTCTACAGCCAAGCACTGAGGTACAACCGCATCTGCTCTAACCCATCAGACAAAGACCAACACCTACAAAATCTCCACCAAGCATTCTCAAAACTACAGTACCCACACGAGGAAATAAGGAAACAGATCAACAGAGCCAGACGTGTACCCAGAAGCCTCCTACTGCAAGACAAACCCAAGAAAGAAACCAACAAGACTCCACTGGCCATCACCTACAGTCCCCAGCTAAAACCCCTCCAACACCTCATCAGGGATCTACAACCCATCCTGGACAATGATCCCACACTTTCACAGGCCTTGGGTGGCAGGCCAGGTTGGCAGGTTGTTTGTGGGCGAGGACTGAAGCATATTCTCACCAGTAACTGCACACCGCACCATAGTAACTCTAGCTCAGGAACCAATCCATGCAACAAACCTCGATGCCAACTCTGCCCACATATCTACACCAGCGACACCATCACAGGACCTAACCAGATCAGCCACACCATCACCGGTTCATTCACCTGCACATCCACCAATGTAATATATGCCATCATATGCCAGCAATGCCCCTCTGCTATGTACATCGGCCAAACTGGACAGTCTCTAAGGAAAAGGATAAATGGACACAAATCAGATATTAGGAATGGCAATATTCAAAAACCTGTAGAACACTTCAACCTCCCTGGCCACACAATAGCAGATCTTAAGGTGGCCATCCTCCAGCAAAAAAACTTTAGGACCAGACTCCAAAGAGAAACTGCTGAGCTTCAGTTCATCTGTGAATACCCACTTCTTCGGATGCAAGTAGTGGAAATTTCCAGGGGCAGGTATATATGCAAGCAGGAAGCAAGCTAGGGATAACGAGGTTAGTTCAATCAGGGAGGATGAGGCCCTGTTCTAGCAGTAGAGGTGTGAAAACCAAGGGAGGAGAAACTGGTTCTGTAGTTGGCAAGCCATTCACAGTCTTTGTTCAGCTCAGATTTATTGGAGGATTTAAGACAAATGACCATTTGCTAAAGTCATCATTTCTCCCTTCAGCTTTGCTTTTTCCCCATATCTCCATGATGACTTGGAGACAATTCAAGTGCAGTTCTGTCAACAGGAGAGAACTCTCCAGTTTACTGGCCATGGTAACAAAGACACAGCAGTGATTTAAAATCTCCATTCGGAAATGGTGAACAGCAGACCCCCCACTAACTGAGGGAAGTGCATATGAGCACAGTGTAGTTCAGTTATTTAAAGGAGCGTTGGGCGCTGCGGTTCTGCCTGGCTCGCGCGTGGCCGTTGGAGCCTCTCCCGGGCCGGAGAAGGGTTGGTGCCGTTGGAGCTCTGGGCATGCGCAGATCGCGGCGGGAGAGCCCTTCATTAACCCTGGGGTCCCTGCGTGGGGCCGGGGGGTGAGACCGGGCTGGGGGCGGGCGGGAAATGTCGGTGCAGCCCGGACATGGCGGGGGGGGGGGCAGGTGACCCCCGAGGAGCGGGTGGGAAATGGTTCCCCCGAGTGATTCCTGAGCTGGGCAGAGGGTGCATGGGCAGAGGCTGGGGGGGCCCGGAGCCAGGGACACCTCTGGGCTGGGCTGGGGCCACTCTCTGCTGGCAACGGGCCTGGGAAGGGCCAGGAAGGGAGGGAGGAGCAAGTGTCCCCATGGAGACGGCCCAGCCCCAGGTTTCCCCTCCCAGCTCCTTCCTCCCGACCCTGCCCAACCCAGCAGCCCCCCCCTCACCAACTGCTAGTCCAGGGGTAGCCAACCTATGGCACATGAGCTGATTTTCGTGTTCTTGCCCCCACAATTTGCCAGATGCTGCAGGACCAGGGGCGGCTCTAGGCACCAGCAAAACAAGCTGGTGCCAGGGCGGCAAAATGTAGGGGGCGTCCCCTGCCGCCGGGAAGGGCGGGAGGCTGGGCCGGCGGACCTGCCGCCGTCATGGCTGCGGCAGGTCGACCGGAGCCCGGGCCGAGTGGACCTGCCGCAGGCATGACTGCGGAGGGGGCGCTCGTCCCGCGGCTCGGCTGGACCTCCCGCAGGCATGACTGCGGCAGGTCAACCGAGCCGCGGGACCACGGCACCCGCCGCAGTCATCCCCGCGGCAGGTCCGCTCGTCCGGGCTCCGGTCGACCTGCCGCAGCGGGAGCTCAACCGGAGCCGCGGGAAGAGGGGACCCGCCGCAGGACCGGGGAAGGGCGGCGCAGCGCACCGCGCTGCTTGGGGCAGCGTGATTTCTAGAGCCACCCCTGTGCAGGACCACTGCCTGGTCCTGGCCACCGGTCCGAGGGAGGCTCTGCATTTTAATTTAATGTTAAATGAAGTTTCTTAAACATTTAAAAAACCTCATTTACTTTACATGCAACAGTAATTTAGTTCTATATTATAGACTTACAGAAAGAGACAGTCTAAAAACATTAAAATGTATTACTGGCACGCAAAACCTTACATTAGAGTGAATAAATGAAGACTTGGCACAGCACTTCTGAAAGGTTGCTGACCCCTTGAACTAGTCACATTCCCAGATCCCACTGCCAGCCCCTCCCCATAGCCAGTGACCTCACTCCAGCCCCACTCCTCTTCCTTGTGAAAGCCACATCACCCAGGGATCCCTGCCGGCCATGTGAATGTGAGGCAAGAAGAATCCATCCCCTTCTGTTGTTGATTTACTATCGCTGTATAATCCCCTCAAATTTCCCCTCTTTCCTCTTGAGTGGTTGAATGGTGACATAAAATCTCCCCACATGATGCTTGTCCCTTATATTGGCAAATATTTAGTTTGTGCCCCATTTTCTCCTCAGTTCTGAAATACTGATATCAAATGCTCAAAAATCTTCCCACTTTTCTCTCCAGGTGTGTGACTGAGATCAGGGCTCTTATCGTACTGAGCGTGTTCCTGTTCTGACAGCTGCTGCAGAGACCCCAACTGAGACCTGGGCCCTGTTCTGCCAGCCACTGAAGAGACCCCAGGTGAGATCAGACCCCACTGTTGTGCCAGGTAAAACTGAGACCTGGACCGAGATCATGGCCCCCCTTGTGCCAGGCAGCGCATGACTGTGACCCAAACTGCTGTGGCCATTGTGCTGGGCATTTCAGAGACCTCGACTGAGATCTGTGTCCCTGTTGGGTCTGGCACTGCACTGACCCCGACCCAGATCATGCCCCACCACTGTACTGGGCACTGCACAGACCCTGACAGAGATCCTGCCCCCACAATTTGCCAGATGCTGCAGGGAACCCGAACAAAATCCGGGATCCTGCAATGCTGGGAGTTGCAGAGTCCCCGACTGAGGTCAGGCCCCTGTTCTGCAGGGCTTTGCATAGACACTGACCAAGATCAGGGTCCCCATTGTGACAGGTGCTGAACAGACACCAATGGTATCTCTACCCTGCCGTTAAAACCCCCCAGCTGGCCCATGCCAGGTGACTCAGGCTCACGGGCTCAGGCGAAGGGGCTGTTTAATTGCAGTGTAGATGTCTGGGCTCGGGCTGGAGCCAGGCTGTAGGACCCTGCGAGGTGGGAGGGTGCCAGACCTTGGGCTACAGCTCCAGCCGGAACATGGACACCACAATTAAACAGCCCCACAGCCTGAGCCGTGTGAGCCCAAGTCAGCGGGCACGGGCCAGCCGCCGGTGTCTGACTGCAGTGTAGACATGCCCACAGGGACAGAGAGGCCTTGCCACAAAAAGCTCAAAGGCTAAATAGGCCAATGGTGGGAGGCGACTCTCCATTTTACAGATGGGGAAACTGAAGCTCAGAGAGCTGAAGTAATTTGCTCAAGTTTGCATGGGGAATTTGGGGCAAAACTGGGAACTGAACCCAGATTGTTTGAATTCTTGCCTCTCCCCTTAACCCCAGGCCCAGCGTGTGTGTGTGCAGCGTTGTTTTGGTCAGTGTTTGCCTTGCATTGGCTTCCAAGGGAGGCTGTGGAATTTCCTTCATTGGAGGTTTTTAAGACCAGGTTAGAGAGACACCAGTCTGGGAATGTCTAGGGATACTTGGTCCTGCCTCAGCACAGGAGGCTTGAGGAGACAACGTCTCAAGATCCCTTCCAGGCCTACAATGAAATAATTCTCTTTTGTGCTGTGTCCTGTTCTACGCTGAGCTGTTTTGCATGGTGCCATTTGGAACTGTGATCGCACCATGTTGTGTAGCAGTTTTATGGTGCATTGTTTTGCCTCAGCATGTTTGGTGCCTGTGTTGTGCTGGTTTGAGATGAGCTCTTTTTTTTTTTTTTATTCATTGTGTAATATTGTCCTAGGGTGTGTTAGTTTGCATCGTGTTTTCTTTTCCTCTGTATTGTCATTTTATGCTGTTGCTTTTGTTGTTTCTTTTTTCTTTTCTTTTTTCTGAGTTTCCTGACATCATGTTGTGGTGGATTTTACTCTGTATGTTGTGTTTTATACGTATATATTTCATGGCATCCTAGAAATGTAGAGCTGGACAGGACCTCAAGTTGTCATCAAGTCCAGCTCTCTCTGCTGAGGCAGGACCAAGTATATGTAGATTATCTCTGACAGAGCTTTGTCCTACTTGTTCTTAAAAACTTCCAGGGAAAGAGACTCCCCAGCCCCCTTGTAAGACTATTCCCGAGCTGACCTGCCTCAGCTCTGGGGACACCCACACAGATTGTAGTGGTGAGCAGCTCTGGAGAGAGAGGAGACCCCAGTGAGTGGCAGCTGGGTAAAGAGACTGAAGTTGGGAGGAGAAACATTGACGTGTCCAAGGTCACCCAGGCTGTCTGTGACCGAGCTAGAAATAGAGCCCAGTTCTAGTGCCACCGTACTGCTGTTTCTGAAGGTCTCTGCCACCCTGGTGTTTTAGGCATTAGTGTAAACCCTTAGTGTAGACAGAAGTTACACTAGTGCACTCTGATTGGCACTGGTGCACCATGTCCCAGTTTGAAGGTTTGAGGTGGTGGGAGCGGGGGGCAGTGACCTCACAGAGGCCTGGGGCTGGCTGAACAGTGCAGCTGGGAAGGGAGGGGCAGCAGTGAGTGCTGGAGGTATGAGCCAAGAGCACAGCCCCACAGGGCTGGACACTGACTTCTCCTGACCCAGGGGACACACCCAGAGGCGTTGCCAGCAAAATGCCGCTGAATTTCTGTTCACCGGCCAGTATGCGGGCGCACTTAGACGCCCTGGTGGGTGCTGTGGCATCCGCAGGCACCACGTTGGGGACCCCTGTTCTAAGCTGTCAACCCTGCCTGAGGCCGCGGGGCCCTTTCTTCCTCTCTCGGGGCACCAGGTGAAACAGCACAAGAGTCGACTGTCAGCAAACAAGGGTAAATAAAGGAATGAAAGAAAAGAAGTGGGGGGGACTTTGGACAGATCCCAACAGGATATGGGGCCCTGGGAGACTCTCAGTCCCCTTCAGAGTTTACTGGGTTTCCAGCATTGCCTTTGAGGGTGCTGCTCCCATGCCCTCCCCTCCCCCTTTACTGCCACCACAAAGCCTGTCACCGTCACTTCCTGAGGGGTGACCCCAGAGGGTGTGTTTTGTTATCCCTCCCCGAACCGGACCCCTTGTGCACCCTCCGTCACTCACCTCTGTCTGAGGAGACAAGGCAGATCGTGGGGCGCGGGCGCTGCTGTGCTGGAGATGGGTGGCAGCCTGGACCCTCCTAGAAGGTTGCCGGGATGCTGACGTGCCCTGGAGGAGAACGGGGGCTTGGTGGAGACCACAGACCCTTTGGCCCACACTGTGTCCCTGTGAAGCCTGCTCTGCAGTGCTGCCAATTGCTGCTGGTGGCGTTGTGCCCGTAAGTCTCTGTAACGCTGTCCCCAGTGACTGGAGAGCACGAGCACTGGCCTCAGGCAGACTGGTGAGAAGCAGGGAACAAACCCCAAATTGGGTGTGAGGTCTGTATGGAGATTTCACCAACCAAGTATCCAGTGTAAACACTCCAGGCTCTGTAACAGCATTAACATGGAATCACAGACAGTCCCCTTGGGTGATCCCATATATCTCACCACGCAGGTGAGCTCACCTTTGTGACAGATGGTCCCTTGCACTGGGCGTTCTCAACCTTTTTCTTTCTGAGGTCGCCCCACCCCCCAACATGCTATAAAAACTCCACGGCCCACGTGGGCCACAGTAACCAGAGCTGGTGTTAGGGGGGGATGCCACAGGGGCCCCCACAAAGCTCCATCGCTCAGGTCAGGGGTCTCAAACACCCGGGCTGCATGCGGCTGCGGGGCTCTTGGGTGTGGCTGCCAAGCTCCCCTCTGCCTACCCGCGGGATGGCCCCCGTGGTGCTGCGAGCCCCGTGCCGCTGTCTGGAGCAGCTGGCAGCTCGCCCCTCCCGCCGGGGAGGGGGAAAGAGGCAGAGGGCTCCTGCATTGCCTCCTTCCAGGCACCGCCCCCCACAGCTCCCATTGGCCGGGAACAGGGAACCGCGGCCAATGGGAGCATCGCGGGAGGTACCTAGAGGAGCGGCAAGAGAGCGCACGCCCGGAGCCCTGACCCCCCCCCACCCCCGAGGCTGCAGGGACATGGAGCAGCGCGGGGCCGGGGGCCAGGGCAGGCAGGCAGGGGGCCTCCCTTGGCCCCGGTGCCCACTGCTGCCACCCCGGAGCCGCTCTAGGTAACCGGCGCCGGGCTGGAGCCTGCACCCCAACCCCCTGCCCTGAGCCCCCTGCCACATCCCACACCCCTCCTGCACCCCAACCCCCTGCCCTGAGCCCCCTGCCACATCCCACACCCCTCCTGCACCCCAACCCCCTGCCCTGAGCCCCTGCCGCATCTCCCACCCCTCCTGCACCCCAACCCCCTGCCCTGAGCTCCCTGCCACATCCCACATCCCTCCTGCACCCCAGCCCCCTGCCCTGAGCCCCCTGCCACATCCCACACCCCTCCTGCACCCCAGCTCCCTGCCCTGAGCCCCCCGCCGCATCCCTCCTGAACCCGACCCCCTGCCCTGACCCCCTGCCGTACCCCTCATCCCTCCTGCACCCCAGCTCCCTGCCCTGAGCCCCTGCCTCATCCCACACCCCTCCTGCACCCCAGCTCCTTCCCTGAACCCCTGCCGCATCCCACACCCCTCCTGCACCCCAACCCCCTGCCCTGAGCTCCCTGCCACATCCCACACCCCTCCTACACCCCAGCTCCCTGCCCTGAGCCCCTGCCGCATCCCACACGCCTCCTGCACCCCAGCTCCTTCCCTCAGCCCCTGCCGCATCCCACACCCCTCCTGCACCCCAGCTCCTGCCCTGAGCTCCCTGCCGCATCCCACACCCCTCCAGCACCCCAGCTCCCTGCCCTGAGCCACCTGCCGCATCCCACACCCCTCCTGCACCCCAGCTCCTGCCCTGAGCCCCCTGCCGCATCCCACACCCCTCCTGCACCCCAGCTCCCTTCCCTGAGCCCCCTGCCGCATCCCACACCCCTCCTGCACCGCAGCTCCCTGCCCTGAGCCCCCTGCCGCATCCCACACCCCTCCTGCACCCCAGCTCCCTGCCCTGAGCCCCCTGCCGCATCCCACACCCCGCCTGCACCGCAGCTCCTGCCCTGAGCCCCTGCCGCATCCCACACCCCTCCTGCACCCCAGCTCCCTGCCCTGAGCCCCCTGCCACATCCCACACGCCTCCTGTACCCCAGCTCCCTGCCCTGAGCTTCCTGCCTCATCCCACACCCCCCTGCACCCCAGCTCCCTTCCCTGAGCCCCCTGCCGCATCCCACACCCCTCCTGCACCCCAGCTCCCTGCCCTGAGCTCCCTGCCGCATCCCACACCCCTCCTGCACCCCATCCCCCTGCCCTGAGCCCCCTGCCACATCCCACACCCCTCCTGCACCCCAGCTCCCTTCCCTGAGCCCTCTGCCGCATCCCACACCCCTCCTGCACCCCAGCTCCCTGCCCTGAGCCCCCTGCCACATCCCACACCTCACCTGCACCCGGAGCCCTGCCCTGAGCCCCTGCCACATCCCACACCCTCCTGCACCCCAACCCCTGCCTTGAGCCCCCTGCCACACCCCAACACCCTGATCTGAGCCCCCTCCCGCACACCTCACCCTCTTGCATCCCACCCACCAATGACCTGCCCTGAGCTCCCTGCCTCACCCTGCACAGCACCTGCACCTCAACTCCCTGCCCTGATGTCATGGAGTGTGGGGGAGTCAGGGCCCTGCACCCCTGGGCTCCCTGCGATTCACCAGGACTCTCAGCCAGTCAGTAAAGCAGAAGGTTTATTTAGACGACAGGAACACAGTCCAACACAGGTCTTGCAGGCACAGATAACGGGATCCCCCCTGTTAGGTCCATCTTGGGGTCCCAGGAGCCCCGCAGCCCCCATAGGGGATCAGAGCCCTGTCTCTGCTTCCCTTCTTTTCCCCAGCCAGCTCCAGTCTGCCCAACCCCCTCCGGCCCCTCCTCTCTGCTCAGCTTCTTTCCCGGGCCAGGAGGTCACCTGACCCCTTTGTCTCCAGCACCTTCAGCCAGCACCTTTGCAGGGAGGTGCCCGGGCCATCAGTTGCTAGGAGACAGAGTGTCAGGCCTTCTGCTGCATGGCCTTTTGCTTTGCTAGATAAGATCTGCACACAGCACCCCAGTAAGAACAGTCCCACTTCGTCACACCTCTCCCCCCTTCGAGACCGAACTGAGCGGGGTCACTCCAGCCAGTGACCTGGGCAAGTTCGAACCCACCTACATTGCCACCGAGGCCCCAGGGCCCCTCCAGTGATGGGGGAAGAGTTACCCCAGGCCATTCCAGTTTCCTGCCCCCCTGTAGGTCGGGGAGACTCGAGGGCACTTGCAGATTGCAGGGGGGAAGGCTTATGCCGCCCGTGCCCCTTCCCTACAGCCATTTTCCCCCTGTCCCGGGCCTTCCTCCCCTTCTGGCAGAAGTCACAGGAGCGGCAGTGCTGCCGGACATGGGGGAAGACCCCTGGCCAGTAAAAGCTCCGTAGCAGCCTCTGCTGGGTACGCCAGGCTCCCTGGTGGCCTGAGGGGGGGATGTCATGGGCCCGATACAGCAGCTGGCGGTGATACTTCTGGGGAACCACCAGCTGCCTCCTGATCCCCTCTGACTCCATTTTCCCTGGGGGAGCCCATTCTCGGTACAGGAACCCCTTCTCCCACAGGAACCTTTTCTGGCCACTTGCCCCCATGGTCTGTCCCCCACCGAGGTCGGCCAGGTCCCTTATCTTCCGCAAGGAGGGGTCTTCTCGCACCTCGGCCTGGAACTCAGCCGCTGGGGCAGGGACGGGGATCTGCTCTCTCTCACCGGCTGGGTCTGAGGCCGCAGCCCCTCTGGGTCGTGCCCCTGGGCGTTCCCTCCCCACCAGGTCAGGGTCCGGCGCCTCGGGCAGAGTACCTTCCCCGTTGTCAGGGCGCAGGGCCCTGCGTCGGCTCTGACTACAGTTCACGACCAGGGCACCCCGGGTGTTACTTGGCCAGTCCTCGAGGTCTCCCCCATTAACACCTCTGTGGGCAAATGTGGGTGTACCCCCACATCCTTGGGGCCCTCCTTGTCCCCCCACTTCAGATGCACCCTCGCTACAGGCACCTTGAATGGGGTCCCGATCACACACCTCAGGGTCAGGTAGGTGTTGGGCACCATCCGATCTGGGTCCACCACCTCAGGCTGGGCCAGCGTCACCTCTGCGCCCGTGTCCCAGTAGCCAGTGACCTCCCTCCCGTCTACCTCCATGGGAACAAGGCACTCACTCTGGAGGGGCAGCCCTGTGCCCACCCTGTAAACCCAAAACTCAGGGCGAGGAGCATCCAGCCCCTCGGAGGGGCTGACCCAGGGCCTCCCTCCCTCTTTCGCAGGTGGTACGTGGCCAGCCCCCCTTTCCTGCGAACACTGCCCCTCATTCGGCTGGGTCTCTACCAAGTTGACCCAGTGTGGGGTTGGTCTGCTCAGTTTGTCCTGGAGCTTGGGGCACTGGGCCCGTATGTGGCCTTGTTGGCCACAGCGATAGCAGCCCATGTCTCGTGGGTCCCCTCGAGTGGGACGGCTGGACCTGACGCCGGATGTTTCCCTTTGGTGGGGGTTCTCCCTCGGCCCCTTCTGGGAGGTCCCATGGTGACTCTCTCTCTGCGTTGAGGTAGACCTGCTCCTTCGAGACGCCTCCCTATTATCCCCTGCCCGACTGTCCATGTATTGGTCGGCCAGCTGGCCTGCATGCTGCGGGTTTTCCGGCTTCTGGTCCATCAACCACAGCCTCAGGTCCGACGGGCACTGCTCATACAGGTGCTCCAGTATGAATAGGTCAAGCAGGTCCTCTCTAGTTTGGGCCCCAGCCGTCCACTTGCGGGCATATCCCTGCGCCCGGTTGACCAGTTTTAGGTATGTGACCTCCCGGGTCTTATGTTGACTCCGGAACCTCTTCCGGTACATCTCCGGGGTCAGCCCAAACTCGCGGAGCAGGGCCTCTTTGAACAGGTTGTAGTCCCCTGCCTCCGCGCCTTTCATTCGGCTGTACACCTCCACGGCGGTGGAGTCCAGTAAGGGGGTGAGGAACGGGATCCTGTCTGCAGGGTCAACCCGGTGCAGCTCGGAGGCATTCTCAAAGGCCGTCAGGAAGGTATCTATGTCCTCCCCCTCCTTATGCCGGGCCAGGAAGCTCTTATCCAAGCTCTTTGTGGGCTTGGGTCCCCCCTCACTCCCCGCAGCCGGGGCCTTACTGTTGTTCAGCTGGGCCAGTTCCAGCTCATGTTTACGCTGCTTCCCCTTCTCCCGTTCCTGCTGGCGCTGGTTCTCCTCATGTTTACGCTGGTTCTCCTTCTCCTCCCGCTCACGTTCCCTCTGTCTCTCCTCATGTTCCCTCTGTTTCTCACGATCCTCCAGCTCTCTCAGTTTTATCTCTCTCTCCCAGTCCAGCCGCCTGCGCTCCACAGAGGCCGAGCGTCGCCGGGACGATCCCCGGCTGGGGGGTGAGCTTTGTCGGGCCGATCCCCTGCTGGCCGGGGGGGTCACGGTGCCCTCGGTAGTCGCTGGGTTCCTCCTCCTCCTCCCGCTAGGCCTAGGGGTGGGAGGTCTCGGGAAGCCCTCAGCGGCCGGCTGACCACTCCCAGCGGGGACAGACACTGGTGCCTGCGCTGCATCTGCCAGGCTGCTTCCCTCAGAGACAGGGATCGGTTCATTCACACGATCTTCGTCCTCCAGCTGGGCAATCAGCTGGTCCTTGGTGAGCTTCCCACTGCGCAGCCCCCTCTACTTGCACAGCTCCACCAGGTCGCACTTGCGCTGCTTGGTCGCTCGCAGGCCGGGTGCACGCCGCTCCCCACGGGTTCCAGGGGGACCCCTAGTGTGCCAGTCCTTGAGGTCACCACCTCTCTGCCAGGGTTGAGCTGCAGACTCCTCCACCCCTGGGATCGCTCACTGCAATCCCCCGGGGGACCCTGTTACTGCAAAGTCCTTCTCTCTGGTCACACTCTCCCAGGGGTTAATCCCCCTTCGTTTTACTGCTCCCCAGTCACTTACTGCAGGAAGCTCCCTCCACGGGGTGCAGTAGATCCCACCGTTACCACCAGTTGTCACGGAGTGTGGGGGAGTCAGGGCCCTGCACCCCCGGGCTCCCTGCGATTCACCAGGACTCTCAGCCAGCCAGTAAAGCAGAAGGTTTATTTAGATGACAGGAACACAGTCCAACACAGGTCTTGCAGACACAGATAACAGGATCCCCCGTTAGGTCCATCTTGGGGTCCCAGGAGCCCCGCAGCCCCCACTGGGGATCAGAGCCCTGTCTCTGCTTCCCTTCTTTTCCCCAGCCAGCTCCAGACTGCCCAGCCTCCTCCAGCCCCTCCTCTCTGCTCAGCTTCTTTCCCGGGCCAGGAGGTCACCTGACCCCTTTGTCTCCAGCACCTTCAGCCAGCACCTTTGCAGGGAGGTGCCCGGGCCATCAGTTGCTAGGAGACAGAGTGTCAGGCCTTCTGCTGCATGGCCTTTTGCTTTGCTAGATAAGATCTGCACACAGCACCCCAGTAAGAACAGTCCCACTTCGTCACACGTGAGCCCCCGCCGCACCCTGCACCATTTTTGCACCCTCTGGGGGCAGCGTTGGGGTGGGGACTTCGGGGTAGGGGTTGGATTGGGGCAGGGAAGGGGTGGAGTGGGGGCGGGGCCAGAGGCAGCAAAGGGGGGTGTCAGTGATGCGGCCCTTGGTTCAATGCACTAGTCCTCATGTGGCCCTCGTGCTCATTTGAGTTTGAGACCCCTGGCCTAGGCTTTGGCTTCAGCCCCGGGTGGTGGGGCTAAGGGCCCTGACTTCAGCCCCATGTGCTGGGAGTTCAGCTTTCTGCTCTCGGCCTCAGCGAGTCCAATGCCGGCCTTGCTTGGTGGCCCCCTGAAACCTTCTTGTTGCCCCCCAGGGGCCCTAGACCCCTGGTTGAGAACCACTGCCTTACCCCACGAATCACAGCAATGTTCAGGTTACTGCCAGTCCCAAAGGACCAGTCACTTCCGTAGGTCCATTGAATCTTAGATCTCCCAACAAAGACAACACTTGTAGCCAGTCCTGTCACAACCTATATTAATATTTTTATTTAAAAGGAAAGGAGAGTTGTTTACAAAGTTAAAGCAGGTAATCCTCTAGATGCAGACGAGTTGCAGTCTTAAATTTCAAAAGGTAATAGAAGCTTCTATAATAAGCAAGCTCTATATCTTCCTTAGGACTAACCCTGGCTAATCAGCTGGGGATCTCTTGCTGATGCGTAAAAACTCCCCCCCCCCCCCGAGTCCAAGCAGCATACAGATTATCAGTTCCTTCTGTGTGGGGGTTTTCATCCCCTTCCTGCCATGTGCTCTGAGCTGCCAGCTCAGCTAATGGGAAGTCAAGAGCACAACAACAGCCTTGTGTCTTCTTTAACGTCCCATAATAGTGTCTCTGGTGTGGATGGACCTTTCCTGCCAGGCAGGGTGTAATGCATTCGGTTGCCAATCAGCACTTCGCATAGGTAAAGTCTCCCTCCTGTCTGGTGATTTACAGAGCCACAGAGGCTCCCAATGCAACTAGTCAGATATTAACCCAGGCAGAAACTCACAAGCATTTAACGAAGTCTAAACGTGTTTTTATAATCCTAATACCTGTTTTAACAATACTAACACAGGTGAGTCAGACTGATTCCACTGTGTGTTTGTCCATGTTTAGTTAAGACATAGAGGCTTGTGTAAGAGCTAACACCTCATCTGCTAGTGTCACAGGCAGGCTGGGCAGGGATGGTGTCTCTAGCCTCTGTTTCCAGAAGCTGGGAATGGTTGACGGGATGGATCACTTGATGGTTACCTGTTCTGTTCTTTCCCTCTGATGCACCTGGCATTAGCCACTGAGCTAGATGGACCATTGCTCTGACGCAGTGGGCCCTTCTTATGTTCACAGTCTCTATCAGGAGTATCTACTCATTGGGACTCACTGGGGAGCCACAGAAAGAAAAAAGATGTGCTGAGGCAAGAAGGCCCAATCTCAGAGCCCCCGGGGTCACGCTTCCCAAAAGCTAAAACTAGGCCCAGCCCATGAAGGGGGCACTGCCAGGAGAGACTGTATAAAGGCTGGAGCATCCAACAACTTAGTTAACCTGAGAGAGCTGCCTTGGGGACAGTGACAGGGAGAATCCCCCAGAGTGACTCCTTTGATTCTGCTCTTCACTGGCCTTTGGTTCATAGAATCATAGAACTGGAAGGGACTTTGGGAGGTCATCTAGGCCAGTCCCCTGCACTCAAGGCAGGACTCAGTATTATCTAGACCATCCCTGAGGTGTTTGTCCAGCCTCCTCTTAAAAATCCCCAATGATGGAGATTCCACAACTTCCCTACGCTATTTGTTCTGGAGTTTAACCACTCTGACAGGAAGTTTCTTCCTAATCTCCATCCTAAATTGCCCTTGCTGCAATTTAAGGCCATTACTACTTCTCCTATCCTCAGAGGTTAAGAATAATTTTTTCTTCCACATCCCTGTAACAACCTTTTATGTACTTGAATACTATTATCATGTCCTCTCTACTCCGGACTAAACAAACTCAATTTTTTCAATCTTCCCTCATAGGTCATGTTTTCTAGACCTTTAATCATTTTTGTTGTTCTTCTCTGGACTTTCTCCAATTTGTCCACATCTTTCCTCATATGTGGCCCCCACAAATGGACACAGTACTCCAGTTGTGGCCTAATCCGCACAGAGTGGAGTGGAAGAATTACTACTTGTGTCTTGCTTACAGTACTCCCTCAAATACATCCCAGAATGATGTTTGCCCTTTTGCCCTTTTGACTTATACTTAGCTTGTGATCCACTATGGCCCCCAGCTCCCTTTCCACAGTGCTCCTTCCTGGACAGGAATTTCCCATTTTGTACGTGTGCACCTGATTGTTCCTTCCTAAATGAAGCACTTTGCATTTGTCCTAATTGAATTTCATCCTATTTACTTCAGGCCTTTTCTCCAGATCATTCTGAATTTTAAAAATAGGATATCAGGGTTGGAAGAGACCATAGGAGGTATCTAGTCCAATCCCCTGCTCAAAGCAGGACAAATCCCCAGACAGATTTTTTCCCCAAATCCCTAAATGGCCCCCTCAAGGATTGAACTCTCAGCCTTGGGTTTAGCAGGCCGATGCTCAAACCACTGAGCTCTCCCTCCCTGGTCTATCCTCTAAAGCACTTGCAACCCCTCCCAGCTTGGTATTGTCTGCAAACTTGGTAAGTATAACGGAGGATGTTACTGGGTGGGTTTCTCCGTGTCTCAGAGGGTTACACCCTGGTGGGAGAGGGCTAGGCCTGTACTGGAATAAGGTCACTCTGTGCTTCACAGTGTGGCAGAACCTAGAGTGTCCATTAACAGGGAAAAATCCGGGGGGAATCAGCATGTGGAATGGACAAAAGCCCCCTCTGCATTCTCTCACATTGCCCTTCTCGTCCTGGCAGGCTACAGAATAACGTCCACGTTTTGCTCCAGATCATCCCGTCCTCCCAGGGGGAAGGAAATGGCTGCAATGGAGCTGGCTCAGGTAAGGGATTCTCAGGGAGCTGGTGGTGGGTTCTGCTTGGAGGGAGAGGAGCAGTAAATGTATAGGAGGGTAGGAATTGCTAGAGGTGGTGGGAGGCAGGAAATATCTCGGGTGGAGAAAGGGAGGGGACAGGATGTGACAAACCTGCTGACACTAGTGTACTCTAGGATGTGATGGGTTGTCACCCCAGGGTGCAGTCTGGGGGGCTTCTGGGAACCGCTGTGCCCTCTAACCCTCAAGCTGGGCTGGCCCTTCTCACGCTGCTTTGCTGGAGATTCCGCCAGCCTCTCCAAGCCCTGTTATCACCCAACACGACAGCAGGTGGCACCATGCAGCCAACTAAGCTACCTGAGTGCTTTGCCTGAGCCACTCAAGGACAGATAGAGACAACAGCCAATTTCCCAGCTCCCCAACCTTGCACACCTGTTGTAGTATAAATTTAGAATTGTTCCATCTTATAGTGCACAGGGATCTGTATAATGTAAGCTCATTAATATAGTTCGCCTTCCCCTCGATATGGGAAAGATGTGCACAACAAGCCAGTGCTAACCAAGCTCAGCTTTTCCCCAAACACTTCACTCAAAATGCACTGATTAAGATAAAGCATAAAACAAGTTTATTAATGGCAGAAAGGTAGATTTTAAGTAATTATTGTTAGAACAAAAAAGGAGCCTGTTGATCCAGAAGCGGATATGAATACAGGCTTCTTTATTGTGTTACTTGTTCCCCTTGACCCAACTATCAAGTAAGCACTGGATTAGTTACATCACATGTCTTTTATCTAAGTTTGTATGTAAACATCTACATCCATTAACAACACCCCAGAACCCCTTATTAAGTAGTAGAAACGCTCATACAATTAGTATACCCACCCCTATCCACTGTCACAGTATCATAGAGGCGTTTTTACTTTGAAAATACCATTCTTTGCAATAATGTGTTGCCACAAATTTCCCTAAACAGCAGTTCTCAGGGTATGGCGGAAGGGTCAATGAGCAGTTCTCGGGGCGGGACGAAGGCGTCATAAGCCAGGGCTTGTTTATGTAGCTGGGAAAGGAAGGGAGGGGGAGGTAACATTTCTTTTACCTTCTTTCACACAAAGGACATTCATTCCAGCAACTACATTTCTCATGCAGCTGCATCAATGTCAATTCTTACAAGCAATAGAGAGAGGAAAAATATGGCAACTTAATTGTTAAGCAAAGAATTACTGCCTGCTTATGCCTTTGTCCCCAATGCATGTCAGCACATTAGCAGCTTCCCAGCTCTTTTACTGAACCCTAACATATCCCAACAATTCTAAGTGATAGCAAACAGATCAAAGCAGATTACTTAGCAGATAACCAAAAACTCAAACTAAGGCCTGGTCTACACTACGCGTTTAAACCGGTTTTAGGAGCGTTAAACCGATTTAACGCCACACCCGTCCACACTAAGAGGCCCTTTATATCGATATAAAGGGCTCTTTAAACCGGTTTCTGTACTCCTCCCTAACGAGAGGAGTAGCGCTAGTATCGGTATTACCATATCGGATTAGGGTTAGTGTGGCCGCAGATCGACGGTATTGGCCTCCGGGTGGTATCCCACAGTGCACCACTGACCGCTCTGGACAGCAATCTGAACTCGTATGTAGTGGCCAGGTAGACAGGAAAAGCCCCGCGAACTTTTGAATATTTCCTGTTTGCCCAGCGTGGAGCTCCGATCAGCACGTGTGGCGAGGCAGTTAAAAATCAAAATAAAGAAAGAGCTCCAGCATGGACCATGCGGATGTGATCGCTGTAAGGGCAGGCAAATCTGTTCTATCAGCGCTCCGTTACGGAAGACAAAATTCAAAATCATTTTTAAAAAATCTCCAGACAGACGCCGTAGCAGGGACTCAGCTCACTGCTGCGTGACAAGCGTAACGGAAAGCCAAAGAATCAAATGGACGCTCATGGCCTGGAGGACTCAAGCTATCCCACAGTTCTTGCAGTCTCCGAAAAGTATTTGCATTCTTGGCTGAGCTCCAAATGCTTCTAGGGTCAAACACAGTGTCCGCGGTGGGTCAGGGCATAGCTCGGCAATTTACACACCCCCTCACCCACCCCCAGAAGTGAAAGGGAAAACAATCCTCTCTTGACTCTTTTACATGTCACCCTATCTTTACTGAATGCTGCAGATAGACACGATGCTGCAGCACTCAACACCAACATCCTTGCTCCCCCCACGCCATGGGTGGCTGATGGTACAATAAGATTGATACCCATCGTCATCATCAGGCTATTGGCACATGGGGCAGTGCAAAAGGACTGGTAACCATGCGTACCAGCATCGGTGAGGTCGATCAAGGGTGCCTGGTCCTAATTTTTCCTGGTAGATGGTACAGTATGGCTGATAACCATTGTCGTCATGGCAACAGGGGGCTGAGCTCTGTCAGCCCCCACCCTTCATGTGTAAAAAAGAGATTCAATTGCCCCTGGACTAGCAGAGGGATGCTGGGCTCCTCTGCTCCACACTCCTTACTGTCCTGTCTGGACTATCATAGCAGCTGGAGGCTGCCTTCCACTCATTTCTCACTAACAAGTCAGTGTGTCTTATTCCTGCATTCTTTATTACTTCATCACACAAGTGGGGGGGACAATGCTACAGTAGCCCAGGAAGGCTGGGGGAAGAACGGAATCAACAGGTGGGGTTGTTGCAGGCACACCTCCTGTGAATAGCATACAGCTCATAATTTCTGCAGGATCTGACACAGAGCAGCTGTGCTCTCTGATACAGTGGTTCTCTAGTACACTTGCCCATATTCTAGGCAGGACTGATTCTATTTTTAGATACCAAAAAGGAGGGATTGACTCTGGGAGTCATTCCCAATTTTGGCTTTTGCGCCCCTGGCTAAGAGCAGCCAGGGGCACTTATGACAGCAGCAAATGGAACAGTGCAAAAGGACTGGTAGCCATGATCATCTTATTACCAATTTATGGATTGGTAGATGGTACAGTATGGCTGATAACCATCTCTGCTGTCATGCAAAAGCAAAAGCATACTGCTGTGTAGCGCTGCTGAATCGCCTCTGTCAGCGGCATCTAGTACACATACGGTGACAGTCACAAAAGGCAAAACAGGCTCCATGATTGCCATGCTATGGCATCTGCCAGGGCAATCCAGGGAAAAAAGGCGCGAAATGCTTGTCTGCCGTTGCTTTCCCAGAGGAAGGAGTGACTGACGACATTTACCCAGAACCACCCACGACAATGATTTTTGCCCCATCAGGCACTGGGATCTCAACCTGGAAATGCCAAGGGGCGGGGGAGGCTGCGGGAACTATGGGATAGCTACAGGATAGCTACCCATAGTGCAACGCTCCAGAAATCGACGCTAGCCTCGGACCATGGACGCACACCACCGATTTAATGTGTTTAGTGTGGCCGCGCGCACTCGATTTTATAAAATCTGTTTTACAAAACCGGTTTATGCAAATTCGGAATAGTCCCGTAGTGTAGACGTACCCTAAGCCTAACATACTAGATGGATAGAATTTGAATTAGCAATTTCTCACCCTGACTGATGGTTCAAGCAGTCCCCCAAGTTTCCATACACAAGCTAGAAATCCCTTTACCCTGGGAGCAGCAGTTCCCCCAGTTCAGTCTTTGTTCCTCAGGTGTTTCCAGGAGTTCTCTTGTGTGGGGAATGAGGCCAAGAGATGATGTCACACCCCACCTTATGTACCTTTTCCATATGGCAGGAACCCTTTGTTCCAAACTCAGTTCCCAGTCCAGTTTGTGGAAAAATACAGGTACCAAAATGGAGTTGAGTGTCAAATGGTCTGGTCACATGCACTAGCATGTCCTGCTGAGTCATAGTAGCCATGACTCATATGTTGGCTGAAACATTCACAAGAAGGCTCAGCTCTTCCATGGTCCATTGTCTTTGTTGATGAGCCGTGAACACTGTCTGGCTTCTTTGTTGTACCTGAAAGGGTCGTTGTGGGTGTTACCCAGAGTAAGCACATTTGAAATACAGATACAGAGTCAATATCCATAACTTCAAATACAAACATGTTGCATGCACACAAATAGGATAATCATATTCAGCACATGACGCATCTTGCACAAAATGCATCATAATTATGTCCTAATCATATTATAACCATACCACTATGCTGAATATGGGGTGTAGTGTCAGATAGGGCCTAATTTCAAGGCACGGGATTTGGGAATGGAACTTCTCTTTGTGGAACAGGAAATAACCCTCCAGCCAGGGCTGGGACAACTTCCCAGACTCCCAGTGCTGGAGCTTGAATCTACTGGCACTTCATTAGTTACCACCGCCCGCAATCTTTGTGGTAACTGCAAACTTTATCCGTGATGATTTTATATTCTGTTCTAGGTCATTGATAAGAATGTTAAATAGCACACGGGCAAAAAGCAATCCTTGTGGGAACCCGCTAGAAATAAATCCACTCGACCATGGTTCCCCATTTACAATCCCAGTTTTTAATCTATTTAATGTATGCCGTGTTTATTTTGTATCATTCTAGTTTTTTAGTCAAAATATTGTGCTGAATCAAGTCATATTCCTTACAGAAGTCTAGATATATTACATCAATAATATTAGCTGCAACCAAACTTTTGATCTCATCTAATAAGGATATCCAGTTAGTTTGATAGGATCTATTTTCTCTAAACCTTTGTTAATAGGTACTAATTATATTACCTTCCTTTAATTCTTTATTAACTAAATCCAGTATCGACTGCTCCATTATTTTGCTCAGTATTGATATCAGACTGACACTCTTGTAATTAGCTAGGTCATCTCTTTTACACTTTTTAGTATTGGCTGGCACTGCATTAGCTTAATTCTAGTCTTCTGGAATTTCCCCAGTTTTCCAAGTCCTAATTACAATCAACATTAATAGTCCACCACGCTCCTCCACCAGGTCTTTAAAAACTCTTGGATACAAGTTATCTGGACCTGCTTATTTAAACATGTCTAACTGTAATAGCTGCTGTTTAATGTCCTTGTGAGTTCTTGTTGGAATGGAAAGAGTGTCGTTGTCAACATCTTATGATATGAGTACAGCATCTGTTTTTCTCCAAATCCAGGAGAGAAATATTTATTGAACACTTTTACCTCTTCTGCATTATTTTTGATAATTCTGCCATTTCCGTCTAGTAATTTATCACTACCATTGTTAGGATTAATATACTTTTCAAAACTTCCTTCTTATTTTCATTGATTGGTCATTGATTTCTGATAGCTTCCCTTATCAATTTTCTACAATTCTGACCTTCTAACTCAGGGTGAGCAACCTTTCAGAAGTCTTCATTTATTCACTCTAATTTAAGGTTTTGAGTGGGCCAGTAATACATTTTAACATTTTTAGAAGATCTTTCTCTGTCTATAATATATATAACTAAACTATTGTTGTATGTAAAGTAAATAAGGCTTTTAAAATGTTTAAGAAACTTCATTTAAAATTAAATTAAAATGCAGAGCCCCCCGGACTGGTGGCCAGGACCCGGGCATTGTGAGTGCCACTGAAAATCAGCTTGCGTGCTGCCTTCAGCACCCGTGCCATAGGTTGCCTACCCCTGTTCTAACTAATATTCTTTACTACTGACTTCCCTTTTCTTCCTTATATTTTATTTGGAGAGTGTTTCCTACCAGGGAGCCATTAGTAGGGTCCAGAGCCAGCCCCATCTCCTATATCAAACTCTGGCTAGTAGGTATGTGATAAATGTGACGACCCTGCCTCCATCTGTCAGCTGGGAGACGCAAAGGTTCTCTCATTCTACCCTCTGATGCTTCCTGGCTGCTCTAGGCAAGGTGAGGTGGGACTCTGTTAACATGTGCCTCCTGGAGCTTCCATTTACCTGGTGCTGCTGTTCCGTGAATAGTGGGATTGTGAGTGGGGCAGCAGGTACTGAGTGTTGGACTCTTGCTCTTTCAGGAGTTGGTGACTTTCGAGGAGGTGGCTGTGTATTTCACCAGAGAGGAATGGGCTCTGCTGGACCCTGTTCAGAGAGCCCTCTACAGGGATGTCATGCAGGAGAACTATGAGACGGTGACCTCGCTGGGTAAGGAGTCCTGTCTCCTGGGTTATTAGAAGCTGTGGGGTCTCTGAAGAACCTGAGTAGTAATAACTTTATACCTTTATTCATCATACAAGTTTCCTTGCCCCCCCCTTTTTTTGCCTTATCTCCCACCCACTAGTATCATTTTTGGACATGTGCCTTTTTGGTGCCATCAGACATTTTAAAATGGCATTGAATGTATCCTTATTGGCTACATTCATAAGTACATTAATAACTGTAGCTTTCATGCCTTTTCCTCATTTTAAGAGGAAAATATGCTGCCTGTAGAATTCTAAATTGAGTAAATAGGTGTGTGACCAATGCATGGCTTGTGTGACAGTCAGATGAGCTCCTCTTTTGATAGAAGAGAGTATAATGTTGCCATTCAGGAGCCCAAAGGTGAAAGGAGAACAGAGCCATGTGAGAGGAGGAGAAGAGGGGGAGTAGATAATTCTGTGGTGCCTGGACATGGGGAAGGTGTGTGCAGGGTTAGAGGTAAGATGGAGAAAGGAGGGATGAGGTTGTGAGAGACGAGGAGGGAACAGAAGATGCTCCCAAGGTGCCGGGAGGTGGTGCTGGCTGAGAGTAATGGGAAGAAGGGGAGGGGAGTGTGGAGGAAGGGCACCCAGGAAGTGGGGTGGGTGGGTCAGTGGGAGGGAGGAGAGGTTTGGGGATCTGGAGCTGTGGGGGATCCCAGACCTTTAACCCCAAATCCCTACCGAAGCCTTGTTGCTTTAGAGCCTCCACTCCAGTTTTATTTCTGTTCAGTTTCACTTTATTATACATTTTTTCCCCAAATATTATTATTTTAACTCTTGACCTCCCTCTCCCACTCATTACCCCCCTCCCCATATAACCTCCCCATCTCTATGCACAGCGACCCCGGCCACCGATCCTGAGTCCTTGCTGCATCCTCCCTCCCAGAGCAGGGCCCCTACCCAGGCACAAATGGGCACTTCGTCGATGATGTCACAGGGTGGTATAGTCTGTACAATTTTTACACCTATAAGATTACATATTCCGAAGCCCTTCACGCCAGTCGGGCTTATCTCTATATGCCGATACAGTCTGTTCCCCGGTGTTTCCTTCCCAGCTCTGATGCCGCAGAGCCTTGCCTGTGTCCCTGTTCCCATTCTCCCCCTAATCAACATTCGACATTCATGGGGCCTCATCTGGAGCACTGTGTCCAGTTTTGGGCCCAGCACTATAAGAAGGATGTGGAAAAATTGGAAAGCATCCAGCGGGGAGCAACAAAAATGGTTAGGGGACTGGAACACATGACTTCTGAGGAGAGGCTGAGGGAACTGGGATTGTTTAGCCTGCAGAAGAGAAGAATGAGGGGAGATTTAATAGCAGCCTTCAACTACCTGAAGGGGGGTTCCAAAGAGGATGGATCTAGACTGTTCTCAGTGGTAGCAGATGACAGAATAAAGAGTAATGATTTCAAGTTGCAATGGGGGAGGTTTAGGTTGGATATTAGGAAACACTATTTCACTAGGAGAGTGGTGAAGCCCTGGGATGGGTTCCCTAGGGAGGTGGTGGAATCTCCTTCCTTAGAGGTTTTTAAGGTCAGGCTTGACAAAGCCTTGGCTGGGATGATTTAGTTGGGGATTGGTCCTGCTTTGAGCAGGGGTGGGGCTAGATGACCTCCTGAGGTCCCTTCCAACCCTGATATTCTATGATTCCAATTTCCTTCCCCCCTCCTGTTTGACCCCATTTATAGAGTAATATTCTCAGCTATACCTTAACCAATCATTGTGCTGAAATTTAACTAAACAATTCTAACATATTGTGACATAATTCTCTAACCCAGGCGTCGGCCCCCTTTCAGAAGTGGTGTGCTGAGTCTTCATTTATTTACTCTAATTTAAGATTTCATGTGCCAATAATACATTTTAACGTTTTTAGAAAGTCTCTTTCTATAAGTCTATAATACATAATTAAACTATTGTATGCAAAGTCAGTAAGGTTTTTAAAATGTTTAAGAAGCTTCATTTAAAATTAAATTAATATGCAGAGCCTTCTGGACCGGTGGCCAGGACATGGGCAGTGTGAGTGCCACTGAAAATCAACTCGTGTGCCGCCATAGGTTGCCTACTCCTGCTCTAACCAATTATAAACCACTACCCTAATTAACTTACACCTGGCAACATTAATTATACAGGAGAGAGAAACAATAAGAGAACCAGACTGATTAACAATGTAAAAGTGGTGGCCATAAAGATAAAGCAATACAGAAATGAGGGTTTCACAACCACAACCATTGATAAGGGATTTCTTGCCAGACAGAATGCTATCAAATTAAGGTTTCTTTAACCATCTTAAGATCTGGACAGGATCGAGTTCCTAACAGCCCAATAGCACCTTATTTCAGTGTGACTGGTTTGGGATGTGAGGATATGACCCTTCGCTTCCCAGCTTATGGCTGCCCCTGCTGCTTAGCCAAAGGCCTTAGCCTAAGAACAAGGCCTCAGGCTGTCCTAGTGAGAGAAGGCCCATTCACAGGCAGACTGTGATTTTGATTCTTTGTTTTCATACTCCTGTAACTAGCTAAGTGATAAAAATACGCCTTAGTTCTTAAAATATAGGCTTTGCAGGCAGGCCTGAATATCTCTATTCTAACAGAGGGTTCTACCCCTTCCCCCGTGCTGTGTCTGTCTTGTCTATTTAGACTGCAAATTCTTCAGAGCATGGGCCATCTACTATTCTGCATTTGTACTGTGCCTAGCACAACGGAGACACAGTGTTAGTTGGTCCTTAAGCACTAGGTAATGTGTATGATTAATAATAATAATAACTCTCCTGCCACTTGGAGCCAAGGAAGGTGGTCTTGGGATGTTACTGCTTAAAAATGATCTGAGCTTAAAACCATGGACTATTCTTTGTGACAAGTATCCCACAAATTCCACTGATCTTCCTGGTTTTCTTTGCCTGGCATAGGGTTTCTAAATTCCAAACCTGATGTGGTCTCACAGCTGGAACGAGGGGAAGAGCCGTGGGTCCCGGACCTCCAGGGTTCTGAGAAAGAAGTGGTCCCGAGAGCTGCCTGCGCAGGTGAGGACTTGGTTAAAGCAAGTCAAAAACTGTCCGTGAATACAGGAAACATTTGGGATGCCGCACAAAGACCTTGTGAGCTCTCCAAGTTCAGGATTGTTCCCTGCAGATGTGGAATAATTAGGCAAATGTCACTCATGGCTTCCCACCTATCCTGACTAACAACTGGCAGCAGATCCCTACCTGATCCCACTTTCCCCTGCATGTTCTGGTGAAATGCAGACCAAAACTGATCCCTTCCTCTCTCCTCTGGGGAAAATCAGCTCCTGATAGTTTTGATCTCTCCTGCACATATTTTGGTTTGTTCCCCCCTTTTTCCATTCCTCTCTCTGAGATTTCCTTTCTCTCAGGCACAGAGAGTGACCTATGTCTGGATTCTCTCTGTCTCCCATCAGGTGATAGGATGGTGTGTGAGAATGAGGAGCAGAAACCCCAGCAGGAAGATGCTGAGCAAGAACAGCCACATGGGACGTTATCAGGAAGACCCAAAGGGAATGTTTCCAGGAGTTGTGCACTCCGAGAAAAAGTAAAAGCATCTGAGACTCAGCAGAGGCCAGAGGAGAACTTCAGTAGCCACTCAGCCCTTATTACACATGAGAGAATCAACTTGGAAGAGACAAACTACACATGCCACGAGTGCGGGGAAAGCTTCAGTCAGCGCTCAGTCCTTATCACATATCAGAGAATCCACACAGGCGGGACGCTCTACACGTGCTCTGAGTGCGGGAAAAGCTTCAATCGGCGCTCAAACCTTATCACACATCAGAGAATCCACACAGGGGAGAAGCCCTACACATGCTCTGAGTGCGGGAAAGGCTTCAGTCAGAACTCGGACCTTATCAGACATCAGAGAATCCACACAGGGGAGACGCCCTACACGTGCTCTGAGTGCGGGAAAAGCTTCAGTCTGTGTTGTCACCTTATCACACATCAGAGAATCCACACAGGGGAGAAGCCCTACACATGCTCTGAGTGCGGGAAAAGCTTTGGTCAGCGCTCAAACCTTATCACACATCAGAGAATCCACACAGGGGAGAAGCCCTACACGTGCGCTGAGTGCGGGAAAAGCTTCAACCGGCGCTCACACCTTATTACACATCAGAGAATCCACACAGGAGAGATGCCGTACAAATGCTCTGAGTGCGGGAAACGCTTCAGTCGGCGCTCAAACCTTATCACACATCAGAGAATCCACACATGAGAGATCCCCTACACATGCTCTGAGTGCGGGAAAAGTTTCACTGAGCACTCAGACTTTGTCAGACATCGTAGAATCCACAGTGGAGAGAGACCCTACACATGCTGTGCATTTGGGAAAAGCTTCAATCAGATGTCATTCTCTATTAGATATCAGAAAATCCAAATGGGAGAGAACTGTAAGAAATGCCTTTATTAGGGCTTCCCAAAGATTTGTTTTAAAAAAAATCACATTTGCTAATTCCAATATAGTGATCTTTGCACCATCTTCACTGTGGTCTCTCAGCTCTGCCGGATGAGTTGCCTGCTTCTGACTTTTGCAGTTCACCCTTCTTTGGGATCAGTCCTGTGATCTTTTCTATCAGCTCCTTTCCTTTTGACTTGTAGGAGCGTGTGTCCCTCCAGCCAGGAATTTCATCAGCTCCAGGTGGGGGAGAGAGGGTTGATGCCAACAAGCTACCCTGAGGCAAAAGTTACCTGTGCCTTACATCCACTAGGACTGTACATGGAATTGGGTGCTCAAGTTAGTGATTTTGGTGTAAAAAGACAATTATAGTTGTAGAGCAGAAGCAGCCCAGGGAGTGAACCGGACAGACAATGATCAAGTGATCTCTCTCCTGCCATCCATCTCCATCCTCTGACAAACAGAGGCTAGGGACACCATTCCTTACCCATCCTGGCTAATAGCCATTAATGGACTTAACTGGATAAATTCATGGAGGTTTTCTTTTAAACCCTGTTATAGTCCTAGCCTTCACAACCTCCTCAGGTAAGGAGTTTCACAGGTTAATGGTGTGCTGTGTGAAGAAGAACTTCCTTTTATTTGTTTTAAACCTGCTGCCTATAATTTAATTTGGTGGCCCCTAGTTCTTGTATTATGGGATTAAATAAATAACTTTTCCTTATCTACTTTCTCAACATCACTCATGATTTTATATACCTCTATCATATTCCCTCTTAGTCTCCTCTTTTCCAAGCTGAAAAGCCCTAGCCTCTTTAATCTCTCCTCATATGGGACCCGTTCCAAACCCCTAATCAATTTAATTGCCCTTCTCTGAACCTTTTCTAATGCCAGTATATCTTTTTTGAGATGAGACGACCACATCTGTACATAGAATTCAAGATGTGGGCATACCATGGAGTTATATAAGGGTAATAATATAGTCAGTCTTATTCTCTATCCCCTTTTTAATGATTCCTAACATCCTGTTTGCTTTTTTGACTGCCTCTGCACACTGCGTGGGCATCTTCAGAGAACTATCCACGATGACTCCAAGATCTTTTTCCTGATTTTTTGTAACTAAATTAGTCCCGATCATATTTTATGTATAATTGGAGTTATTTTTTCCAATATGCATTACTTTACATTTATCCACATTAAATTTCATGTGCCATTTTGTTGCCCAATCACTTAGTTTTGTGAGATCTTTTTGAAGTTCTTCACAGTCTGCTTTGGTCTTAACTATCTTGAGCAGTTTATTATCATCTGCAAACTTTGCCACCTCACTTTTTACCCCTTTCTCCAGATCATGTATGAATAAGGTGAATAGGATTGGTCCTAGGACTGACCCTTGGGGAACACCACTAGTTATCCCTCTCCATTCTGAGAATTTACCATTAATTCCTACCCTTTGTTCCCTGTCTTTTAACCAGTTCTCAATCCATGAAAGGACCTTCCCTTTTATCCCATGACAACTTAATTTATGTAAGAGTCTTTGGTGAGGGACCTTGTCAAAGGCTTTCTGGAAATCTAAGTACACTATGTCCACTGGATCCCCCTTGTCCACATGTTTGTCGACCCCCTCAAAGAACTCTAATAGATTAGTAAGACACGATTTCCCTTTACGGAAACCGTGTTGACTTTTGCCCAACAATGTATGTTCTTCTATGTGTCTGACAATTTTATTCTTTACTATTGTTTCAACTAATTTGCCCGGTACCGATGTTAGACTTACTGGTCTGTAATTGCCGGGATCACCTCTAGAGCCCTTTTAAAATATTGGCGTTACATTAGCTAACTTCCAGTCATTGGGTACCGAAGCCGATTCAAAGGACAGGTTACAAACCATTGTTAATAGTTCCGCAACTTCACATTTGAGTTCTTTCAGAACTCTTGGGTCAATGCCATCTGGTCCTGGTGACTTGTTAATGTTGAGTTTATCAATTAATTCCAAAACCTCCTCTAGTGACACTTCAGTCTGTGACAGTTCCTCAGATTTGTCACCTACAATTTGGCAATGCTTATGCTCCTTTCTAGGATTTGACTTCCACTTTTAAAGGAAGACTTTTGTCTCACTGCTTCTTTTACATGGTTGTTAAGCCCCGGTGGCTCTTTTTTAGTTCTTTTACTGTGTTTCTTAAATTGGGATATACATTTAAGTTGGGCCTCTATTATGGTGTCGTTAAAGTGTCCATGCAGCTTACAGGAATTTCACTTTAGTCACTGTACCTTTTAATTTCTGTTTAACTAACCCCTTCATTTTTGTTTAGTTCCCCTTTTTTAAATTAAATGCCACAGTGTTGGGCTGTTGAGATGTTCTTCCCACCACAGGGATGTTAAATGTTATTATATTATGCCGTTTATTTCGAGCAACTGCAGTTATTCGGGAGAGTACAGACAGGCAGAGTTTCCCCTCCCGAGGTAGGTCTCAGTTAGATAAACAATTAAGGCAAGCATTTATACCTTTTGCGACGTACAGTAAGGAGCAACAACTGCATTTTGTTTGTACATATTCCTTTCTGATAGCTTACTTCTCTCAGCAATTTCTGCTACAATCTGCATTCTATTCTTATCTAACACAAGGTTGAAAACCAGCATCTCTTACAGTTCTTTTCCGCTCGCCCACGCCCTGCTTGGAAGTCTCCCGTTATTAGCTGTTAGTTAAATATCTGGTAAATATCAAGTCCCTGAGAAAACACAGTTATACGAAGCAAAACGAAATCACAAACAGAAATGTCATTGGAAATTCAAAAATTAAAAAGGAAAATGCAATTCCCATCACTTCATTGTATCTGGGCCATTCCTGTATCGAGAGTACCCACTAAGGGCCCTGTGGGCTTATGGGAAACCTGGAGGAACTCATAGCACAGCCTGAACATGAAACTCAACTGCTCCCAGGTGCCGCAGTAAAACCCTTTCCCTGCTGTGATGTTGATGATTTTATGAAAATATGCTAATAGGTGTGAATATAATGTAACTGGAACATGCTTCATGCAAAAGGTCTCTTGTGCAGTATCATTACAAAACTTATTATCTACTGTGTGTGTTCAGCCTATTTGTATGAACCGATCATTCCTGTATCTGAAGCTAGAAATATGAACTATAACTCTGAGGTCCTGTTGTAATGATGCAAAGTGTGGGCCATTAATAGTGGTTTGGACTCTTGATGGCTCCCATTAACCAGGACAATTGACTGGAGATGGCTCTGTCCTGCACCATCTGTGAGTCAGGCCAGGAACAATGAAGGCTTGGGGGGGGGGGTCTCACAGGGCATGTGGCCATGTCACCTGGTACAGGAATCCATCTTAAACCTGGGACTTTTCCCCAGGAGAGAGAGAAAAGATTCCTGCCTTGTACCAAAGCTGTTTAAGGGGGTGGAAGAGAAGAAAGGTGGCTGCAGTCATGAGAAATCCCCTAGCTACCACCTGAGCTGGAACAAGGACTATACCAGGTGAAAAGATTGGGCTCAGACAAGAAATAAGTCTAGTCTGCAAAAGAAGCTTATTGGAAGATCTCTGAGGGTGAGATTTTATCTGTATTGAGTTTCATACTGTATTAGTCTTAGACTTGCATGTTTTTGTTTTATTTTGCTCTATGGAGAATACAAACGCCACAGAGTAGGAAAAGTTAATGCCTTAGAAAAATCTGTGTGTGTTAGAGTGTCTAGGAACCACTCTCCTATAGCTTCTTTTCTCTGATTTCCTTTAGAAAATCTGAAGCAGGGAGCAGAAAACCATTGTCTTTTCTGAGGTGTGAGCTCAGGACCTACTGAGTATGAGTCTGACATGCTGCCAACTATGCTAAGAAGGCCCAGGAAAATGTTTAGGCTCAGTGCATATAGGATCCTCCTACAGCAGTGACTGGAGCAGGGAAGGAACTGGAAGAAGCAGAGAGATCTGGTGCCCACAGACCTGTCCTGGCCTCTTTCTCAGCCGCAAAGAAATCAATTTGCCCTTCCAGTGAACAATCTGCTGGAACTAATGGCAGCACAGGGGGGATGTTTCTAAAGTATGCACCCACCTCTACATTTTAGAACTTACTCTCCTTTTTCTAGTGTAGCACTTTGTATATGAATTAGGCAAAACAAACTACACAGGTAAGAGAAACAAGGGCTTGAGAGAAAGCTTGAACTCATAACCCCAACAGATGGCCCCTCTGCACTAACCAGTTGCACCCCTGAAGATGTTTTTTAAACACATTTGGGAAGCAGGCAGTTATCAGTCTCTGTGGTTCACACCTTTGCCTGGCAATTGAAAGGCTGCTGGTTCAAACTTAACTCAAGATGCGGCTTTTCAGCGATGAGACTCCAGTACATTTTAACAGGAAGAAAATCTCCTCTATTCTGGCTTTGCCCCATTAGACTCCTTCTGCCCATCTTCTCCCCCTCCCCCAGTCTCTTTCCTTCCCCACTGGGGCCATGCAGAGAGGAGCCCCAGTCACTCTCTGTCACAGAGAGTCTGTATCCCATAAAGGGAGGGAGGGGTCTCTCTAAAACATTGATAATGGGGAGGGGAGTGGTGTACGTGGTTAGGGGGAGACAGGATGGAGAACTAACAGTGGGGCACAGAGAGATTCCCCCAGATTGGGGAGATCCCCTGCTGCCCCCCATCAGCCAGCTGTGAGAAGAACAACTGTGGGGGTGGGGGGTCTCCACATACTGCCCCTGCCCCAACTGCCAACTCTGCCAACTGTGGCAATGGGAGCTGCGGGGGTGGAGTCTGCGGGCAGCAGTGCGCAGAGACGCCGCCGGCCCTCCAGCTTAGGGGCTGCGGGTTGCTTTCGGGAGATGCCCAAGGTAAATTCTGCACCCCTCACCCTCTCCTGCAACCCCTGCCCCAGCCCAGACCCCACACCTGCACCCAAACTCCCTCCAAGAGCCTGCCCCCCACACTGCCTCCTGCACCCCAACCCTCTGACTGAGCCCAGACCCTGCACCCAAACTCTCCCGGAGCCCAACCTCTCTCCCTCCCACAACCAAACTCCTTCCCAGAGCCTTAGGCAGGTGTGTGTGGCAGGTGGGGCAGGACTTGGTCCCATTCTGGGCACCACCAAAAATTATACAAACCTGCCACCCCTGTCCAGCCCAATCTTCTGCTGATGCACCTTAGCCCACACCCATGCAGGGTTTGAAGCTTTCATTGCTCAAATTCCAGGACACGGAGGGATTTCAGCTCCCCTTTGCCCAGAGGGAACCTTCACCCCACTCCTAACCAGGTTCTTGTCCATGGGATCACTGTAGGGGGGCTGGGTCCCTCAGTGTCTTTTCTCTGTCTAGGACAGGCCGGGGTGCAATAACTGGGGGCATCTGAGCACGGAGGACCTTCTGTGGGGCTGCCATTCCCCTTCCCCTTCTGTGGTCACATCTGCCATTGACTCCAGCCTTTTTTCTATCCATCGTCAGCACCATCTCAAGCCAGCAGCACTCGCCTCAAAAAGACAGAGTCCCGTGGCACCTTACAGACTAACAGACCTATTGGAGCATAAGCTTCTGTGGGTGAATCCCACTTCGTCAGGTGAATGTAGTGGAAATTTGCAGGGGCAGGTATAAGTATGCAGGCAAGAACCAGTCTAGAGATAACAAGGTATTTCAATCAGGGAGGATGAGACCCTCTTCTAGCAGTTGAGGTGTGATCACCAAGGGAGGAGAAACTGCTTTTGTAGTTGGCTAGCCAGGCACAGAATTCCCACTCCATTCATCTGACGAAGTGGGGATTCACCCACGAAAGCTCATGCTCCAATACGTCTGTTAGTCTAGAAGGTGCCACAGGACTCTGTCGCCTTTTACAGATCCAGACTAACACGGCTACCCCTCTGATACTCAAAAAGACAGTGTCCCCGGCTGGGAGTAAATCATTGACCCCTCTCCTCCCTGAGCACTGACTGCCCCTCTGTTTCCTTGCCTCTCAGTCTGTGCAGATGGGACCTTTCCCTCCAGTGCTGGAGGATTCACCCTTCTCATCTACCATTGTCCCAAGCAGACAGCGGGTGGGAATCTTAAATGTACCGAGGTGACTTAGGAGCAGAACCCACCCCCAGACCTTCCATGCAATTGTCACTTGCCCCTCACTGAGCAGGACTGAAACTGGTGCAGGGAGACTGGTGGGCCACATCCCCTCTGGGCATGAGCAAAGCAGCAGGGTGAAAAAATGATCATGGAGATGCTGGGGATTGAACCCAGTGCCTCATACACACAAAGCATGTGCTCAACCACTGAGCTACATCCCCTAGCAAGTTGTGTTTGCTATGGGTTACACTCAGAGCCCTCCTGTTTCCAGAGCATCCAGTGACCTATAAGCTTCACGAGAAGCCCATTCCCCTCTCTGAGGACTAATCCTGCTTTCCTGGAGGTGACTTGTTCATAGGGGTCACTTTTCAGCAGGGCCAGATTCTATGTGTGGGGCAGAGAGAGTGGCTGCCCTGGTCTCAGGGTGCAGAGATACACTCAGCCCTCTCCCCTGCATTGGGTTGGGGGTGTGGCAATCCCCTGCTGCAAGGTCATAGTGGGGGATGCTGTGAGCAGCTCAACACCTCACCCTAGTGGCAGAAGTGGTGTGGGGAGCTCCAGCTGTTTCTAGGATCTGCTAGGCATTTCCACCTGCCTGTAAACTCTAGCTTTCCCCAGCACATTCACTGCGGTGCAATTGGGTCACTGTTTCCATGGCTGAACAGCAAAGAATGGCTCCCAGTTTCCCTTCTATCGGCAGCAGGATTAGCCTGTGTCAGTGGTTAATGAGGTGGATCTAGTTGTAGATTGTTATTCATTCCCCACCTTGACAATTCACACAGGCCCTTTCCCAGGCAGATTCCCAGCACCTCAGTGATCCTGGTAGCAGGGTTGGGTCCTGAGATTTTCAGGGTTTTTTTCCCCTCCACCTGGAGTGAACTCAGCTTTTTCCCCATCCCAGACAATCCATGAAATAGCAGCAGCAGCATAAAGAAAGAGGGGAGGGAACATTTCACGGCCAGGGCTGGATGTGCCCAGAGCCCCCTGCTTGTCCATTGTTTCCATGGAATTTGGCCCCCTGCTTTGCACAAGGGACAGAGAAAGATCTTGCTGTTCCTGTGTCTGTGCAAGGAAAATTGTGCTTCTGTATGAAAGAGAGGCGGGAAATGGCCCCAATGATGGGGCAATAGCCTCAGGGTTAAGAGCAAAGGACAATGATGGGAAGGTTCACAATTGACTCAGTAGTTGCATACAAAGGTGCAGGTTTGGCAGTGACACTGGGAAATTCTGGCTCCTTCTCAGGCTCAGGGTGGCCACCCCGGTCTAGATGTAGAAGTTACAACATTTAAACTTGAAAGAGGGGCCAATTTCCCCATCATTTCACACCTTTACACCCAAACACGATGACTTTCTGAATGAACCCTCCTCGTTCAGCCAGAACATCTTGGGGTGGATGTAGGAGTCACTGGGTAAAATTCTCTGGACTCTGTTCTGAATCAGGTCAGAGCAGAGGTACCTAGTGATCTAGTCTGGCTGTAAAATCTATAGATCAACACCATTAATATGAAATTAATCCTCAGAAATGGCTGTTCCCCACCCATACCCCAGCAAAGGGCTCTCCAGGGAAGGGGGCTGTTGAGGAAGGGAAGAAGGAAGACATCCTTCTCCTCCTGGAGGAACTGGGCTCTGCACTTTGGACAGAAAGGAGGGGAAGGAAATGGCCACACGATGGCAGCAGAAACTAAGAAATGAAACACAATAGGCTTATGTCCACACTGCAATGTAACACCCAGGGCTGCCCCATACCAGCTCAGGCTCCCGGGGCTTGGGCTGTGGGGTGGTAAATTTGCAGTGTAGACATCTTGGCTCAGGCTCAGTACTGGGCTCTGAGACCCCACAAGGCTGGGAGGGAGTTTAGCAAGTAAAAAAGGTAGAACGGCAGTGGAGTATTACCCTGGTCTCAATGGCATTTCTCCATCGGTCTGTCTGCTTTGGGGCAGGGACAATAACACGTCCTGCTGCTTTTGTTATTTCAAAGGGTGATTTAGGATTTTCATTCTCACACATGGTGCACGAAGCAGGACTCAACCCTCCGTGCAAACTAAACGAGCTGCACACAGATTCTGGCAGCCACAATGAGCATTTGGTGTGAGAGCTCAGACCTGCCCCTGTCCCAGAGGGACGGGATCATCTGTGAGGGGACCGGACCACTGACCTATCAGCTCCTAACTCCCAAACTTTCAGTAACTATCCTCAGTGCCCGTGAGTGTAATTTAAACCATCAAAAGAGTCATAGTGGGCTAGACCATAGTCTGGACTTCAGGTCTGGAAAAGAACTGGCACAATCCATAGACCAGGTTGTTATATAAAATGCACATGGATTTTAACCCTTCACATACAGTAATGGGAAAGTTCTTGGTTCAGGCTTGTAACAGTGATGGAATAAACTGCAGGTTCAAATCAAGTCTCTGGAGTCAATCCACAGCTGGGATGGGTCATTCAGTCCTTTGTCTAGAGCTTCAGTTTGTAGCAAAGTCCCTCCAGAGGTATGAAGCAGGATTGAAGACAAGATGGAGACGAGGCATCAGCCTTTTATAGTCTCTTGCCATGTGGTCTTTGCTTTCTTTGTCCCAAGGACACTCTATCCAGCACGTGGCATAGAAAAACCTTAGAGTTCTGTCCATAGGCAGGTCCCTGCATACCTTGCTGAGTCACAAGGCGTATCTGCCTTCTCTCAGTGGGTCAATTGTGTAGCTGATGTTCCTTAATGGGCCATCAAGCAGGCTAGGCAGAACTGACACCAACTTATCTGGGGTGTTCCCCAGAAGCAGAGCACAAGTTTGAACTATGGACAGAACAGAGCTAATACTTATAACGTCAACTACAAAAATGATACACATCTAGAGATGGCATCATTATAATCAGCCAATCACAACCTCTCCATAGACCCCTTACACGACAACCTTTCTACAGTATTGGCTGCAAATATAGAACAGTGGTCGCAACGGTGATCTGTACAGTTACAGATTATGTCAATAACGTCACAGGAGGTGACACGGCATCAGCGAGACTGATAGTGGAATACTGCCTCCAGTTTTGGTGTCCTCAATTGAAAAAGATGTTGTGAAACTGGAGCTGGGGCAGCAAAGAGCCACCAAATGTTCTGAGGGCTGGAGAAAAATGCCTTCTAGTGAGCTATTGAAAGAGCTCAACCTGTTTAGCTGATCAAAAGAAGATTGAAAGGTGACTTCATTGAAGTGTTGAACTGCCTTAATGGAGAGAAAAGATTGGGTATTAAAGGGCTCTTTAATCTAGCAGAGAAAGGAATAACAAGACCCAATGGCTGGAAGGTGAAAAGATACAAATTCATATTACAACTAAGGCACAAATATTCAACAGCGAGGATGATTCATCACAGGAACAAGCTACCAAGGAAAGTGATGGATTCTCCATCTCCTGATGTCATTTCATGAGGACTAGATGCCTTTCTGGAATGTGTTTGCCCCAAAAGTAGCTATTGTGTCATGCAGGAGGCCTGTGATATGCAGGGGGTCAGATTAGATGCTCTAATGGTCTCTTCTGGCCATAAAGTCGACTCATTTCTGAAAAACTGAGTGTAGCATTGGGAGCAGCATCTGATGTTTCCCTATCTAGCCGGCTTGCTGCCTAGAACGAACGCTCCTTGAGTGGGGTGATCCACAGGGAGTAGCTCAAACCTGCAAAGTGCCTGGCCAGGGGCAGGACATTGGCACAGCGAGGGAGGGGTGCGGCAGTGACATCACAAAGGCCTTTGGCAGGACCTCAGCCTATTGGTCCAAGGTGGTGGGGAGGTGGTGACCTCACAGAGAGATGCTGACATCAGCCAGGCAGGACAGGGGCGAGGGGCCAGGAAAACCTCAGAGACCCCTGTGGCTTTGCTGCAGCAAGTCTCCTTCTCCAGGTCTCTCTCTGAGGACTGAGAGAGTATTGGGGTTCACGGACGTGAGCGCCAGGAGGAACCTCTTTCGAGTTTTCTCCTTCCCTTTTAGTGATTTTACTAGTGTTGTGGAAAAAATTGACCACACCTTTGAATTTAGAATCAGGCAGCCTGAGGCACTTTATTAGAGTACAAGCATGCATGCAGGGAGAGAGGTAGCGTATTCCCCTATAAGGGTTAAGCTCCCCTCTGCCTGTTTCAATTCTTATCACACTTATATAGGTTAAAACCGCAAATTAGCATTTTCTTAAAATTCCCTTATTTGGGAGTAACACTTATAACATAAGCAAGCTACTGCAATCTTCTTCCATATATGGTTTTTCCTTTCATTGTTTCTGGGCAGTTTTCGTTGGTGGTCTGCCAGTCTTAAGAACCCTTCTCTGCGGTTACTTATGCCAGCTAAAATTCATACAGAAAGCAAAAACAAGCTGAACACTCCTATCTCATTTCCTTCTTTTGGTTCCTCATTTTCCCTGAATGCCCTCTGTACAGATAAACATATTAAAAGCAGAAATGCAAACCTTGGCTTTATATATAACAGTTGTCTAGACTATAGGCCTTTGGGCCTAATACAATAAATGCTGCAAGCAAATAATAACCTAGGCTGGACAGGGGGGGCAAATTTTCCCTATCATCCCCTCCTTTTTGATGCCTATTTTCATAGGCATCAACCCATTTAGACCTGAATATGCATTAGGTCCTGAATGTCTAGGTTAATAACTTCAATTTCCTAAAGATTCTCTAAAAAATTATTTTCAGCAATGGGGCGTATATTCAGGTTAAAAAGGGAGTCAGGGGGGCAAAGGTCTACATCTATTTCTCTCAATGGAACGAGGGTCACCCGGGGAGAGGGCTTATAAAAAATGGGTATTAAACGGGGACAACAAAAACAACAAAAACAAAGACAAAAACACAACAACAATCCGCCTAAGAGACCCCATAAAATGTACCTATGGGTCCGGGAATATAAAATTTGAGTAATAAAACAGAGGACATCTGTGTCTGTACAGAGAGTTGTAACTCTATGAGTTGTTTGAAAGGCATGCAGTTCAGTGTTGTATATGTTTTCAAGGATGTGAATCCGCCCTTGTAGTTGAGAAATTTGTTGAATTTGTGGTAAAAGAGACATTAAAGAGGAAAATCGATCATATACTAGGGCAGTCCAATTAACTGGAATAATAAAAGACAAAGAAAGTTGATATTTTTTTTCCGCCGGCCAATAAATTGCATGCGTGCCAGAGTCAATAATTAAATTAAAAATTGAATCCCTTAAGTGAAATGAGTTAACTATTATGCAACTATTATTGGCTTGGATAATGGGCTGGGGAGTGAGATTCGTCAAGTTTCCGCTACCTTCCCAACATATGTGCTCATGTATAGTAATAATCTCTCCAGGGCTAAGCTTACGAATACACTGCAATTGGGGCGGTTCTAAAGGCCATAAAGTCCACAAATTACCCAATCCTATCCAAAGATCAGGTCTTATTTCCGTGGCACCGAGCAAAAACCGATTGGGGCCGTGGGGTGGCTTAACTTCCCACACATCTCGGTGGATCACCCAGTCCCACAAGCAACCTCCCCAAGGTCCAGGGAGAATGCGGTAAGTGGGGGCCCAAACACCTTTCACAGGACCATAAGCCTGGAAGGAGCAATATGAGCTTAAGCAATTCCATCCTGAGAATCTCCATGTATGTTTCCATGGCCATAAGTCAGGTGGCACGCCCGAAGTATCTGTAAGGGCAGTGGGCCAAGTTTGGTGCTTGAGGTCTTCTTGAATAGAATTTAATTGGGCATTAAGGAATTCTTGTACCTCTGCACATGCGTGGTCCCACTGCGATGCCTTCCCAGCTTCAGAAACGCTCCGGATCATTTGGCTTAACATGTCGTGGGTGATGACACTAAGGGTGGAGATTAAATGTAGTTCTCCAACCCCGGCCTTGACCCCAGTGATCTGTGCCCCGGTAATAAAACCCGCTGCTTGTTCCAATTGTCCCAATCTATTTTCATGTTGATAGGTCTTATAGACACTCCAAGCGGAGGCAACACTATTTGTCCCCTTCCACAATGCGTTAGGAAGATCCCTCCTTTTCCTAGACTTATGGATCCAAACACGTTATAATACTAGTGGGATGGCCGCCCCCCGGGTACAATTAGGATAAATGGTGGCAATTTGAAAATGAGTCAAAAGCAATATAAACCTAATAGTCCCTAATGTGGCATTAAGTATAGTCCATTTAAATCCCTCGGGATCAATAGTTTCCAAAGGTTCATACCACAACTGTTGGGGGTGGACTTGTACACCCTGCTTAGATATGGTCTCGTTAACAGTATGTATAGGGGTAAATTGAACAAGAATACATATAATATTTTCAGTGAGAGGGAAAGTTTCTTTGCACAAAAATTTGGTTTGCGTGGAACATCGTCTATGGGTGGTTACAGCATCTACTGTCACCTGGGTGATTAGGAAACAAAAGGTACCCTGGGTATTAAGGGTTTGACACAGGCCAGGGAATAACATTGCATCTGTATCCTTTCCCCACTGTTGCATAAAGGAAACGGTTTTTGTGGGTGTGGTATTATAATAAACAGAAACGTTAATAGAATGAACACGTACAGTTCCCAAAGGTTCCCACTCCATTACCCGCTGGTAAAGGTGGCCTTGAGCAAAAAAAACTAATTTGGTTGAACAATAAGAAAATAAATTGCTAATAGAAGAGGGCCTAGGCCATGTAAAATCGTCAAAGGTCATGTTGTTTTCTTGGTGGGGGCGGGGATGGAGGGTAGGAACAATTTGTCTTGTTGGGGCTGTTGAAAAGGAAGGATTAGGTTCCGATAACAAGTAGGGAATAGTTTGACATGGGTATGGTACTTGGCCCTTAGTACAATGTGCAGCTTGTGGGATAAATCCTGCCAGCCATTCGGTACCACATTCCCAAGAATATATTCCACATGTTCCCCCCTGCCAGTGGACTATATTGCGTCTTTTATACCAGGGCCAATTCTCTATTTCTTTCATGGTCAAAGGTGTAATCCCCTTCCTCACCTCAGCCGACCGCGCCAGCCTTTTCTTTACTGGGGCTGGACATGGCTTCGTGGGTGGGGTTGGTTTTGTTTTGTACAAGATCGGTTTGGTCTTTCGTAAGGGGGGACTTAAAGATGTTATAGGGATCGGGGTAACGGGTGCATTAACTTTCCCTGACATCCAAAAAAACATAAGGGTATCATGAAGATTCAAAAGCAATAAAAAAAACATAATTACACAAATAAACCAAAGGGACGGCATAAGCCACTTTCGCACCATGGCTGATTCTTTGATCTTTGCTCTTGGATCAGCCATTGCAATGAGTCTCTTAACAGATTGGAAATAAGTCTTTTCCTAGTTCTCCGTTAAAGTCTTTTCCTGAGATTATATCTTGGCTCCTCGTCCTGGGGCTTAGGTGTTAAAGAATGTCCTACTGGATTATAGTCCTTTTTAGTGACTTGATTTTGAACCTTAGGAACGAAGGGTGCCGTAGTGGGATCCAAAGGTGGGGCAACCTTTTTGCAGTGAGAGGCGTGGACCCAACGTGGGTATCCTTGGCACTTGACCGCCGTGTGAGTAACCAACAGCACCTGGTGAGGGCCCTTCCACCGAGGTTCCAGGGAGGATTTCCGTTGGTGCACTTTAAGGTAGACCCAATCACCGGGCTGCAATGGGTGGCATGCAGTATCTGCAGGTTCAGGTAGGGCGTCTGTAACCTGTGAATGGATAAATCTAACATGACGGATTAGTGCCCTACAATAATCCAAAACAGCATCATCATCTAGCTGTAAATTACTTTGCTTAGGGAGTAAGGGTGGGGAGACTGGCATTCTCATTGGTCGAGCCATGAGAATTTCGTGTGGAGACAACCCATGCTTTCGCATCGGGGTGTTCCTCATTTGCATCAGAGCTAAGGGCAGGGCATCAGGCCACTTAAGGCCAGTCTCAGAACATAGCTTGGCGAGCTTGTTCTTAAGCTCCCCATTCTTACGCTCCACCGCCCCTGCACTTTGAGGGTGGTGAGCACAGTGCAAATGTTGCACGATGTTGAGGGTCTTACAAAGATGCTGCATGATCTGGCCAGTAAAATGAGTACCTCTATCACTATTTATAGAGACAGGTAGTCCAAACCTAGGAATAAAATCCCTCAATAGCTTCTTTGCCACTGTGATGGAATCAGCCTTAACACAAGGGTAGGCCTCAACCCACCCAGAATACATACACACACACACTAGCACATATTCATAAGAACAACACTTTGGCATACTTATGAAATCAATTTGAATATTCACAAATGGCCCCCACGGTACAGGGTGAGCTGCCAGATTAGTGCGGATTGGTTTACGCTGTTATGTGCTAAACAGATGGAACAAGAATTGCAATAGTGCTGAGCCACACTGGAAAACTTTGGGGCATACCAATGTCTCGCTACCGATGCAATCATCCCTCCCTTACCCACATGGGCTAAGCCATGGGCCAAGCGAGCCAGGTAGGGAAGAAAAGCCTGGGGCGCAACCAAGCGACCATTTAGATCACGCCACAAAGCATCTTCTGGGTGTTTCGAGCACCCAGACAACTTCCAGGCAACCTTCTCCTTCTCAGGTGCAGATTCCTGCATACGTGCAAGGTCCTGAGAGGATGTAGCTGGAGAAAGAGGCTGAAGTGCACAAAGGGGAATATTTCGGTGGGAGCCGGAGACCGGAAAGGGCGCTTGCCTGGCGGCAGCATCCGCCAGGGCATTTCCTCGCGTAACATCATCGCAGGGTTTTCGGTGGGCCAAACATTTTACTATAGCAATAGAAGAAGGGAGCTGAAGGGCAAATAAAAGGGCTGAAACATAGGAGCCATTGCAAATAGGTAAACCACTAGAAGTAAGAAAACCCCTATATTTCCAGAGCTGCCCATAATCATGCACAACTCCAAAAGCATATCTGGAGTCGGTATAAATGGTTACCGAATGTCCGGTAGCCAGGTGGCAAGCTCTGGTAAGGGCAAACAATTCGGCTATTTGAGCAGATTTAACAGTCGGAAGGAAAAAAGCCTCTATAATACTATACAAATCACAAACAGCATAGCCCGCCATAAGCTGGCCAGCTGAATTCCTAAAACAAGATCCATCTACAAAAAATATCAAATCAGGGTTTTGAAGGGGGACATCCTGCAGATCAGCTCTAGGGGTTATAAGCTCAGCAGTAACAGATATACAATCATGAGGCTCACCATCAATTGCTGTAGGTAACAAAGAGGCTGGGTTAAGAACTGGACACCTAACTAAGGTTACATTTGCTGCATTCAAAAGCAGCAATTCATATTTAGTGAGCCGAGAATTAGAAAGGTGCTGAGTGTGGCCCTTAGTAAGGAGGGCCGTAACCGCATGTGGAACAGCAACAGTTAAAGGATTACCTAACACCAATGTAGCTGAAGCCTCCACAAGAGTGGCCGCTGCAGCCACAGATCGAAGACATGGAGGCAAACCCACCGCTACAGAATCCAAAAAAGAACTAAAATAAGCCACTGGTCTATATTTATCGCCATGCAACTAAGTAAGCACTCCTTGGGCTGAACCGTCTTTTTCATGACAGTACAGAGTAAAAGGTTTTTTATAATCAGGGAGGCCTAATGCGGGGGCTTGAGCTAAGGCACATTTAACTTGTTGAAAAGCATTTTCAGCTTCCTCTGTCCAAAAAATAGGATCAGATACCCTATTCAAGGTTAAATCATATAAAGGGCGAACAAGAGAAGCATATCCAGGAATCCATTGTCGGCAGTAACCTGCCATGCCAAGGAATCCCCGCATCTGCTTCTCTGTGATCGGTTTAGGTATCTGAAGGATAGCCTGCACACGGGAAGGAGATAAACCTCGCTGCCCTGCCGAAATATCATGTCCAAGATAGCGGACCAAAGGCAAGCAAAGTTGCAGTTTTGCCTTAGAGGCTTTGTGGCCCTTTTGAGCTAATGCCTGAAGTAAAATAAGTGTGTCCGCCTTAGAGGCTTCTAAAGTATCAGAAGCAAGTAACAAATCATCTACATACTGGATCAAAACAGAACCCATAAGAAATTTAATATCATCCAAATCCCTTTTCAAGATTTGAGAAAAGATAGTAGGAGATTCAGTATAACCCTGTGGTAACCTAGTCCAGGTATACTGAAAACCCTGATAAGTAAAGGCAAACAAATATTGACTATCCTTATGGATAGGTATAGAGAAGAAGGCCGAACACAGATCAATCACAGAAAAATAACACGCTGAAAAAGGAATACATGAAAGAATAGTAGCAGGGTTTGGGACCACAGGAAAACTGGGAACAATAACAGCATTAATAGCTCGAAGATCCTGAACGAATCGCCAAGTTTGTTTCCCAGGCTTACGTACAGGAAAAATGGGAGAATTACATTCACTAACTGTTGGCACGATAACGCCCTGCTCCAACAGGGCAGTAATCACTGGACGAATGCCATCCTCAGCCTGTTTAGACAGAGGATATTGTCGAATTCTGGGAAGTGGCTTTGCTGGGTTCACACAAATCTTCACCGGCTGGGCAGAGCCAATACGTCCAACCTGGTTTGCATGGTCCGCCCACAGTGAAGGAGAAACCTTAGCTAGCAATTCCTGTTGCAATAAGGAAGTGCCAGGTTCGGCATCCCCCGGTGGAGGCTGCCCTCCCTGCAACAGAGCTAAAACTTCATTTTGTGCAGGATCGGGCACCTCCAAAAACACCCCGTCAGGGGTACAAAATATAGTACAGTTCAATTTACACAGCAAATCCTTTCCCAATAAATTTACAGGGGAACATGGGCTAAGAAGAAACGCATGATAATCAGATAAGGGACCAATAGAAACAGACAAAGGGGATGTAACAGGGTGGGGAATAGGGGAGTTTCCCACACCCACCGCAGTAACAATATCCGTGGATAGGGGTACGGATGGAAATTCTTGTGCCCTCAGAGTAGAACGTGAGGCTCCAGTATCTATTAAGCAGGGGGTGGGGATACCATTAATAATACAAGAGACAGTTGGACCAGTTTGATCCACCGGAAGAAGTGAAGCAACGATGTCACCAATCTCATGGCTCTCCTAACAATTAAATTGTAAAGGGGGTGGGTCAGGGAAAGGCTGAGATGTCTGAAAAGAGTTTTGCTCCCGTGCTGGGCTTGAACGAGGCCCCGTAGGTCGCTTAGAGCAGTTTCTTATTAAATGCCCATTCCGCTTACAATAAGCACAGTATATTCGGGGACATTGTGCCCTCCAATGCCCCTCTTGCCCACATTCAAAACAAGCACGTGAGGTGCTAGTACTGGGGTTTGGGTGAAAAGCCACCATAGGAATGTCTCTATTTTGTTTCTGTTTAGAGAATTTATCCTGGGGTCCTTGTAAATTCTGAATCTGTAAAGCCGTGAGTTTGGTTTCAGTGTCCTCTTTTTTCTTTTCCAATAGTCGAAAAAAATGTTGGGCGGCAGCCAAAATACCTTCCATGTCTTTTCCTTCCCAATCAACGATTGCTAATTTCAACGGCTCACTAATTTTCAGGAGGAGCCCCTGAACGAAGGCTGCCACTACAGCTTGTCGAGCCGTTTCTTCCGCCCTGTTAATACCTGAATACCTCTCAAACGCCTGTTTAAGGCGTTCCATATAATCAGCAGGATTTTCTCCCTTCAATTGTTTACATGCATTTATTTTAGTCCAGTCAGTCCGTTTGGGACACACCGAAAGGACTTCTCTGATTAAATTTTCCCTGTGTCGAACCAAGTCCTGATGTGTAAGATTTGGTCCGTCCTCTGATCCTGGCCAGTGTGCTTTATCGTAGAGACGATTAAGTGTCTCCCTGGGTAACATGGCTCGCAGAAGCTGATCTATGTCAGCCCAGGATGGGTCATAACACTGTACAACCATTTTCAATTGTTCCTGAAATTTCTCGGGATCTTCCCGAATTTTAGGAAATTTGTCAATCAAATTATATAAATCAACTGGTGACCAAGGAGCATGTACAGTTACCAACCGTCCATCTCCTCCGGGTAATTGCCTCAAAGGCAACAGCAAACTCCCTGTCTGAGGGTTAAACAACTCCCCATATTGATTACCCGTTTTATCCTGACCCTTCTTTACAAGCGTTTTATATCGGGTACGGAAAGCTGGGGGTGAGGTAGGTGATTGCACAAAGGTTTTTAATAATTCAAAGGCATCTGATAGACGCCGTACTGGATCTTCGGTAGAATCACAGTCAGTTGCAGCACTGGCAATCGCTTCTTCGACGTGCTGAGATAACTCTGCAAGTCGTTGCTGAGCCTCAGGGGTAACCTGAGTGGATCCTGAGTTCCCCGAGGAATTCAACTTCCCCGATTCGGAATCCGAGGAACCTGACCCTCTCGAAGTCGAAGGGAACTGGGTAGTAGTAGATATATAAGAAGGGGGTTCAGAGCGGACAGAGGCCTCCTGTGAGGGATTTACCGAGTCGTCCCCTTCCTCCTCCGAGGCTGGGGCTTGGTCTCGGAGTTGGGTGGGCCACTGTCTGCACTCCAGGAACAAATCAATCACATCAGGGGACGGGGCTGATGGGGTTAAACAAGAAGCTGTCGCCTTTGTAATAGGGCGAACAGGAAAAAGGGATGATTTCGGGCCAGCAGTAGGCTGGTCCGTAGGGCCACACGTAAGGATCAATTTATCCTGTGTCTCCTTAAGCTTTTGCCTAAGTTTCTCCTGAGAATCCTTTAGTCCCCTAACCTGAGACTCCTGACGCCTCTTTCCCATTTCATCATACCACAAAAAATATGCATCAAACTGTCCCTGAGGTACGGCATTGGCAAGAAGGGATCCTCAGGTGCACAATCTTGTCAAGGACAAAACTTCCCTCCAGGGGAAACTGCAGTTTCAAATCATCCCTAGTATACCAATTCCATTTCTCTAAATGTTTACACGTCAACGAACCATAATGTACATACATATAAGCAGCAGGCGTGCCTTTAGGTGGGACCGGAATGGCTTTTGACCCTCCGGACCCCATTCTCACTCCAGCTCTTGCTTCTACTCAAGCCAATCACACAAGGAATGCTTATTAGGACTGCCCCGGTTCTATCACCAGTGGCCCACTGACCTGCCCATGGCAGGAACACAAGGGAGCAGGTTCCGAGGCTCGGGATACCACCTCTGCCAAACCTACAGGGCGAGCGGGTAAGGGGGGCGGGCTAACAGAAAAGCCCGTGGTCTCCGCACGTCTCTCTTTAGCCCTGAGCACCAGCCTTCAAGCCAACGGTGCTGCAGCAGCTTCCGAGCCGACGGTGCAGTTTCCCTGGGGCTTCCCTCCTCTCCGAGAAGGGAAGGGAGCTTATAGCTCCGGGGGGGAAACAAAGGGACCCTGCGGCCTTCGGTGAAGGCAGTGCTCAAAGAGCGGTCACAGGATCATGGGGACGTGGAGGGGTAAAGGGCAACAGGATGGGGAACACACAAGCACCCTGACTGGTTAGCCACTTACCAGGGCCTGCCAGTCAGGGAAGCTTTTCAATTTTTCGTCAAGCGGGTTGTGGAGCTTGCTTTCAGAACACCTCCGGTCACGAGCAATTTCTTGCTTCGCAGGGGGTCTGGGGCGTCTTTCCACGACCAACACACTCCGGCCGCTCGGCCTTACACATACAGGCACGTTCCTGGCACAGTCGCCAGGGCGAATACTGCTCTGGTCCCTCCCAACCTGGTGGCTCCGGGACCCCCGAACCCCAAAAAAGGCTATCAGTTCCCTCGGACGAAAAGGAGCGCGGGTCCGAGGCTTGAGCTTGCCGGCACTTCCAAACAACCAACCAACCAACTCCGGACTCGTTACCACGCCGGGATTTACACGGGTCAAACCAACCTCAAGAAAAGGCGTCTGGCCTGCCTGATGTTAAAAGTTCAGATCCAGCTTGTGACTTACCCCAAGCCGGAGCCTACGGATCAGTCCTCCTTCAGACCCCTCTAGAGATTTCAAAAGGTCTCTTACCTGTTAGATGGGCCCGGGGTCTGGAAGGGAACCGCCCGCGGTCCTCCGATCCAGGGACGTCATCTGTGGATCCCGGACGAGCCCCCAAATTGTTGTGGAAAAATTGACCACACCTTTGAATTTAGAATCAGGCAGCCTGAGGCACTTTATTAGAGTACAAGCATGCATGCAGGGAGAGAGGTAGCGTATTCCCCTATAAGGGTTAAGCTCCCCTCTGCCTGTTTCAATTCTTATCACACTTATATAGGTTAAAACCGCAAATTAGCATTTTCTTAAAATTCCCTTATTTGGGAGTAACACTTATAACATAAGCAAGCTACTGCAATCTTCTTCCATATATGGTTTTTCCTTTCATTGTTTCTGGGCAGTTTTCGTTGGTGGTCTGCCAGTCTTAAGACCCCTTCTCTGCGGTTACTTATGCCAGCTAAAATTCATACAAAAAGCAAAAACAAGCTGAACACTTCTATCTCATTTCCTTCTTTTGGTTCCTCATTTTCCCTGAATGCCCTCTGTACAGATAAACATATTAAAAGCAGAAATGCAAACCTTGGCTTTATATATAACAGTTGTCTAGACTATAGGCCTTTGGGCCTAATACAATAAATGCTGCAAGCAAATAATAACCTAGGCTGGACAGGGGGGGCAAATTTTCCCTATCAGACCTCAGGAGGTCATCTAGTCCAACCCCCTGCTCAAAGCAGGACCAAACCCAACTAAATCATCCCAGCCAGGGCTTTGTCAAGCCTGACCTTAAAAACCTCTAAGGAAGGAGCCATTGGGTCTTGTTATGCCTTTCTCTATGCTCGATTAAAGAGCCCTTTAATACCCAATCTTTTCTCTCCATTAAGGCACTTCAACATTTCAATGAAGTCACCTTTCAATCTTCTTTTGATCAGCTAAACAGGTTGAGCTCTTTCAATAGCTCACTTGAAGGCATTTTTCTCCAGCCCTCAGAACATTTGGTGGCTCTTTGCTGCCCCAGCTCCAATTTCACAACATCTTTTTCAAATGAGGACACCAAAACTGGAGGCAGTATTCCAGTATCAGTCTCACTGATGCCGTGTCACCTCCTGTGATGTTATTGACATAATCTGTAACCGTATAGATCACTGTTGCGACCGCTGTTCTACTTGTAGCCAATATTGTAGAAAGCTTGTCGTGTAAGTGGTCTATGGAGAGGTTCTGATTGGCTGATTATAATTATGCTATTTCTAGATGTGTATCATTTTTATAGTTGACATTATGAATTCCTGCCCATTTCCCCACTGGCTGGAGTATGGCTAGAGTGTGTCTGTGGTTAATGATGTTGCTGTAGATTGTTCATTTCGTGCCTGGGCAATTCACACAGTCCCTTTTCCCAACATATCTCCAGCACATCATTAGTTCCAATAACAGGGGCAGCTTTTCTCTGGGGCACTGAGATTTTTTGGGGAGTTTTTTTCTTTCCTCACCCTGGAGTAAACTCAGCTTTTTATTCCATGGTTCATGTTTTATGGAATAACAACATCAGCATGCAGAAAGAGGAGAGTGAATATCTCACTGCCAGGGCTGAAGGTGGCCACGTCCCCGCTGTTTGACCATTACCATTGCAGGAGAGAAGTTGTCAATACAATCGAATGCCCTGGCTCAGACAAGAGACACAGGGAGGTTTTGCTGTTCATGGATCCATGCAAAGGAAATTGTGTCAATGTGTGAAACGGAGGAGGGACATGAAACGGCCACAGGGTGGCGCAATGCCCTAAGCTAAGGCAGGAGGGTGAAGGAATCGGGCTGAGGAATGACTGAAGTGGACTCACCTGGGATTGAAATGACATTTGTTTGTGTCAGGCAGTGAGAAATTGACATTAATTCAGTTGCAAGGTTGAGGCTTCTTTAGCTCCTTGTAAAACTTTTGAACTTGATTTCCCAGAAGGGAGAAAGGGAAAGTCTGGGGCGGCCTTGAGTCCCTGGCTGGGTCTGCTGGGCAGTGGAAAACATCCCTTGTTTGGCCCTGCCAAGGGGATCGTGGAGGCTGAGACGCCCCTCGGCTTGGATCAAAGGGGGAGTTGGATGGAATTTATCACACAACCCTCCCTGCTCCCCAGAGCCCCACGGGGAGAAGCTAGAGAAGGGGGAGTCATTCCTCCCCTGCACTCCCAGAAGAGCTGCTAGCAGGGCCGCCCAGAGGCGGGGGCAAGGGGGGCAATTTGCCCCAGGCTCTGGGTCTTGCAGGGGCCCCCACAAGCAGGAGCGTCGCTGGGGGGAGCAGGGGGGGCTGCCGCTCCCCCACTGAGCACATTCCCCCAAAGTGGCGCCTTAGTAGGAATTTGGAATAAGGTGGAAAGATCTGGATTTCTCCCCCCCTGCAGAGTGCGGCACTGCTGATTGGCCGCCGGGGCCTGATTGGGCCTCCAGCTCCCATTGGGCCTCCAGCAGCCAGACCCCCCCTTGCACCCCCTCCCGGCTGCCTCAGCACGCTGCGGGGGAGGGGCTGTGTGCTGGCACGTGTTTAACTTTGGCTCCAGAGGCAGCCAGCGGCTCGAGCTGCCGGGTGGTAAGAGGAGTCCTGGGGGGCAGTCAGGGAGCAGGGGGAGGGTTGGATGGTTTGGGGGGGGACTTTCTGGGAGCTGGGGCAGTCAGGGAGCAGGGGGGGTTAGATGGGGGGAAGTCTGGGCCTCTGTTCAACAGCAAAACACAAGCCTAGAAAAGCAGCCGTCAGCGGGAAGTGCTATCAGCTGGCCCGGGCAGCCTGCACGGCCCCCGGCTCACTTGCCTGAGCTGTATTGTTAATGCATTTTATTTGGAAGATGCAGCCTGAGTGATTTAAAGGCCCTAAACGCTGCTGAAAGAGCTGGGACAGTTGCAAGCTTTCTCTGCTGGGCTTTTCATCGGGGTCACACAATGCAAACCTGCTTGAAGCTCCGCACAAGAGAGGTTTCTTGAGGCCGTCCATGCAGCTCACAGCTTAAGCTCTTCTAAGCTTGCAGCCGTGGCACAAAAGGATTTGGGAGCAGTTAACAATTCTGTGTGGTTAAGAGATTTTCATTTCCTGGGCCCTGCTACCCAATGCCACAGGGCCCCACAGGGGAGACTGAGTGAATAGCCCGGCTTGTCCTCTGCAGTCCCTTCCCTGCTTCTTTCCCTTGTGTTTGCAAGGGTCTCATTAACATGCTGCATCCGAACGCGCCTTCCCTCCAGAGACACAGCCTCCGGGCTTCTCCTCCTTCCTCACTTTCTCCTTCTCTCCCTCTCTGTGGTTTTTCTCCATGCCCTGTTCCTGGTCTGTACTCCCTCTCCACCCCATGCACTGTATTGAGCACGTCTCTGCCTCTCTTGTTTATGGGCCCTGAGCTGGGATGGCAGAGGCAGGGCTATTGCTGTGTTCTCTGCTGGGTCTGTTTGGATCAGACTCTAAAATCAAACGCTCCCTTTGCTAGCAGGATCCCTCCGCCTGCTCACAAGGGCTTCTGGCTACACACTAAAGCCAGGTGCTAGGGCAGAAGCAGCTGCCCATGTACCCTCAATGGCAGGAGCTGTGCGTGGTCCCTACCCCGCCCCCCCCACTTTGGATTACGGGGTGTGTCTTGGTGTATATTGGGGGTCCTGTCAGGGAGCGGGGAGTGGTTGGATAGGTGTGGGAGTCCTGGCAGTCTGTCTGGGGGCAGGGGTGTGGATAAGGGTCGGGGCAGTCAGGGGACAGGTAGGGTTCTAGGGGGCAGTTAGGGACCAGGGTCCCAGGAGGGGGCAGTCAGGGGACAAGGAGTGGGGGGGTGTTGGGGGTTTTGAAGGGGGCAGGAAGTGGGAGGGAGCGGATGTAATTAGTAATTTGATATGTTGGGTGGTGCCTTTTTTTATGTGTTCGCTTCCCCTCATGTTAGAACCTGGCTACGCCACTGCCCACGGGAATACAGTATTCTACAGTATTGCAACTTTTTTGTCTGGAAGGGGTCCCTGAAATTGCTTTGCCCCAGGCCCCCTGAATCCTCTGGGCGGCCCTGGAAGAGAGGCAGTGGCTGGTGGCACAGGAGGGGGCGCAGGGGTTAGGGGTGAAGGGGGTGCAGGAGAGGGGCAGTGGTTGGTGGCACAGGAGGGGGTGCAGGGGTTGGGGTGAAGGGGGTGCAGGAGAGGGGCAGTGGCTGGTGACACAGGAGAGGGTGCAGGGGTTAGGGGTGAAGGGGGCATGAGAGGGGCAGTGGCTGGGGCACAGGAGGGTGCAGGGGTTAGGGTGAAGGGGTGCAGGAGAGGGGCAGAGGCTGGGGGCACAGGAGGGGGTGCAGGAGTTAAGGGCAAAGGGGACACAGCGTAGGGGTTGGGGCACAGGAGGGGGCAGAGTTAGGGGTGGGGGAGGTGCAAGGGTCGGGAGTGCAGGAGCTGGGGATAAAGGGGCAGGGGGATCGTCCAGGGGCGATGGGGAAGTGCCAAAGTACAAGTTTTGCCCAGGGCACCATTTCCCCTAACGCTGGTCCTTGGGAACCTTTCTTGCAGGGAGGGGGATGGGAGAGAGAAGAGGCGTTTTCTCTCTGTTTCTTTCCTCTCCGTTTTCTGCTCCTTCCTTCAATTCCAGAAACCTCCCTTGTGTGTCAGACGGTGCAGTGATGCCCTCCCCACCCCAGGCCTCTGGAGCCTTTGGAGCAGGAAGATCCCAGGAGCTGAGGATGGATCCAGGGGTGAGCAGCTGGCAGGAAGGAGTCGTAGCAGCTCTTCTGGGAGCGCAGGGGAGGAATGACTCCCCCTTCCCTAGCTTCTCCCCGTGGGGCTCTGGGGAGCAGGAAGGGTTGTGAGATAAATTCCTGTAACCCTTCTGCCCCTCTGAGTTGTCAGCAACAAGGGCCGGGCTCAGTATCTAGCGGTTCTGTTTCAATAACACAATGCAAAAGTGGCTCGAGCCCCCAACCAGTGACCTGGGACAATTACATACCACCCCCCCGGGCGCCTCTAGGAGGCAATACTTCCCCTCTCGCAAGCAGGGAGTCTGAGCCGCTCCACTCCACCAGCCGTTCCATGAACCACTCCAGTGGTCCCTGCAAACTGCTCTGCTGGGGCAGCAAAGAGCCACCAAAGGTTCTGAGGGCTGGAGAAAAATGCCTTCTAGTGAGCTATTGAAAGAGCTCAACCTGTTTAGCTGATCAAAAGAAGATTGAAAGGTGACTTCATTGAAGTGTTGAAGTGTCTTAATGGAGAGAAAGGATTGGGTATTAAAGGGCTCTTGAATTGAGCAGAGAAAGGCATAACAAGACCCCGTGGCCTGAAGGTGAAAAGAGACAAATTCATATTACAGCTAAGGCACAAATATTCAACAGCGAGGATGATTCACCACAGGAACAAGCTACCAAGGAAAGTGGTGGATTCTCCATCTCCTGATGTCATTTCATGAAGACTAGATGCCTTTCTGGAATGTGTTTGCCCCAAAAGTAGCTCTTGTGTCCTACAGGAGGCCTGAGATATGCAGGGGGTCAGATTAGATGCTCTAATGGTCTCTTCTGGCCATAAAGTCGACTCATTTCTGAAAAACTGAGTGTAGCATTGGGAGCAGCGTCTGATGTTTCCCTGTCTAGCCGGCTTGCTGCCTAGAACGAACGCTCCTTGAGTGGGGTGATCCACAGGGAGTAGCTCAAACCTCCAAAGTGCCTGGCCAGGGGCAGGACATTGGCACAGCAAGGGAGGGGTGTGGCAGTGACATCACAAAGGCCTTTGGCAGGACCTCAGACTATTGGTCCAAGGTGGTGGGGAGGTGGTGACCTCACAGAGAGATGCTGACATCAGCCAGGCAGGACAGGGGCGAGGGGCCAGGGAAACCTCAGAGACCCCTGTGGCTTTGCTCCAGCAAGTCTCCTTCTCCAGGTCTCTCTCTGAGGACTGAGAGAGTATTCGGGTTCATGGACGTGAGCGCCAGGAGGAACCTCTTTCAAGTTTTCTCCTTCCCTTTCAGTGATTTTACTGGAAAACAGCCGTCCCTGTTTAGAAGGTAAGAGCCTCCTGGAGGTGTGAAACCTGTTCAGTCTGATCCATCTGGTGAGAGTTGAATTCTAGGCATGGAAAACATGAGCTTAAGGAGGCAGAATTTTATTGCACACCTGGATTTTGTCCCTTAGAATCACTGGGGACATTGGGGGTTGTCCTTTTTGTTTCACCTCTTGCTCCATCCACTGTCTGATCCCTCTTTTCTCTTCGTCTCTTGCTTCCTTTGTCCTTTCTCCTGTTCTCCTCCCAACACCAGGTTTTTTTCTCCTGCTGATAACCGCTCACGTTAACTGATCACTCTCGTTATAGTGTGTATGGCAACACCCATTTTTTTCATGTTCTCTGTGTGTATATATATCTTCCTACTGTATTTTTAACTGCATGCATCCGATGAAGTGGGTTTTAGCCCACAAAAGCTTATGCTCAAATACATTTGTTAGTCTTTATGGTGCCACATGTTCTCCTTGTTCTTTTTGCAGATAAATTAATGGAGGTTAAGTGCATTAATGGCTATTAGCCAGGATGGGTAAGAATGGTGTCCCTAGCCTCTGTTTGTGAAAGGGTAGAGATGGATGGCAGGAGAGAGATCACTTGATCATTACCTGTTAGGTTCAGTCCCTTTGGGGTACGTGGCATTGGCCACTATTGGCAGATAGGATATGGGGATGGATGGACCTTTGGTCTGACCCAGTATGGCCGTTCTTATGTTCTTATGAAGGGAGGGGCAGAGCCCTGCAACAGAGTTTCTGTAGTGTAGTGGTTATCACGTTTGCCTAACACGCAAAAGGTCCCTGGTTCAAAACCAGGCAGAAACATGATGGCTTAATTTTTCCCAGCTCCTAGTGGCCTGTCCCTGCTGTTGTAGGAGCAGCAGTGATTTCTATGCTCAATAGGTGTTATACTTCCCCCATTCCCATTTTTGTCTCCTCTCCCTCTCTGAATGCCTGTGAAGTGCCTTTCCCCCTCTCCCTCCGGCTCCCTCCTGCAATGCTTGTGGGATGAAGGGGCTGGTTGAACAGCTGGAAGATCAGAAGAGCTCCTAGATAGACAAGGTGTCTGGGACTCTCATTAGGCAGTGATCACACACCCAGAGCATGGACACTGCCCAAGGTGGAGTGTGACCCACCAGATGCAGCCAAGTCATCTCCAGTCGCAGGCCATGAGGAGCAGGTCCTTAAAAGGGGAAGGGGCCCTGTGCTCAGGAGTCACTCACAAGCTTGTACCTCCAGTGAATGCCCTTCGCCCCGACCGCCTGGCCAGTGGTTCGCTGCATTGCAGTTCATTCTGCCTCAGGAAGACTTACCTTCATCGCACTGTCCATCGCGGCGCTGGGGGACACTTACCTGGCAGAATCCTGTGCCTGCCTCTTGGCTTCCCAGGGGTGGCTACTTGCAGCCCAGGAGAAGAAGGATGGTTCTGGTGAAAGGACGACAAGCAAAGCTCTGGGAGGAAATTTGGGTGTGGGCTCTGCGCTGGGGGGTGGGGGTGGGGTGCAGGAGTGGTGGTGCAGCTCCCAAACTGACCGGTACACACAACCCTCTGGCAGCAGCTCCTAGATGAGTGGGGCCAGGGGATCTCCATGTGCTGCTGTCTGCAGGCGCTGCCCCCAGAGCTGCCATTGGCTACAGTTCCTGGCCAATGGGAGCTGCAGAGTTGGTGCTTGGGGCAGGGGCAGCACGTGGAGACATTCCCCCCTCCTCAGGGGATGCTGGGACATGCCAGCCACTTCTGGGAGCGGCACGGAGGGATGGATGTAGAGTGGGCAGGGAGCCACCTTAGTGCTGCTGGCACATCTCTGCACACCCGTTGGGGGAGGGGAGCAGAGGCCTCCATGTGCTGCCTGGGGTAGGGGCAGAGCACGGAGCCACCTCCCCTCCCGGGTCTATTACAGGAGTGGGTGGGTGGGTCTTTTGGCCTGCAAGGTGCAGCAGGTCGGACTAGATGATCACACTGGTCCCTTCTGATCTTAAAGGCTCTGAGTCTAAAAGGGAGAGGGAAGTAAAGGAAATTAAAAAAATAAAATAAACCAAGCATTGTAATACCAGGATGACTCCAACTGTTCATTATATAGTCCCACCCCTTTCTTCCTCCACTGGGTGTTTAATGACCTGTTGGGCTTTGGGACACTGATTCTCTCATTCCATTGATAAACTGAAACAACGTGACTGAAATTAAACCAATTCCCAGTGGAGAAATCATCACATTGGCTGGGAATCAAACCCAGGTCAATTGCTTGGAAGGCAGCTATGCTCACCACTATACCACCGGTGAAAGTCTCTGATTTTTCACACTTAGTGTCTGGTCACCTTACTTCTCAGCATGAGGCAAATGTCTCTGTGGTCTCTGCCGTTCATGGTGGGGAGTTTCCCCACTGATAACAGTTCTTGCTGGGTCGGGGAGGGGAGAGAGAAGAGGCCTTTATTCTGTTTCATTCCTCTCCATTTTCTGTTCCTCCCCTTCCCTTCCAGGGTCCTCCCTTCCATTTCAGACTGTGCAGTGACACCCTCCCCGCACCCAGGACTCTCGAGCCTCTGGAGCAGCACGATCCCATGAGATCCTCAGTGACCAAGGGTCTTTTCCAACTTCCAGGAGACCCAGCTTGAGTCTAAAGGAAGCTCTGTTCCTTCCTGGGGATCCTCTCTCCCTTCATGGAGATCAAGATCATGAAGCCTCTGCCTTGCCTCCTGGGTCTGAATTAATGTTCCATTTCCCACTATCTGCTCGAAAGAAACAAATGTTTCTAACCCAGGTGAGCGGCGTTAATTCAGCCGGAATCCTTCACTCACATTCCTTAGGAGATACAGATTCTCTGTGACACAGACTGACTGGGGTTCATCTCTGCATGTCCCCAATGGGGAAGGAAAGACACTGAGGGGGAAGGAAGAAGATGGACAGAAGGAGTCAAATGGGGCTAGACCAGAATAGGACATTTTCTGCCTGTTAAAATGTACTAGACTCTAATTGCTTAAAACAAAACAAAACCCCACCAGCTTCTGTTTGAACCATCAGCTTTTCACAGAGCAGCCAAAGTGGTGAAGCACAGACACACATAACCACCTACGGCCCAAGTTTGTCTAAGAAGCACCTATAGTGGCTCATGCAGGGGGAAATACAGCTGTGGGTGTGAGTTCAGGCCTCACCCAGAGCATTGGTTTTCATTAGCCACGGAGCTTCCCCCACTTGCTTTGCCCAATTCACATGGAAAGTGCCATAGGAGGGTGATGAGAGTAAATTCTAAACTCTGAAATGCGGAGGTTGGCCCAGAGATTGGGATAAGGGTTTTGAAGAGAAAAAGCTCTAAGAGTATAAAACCAGACAGTCTCCAGGGGCAGGTCTGGTACAATGCCTCAACAGGGAGCCATTCGGGGGAGGGGGTTTCACTTCCTCTGTTAAATGTCCTGAGAGGTATTTGAAGATGAAGATAATACCATGGCTAACAGGTGACTGGCACGTCCTGGGTTAAAGAAAGGGACCTGGGTTACTAGTCGGAAGATTTGCGTTACCGTCACTGTCTGACTCCCCTTCAGTGCGGAGCAGGTGTGTACGTTGCTGGGTGGAACGCACAGACTCCTGGAGAGCAGGGGCAGCTGTTTCCATGGCAGAGAGCCTGGCACTTAGGACACTTTCTACACTTGCTGTTTTGAAGCAATTCAGTAAAATAACAGTGGAGCTACAATGTCTGGTCCAAAATTTCAGCCGCCCCGGTGCAAAAACGCTATTTTAGGATCTACATCGGAGGCTCCCGGCACTAGGACACCTGACCAGAGAGCTCAGTAGTGGGTGTAAGAGCTGCTGACTCTGAGGGTCCCGGGCTAAATCCATTTGCAGGGGGAAGTGTTTTGATTTATTTGATGGATAATGAGCACCAGCTACCAGGGGAGAAGCCCTGAGAGTCGCTGCCACTCCAGCTGCTGCTAGGGCAGTGGGGAGCCCCAGGGGGCCAGCTGCTGCTCTGGCCACCCCAGAAGTGCTGCCAGAGGCCACCAAACTGTGGCTGCTCCTGCTGCCCTCGGGACCACTGGTCAAGTGGTCCCCGGGCCAGCTGCATTGGCCGCTGCTTGGGCGTTCCTGGAGCCAGTTGATTGAGTGGCCCTGGAGTCAGCCACTGTGGCCACTGCAGAAGTCACAGAGGTTGCAGGAAGTCACAGAATCCATCACTTCCACCACCTCCGTGACAGACACGGAGACAAACCCTTCCCTGCTGTGACTGCAGTTCCTGGAAGGAAAGAGAAGAACAGAAAGTGACGAGAGAAAGAAAAAGAGAGATTCCCTGTCAACTCTCTCTCTGCTGCCTCCCCCTTTGTATTCTGTAACCCCATCTCACTGGGTTCCCTGTGCTGGTGCCATGGGGGGTGACACTAGAGTTCTGGGGGGCTCTTCATTTCTCAACATTTCACACAAATTTGTCTTTGGGCTGAAATTTCTCCTGTTAGGCCTCTGTCAGAGCTGTACCCCACCCTGTTTGCGGGGGGGGGGAAGAGGGGAGATGTAAATTGCAGAGCAGGCAGAGAAGTCACCCATAAAGGGTCATATTGATCTGGTGACTGGTTCTGACCGGGGTCCCACGTCCTCTGACACAGGCTCATGTGCAGAACATGGGAGCTCTGGCTTGTCCTAAATGCTGTAGACTGTGAGTTCCTGGACAGGGCAGGGGAGAGGGAGCAAGAGGAGAAAGGCAGAGACATTGGAGACAAGGAACTGGGGGGAGAAGGAGAGAACAGAGAGACAATAAATGATTGAAGCAGAACAGGTGTCCCAACTCCATCTTGCTCATCACAGGTGTTCAGAGAGACAGGTAGTTGCGGGTTTTCCAGTGTCAAGTCTGAACTTTGATTCTAACGTGTGTTCAAATATCAAGGGGATCTCCACATACCTGATCTCTTCCCTCTCCCCTTTTTTAGTATTAATTTTTATTTTGACGTGTTTGGCTTAACCGTGATCTTCCCTTTCCCCACCTGTATTGCAATTTGGGGTTTATGTTTATTGTGCCTCCCTTTTGTTCATGTCATTATAATTGTAACAGCAAAGGAATCTGCAGCAGCAAAAACTGACTCAAAACTTCATTTCCCCACCATGCAGGAACATCCTACAAACAGCTCACACAGCTGGAATCATAACACGCAAGGCCAGGGGATGGGAGATGCAGGTTTCCAAGGGTTCTGTCTTTCTCAGATGACACATTCCAGCCCCTTGTGTGCCTCCATCCTGCATGACCTGCTGGACTTTGACAGATTTATTGTCTCATTCTATAGATAATGCGATTGTAACACAATGTGAGTGAAATTAAACCACTTCCAGACGAGGAAACAACAGAAGAGAAAAGCCATTATTGCATTGGCTGGGAATCAAACCCAGATAAAGTGCTTGGAAGGCACCGACACACACCACTATACCACCAATGCAGCTGGCAGGAGTAGCTTTCCTGCAGGCTCTGTGTGCTGGCAGAGGGAGTGACACATGACCACAGAGATAGTGAGCAGGGTGGATGGGCTGGAAGCTGCCTGAGAGCTGGGGGCAGAGTTACCATCCCAGAGTGACTCAAAGGGGGCAAAGGTGAAAACAGAGCTCATTGGGAGCTGGCCCCACACCCACCCCAGCCCTAGGAGAGGGGAACTGAAGCTCAACTTCAATCACAGAAAAATCTTCCCTGAGAAGGAAGGCGACAGCTTGTTTTAAAGCCCAGGTTTGTGTTTGTTCCTGCTACACACGGAGGGGCTGGGTAGTGCTGATTCCACCCCCCCAGACTCTGGGAGGATAAGGAACAAATTCAGGCTGCCAGTGACCTGCAGGAGGGAGATGATCTTTTGACAGTGACGGACGCCTCGTCCTAAAGGTCTTTGTCTGCCCCCTTCCAGTGACTGTTTGGTACAGGAATGCAGCCCCCACTCCTGGGTCTCTCCTGGGGAAATAACGTTTCTGTGCAAAACACCAAAGCTTTTAACAGAAAGGAAGAAGAGGAAATGGCCACATGATGGGACTAGGACATAAGGAATGAAACACACATGGGCGGCGAGTTATATACCCACGTGGTGCCCGGGCACCAGCAATATTCAGAGCCCTGGGGCCCAGCTCCACCAAAGTTTGGGGCCGGGTCTCCCCTCTGGCCCCACCTGCCACCCCCCGTGCTTCCCCCGAGTGTCCCCCGGGCCCCCTTGCTGGCCCCATGCATGTCCCTGGGCCCCGGAGGGAGCAGAGCGTCCCTGCCTCTTCCATGCAGCTCCATGCTGCCTCCCTGCAGCAACTGCTGCCACAGGGTCCTAGTGCCCCCCCCTTCCCAACTCGCTGCCAGGGCAGACTGACTCTGAGCCTGCCCTTCCACCTCAGACCCTTCCCTTTTCCAGCGGGACCCTCCACCATCACAGCCCCCCCCCTGCAGTCACCACTCCTGCCCCATGCTGGGCAAGGAGACAGCCCCATCCCCCACCCCCAGTGAGGCTACAGTCAGGGGCAACAGCAGGGGAGGCGGTGCATGCAGCACCCCCCGGCACCCATAATGGGGGAGGCGAGGGAGATTCCTGGACCTGAGAAGGGCCCTAGGAGCACCTGCACTGACAGTGGTGGGAGTGAGGGTGCTGCTGGGGGAGGGGGGGGGAATGAGGGGTTCCTCCCCCAGAGCTTGCTGCTGCCAGCAGGGAACGGGCTGGGGGGAGTCCTCCTTTCTGGCCCTTGTCCTGGAGCAGCCTGCCTGCACCCCAAACTCATCCCCAGCCCTGCCCCACCCCAGAGCCCACACCCCCAGTCAGAGCTTTCACCCCCCCATCACATCCTCAACCCTCTGCCTGAGCCCTGAGCCCCTCCCACACCCCAAACCTCCCATCCCCAGTCCCAGCCAGAGCCTTCATTCCCCCCCACACCCCAAACCTCTGCCCCAGCCCTGAGCTCCTCCCACACCCCAAACGTCCCATCCCCAGTCCCAGCCAGAGCCTTCATTCCCCCCCCACACCCCAAACCTCCCATCCCCAGTTCCAGCCAGAGTCCTCATCCCCTGCACACCCCAACCTTCTGCCCCAGCCCTGAGCACCTCCCACACCCCCAACCTCCCATCCCCAGTCCCAGCCAGAGCCTTCATTCACCCACCCCACACCCCAACCCTCTGCCCTAGCCCTGAGCTCCTCCCACACCCCAAACCTCCCATCCCCAGTTCCAGCCAGAGTCCTCATCCCTCCGCACACCCCAACCTTCTGCCCCCGCCCTGAGCCCCCGCCCACACCACAAACCCCGCAGCTCCAGCCCCAGATAGAGCCCTCGCACACCCCTGCACCCCAACCCTCTGCCCTAGTCCTGAGCCCTCCCACACCCCAAACACCTTATCCCCATCCCAGACACAGCCTCATCCCCCTGCACCCTAACTCTCTGCCCCAGCCCTGAGCCTCTCCAACACCCCAAACCCCCCAGCCTCAGACAGATCCCTCACCCCCCACACCCCTACCCTCTGCTCTAGCACTGAGCCTCTCCCACACCCCAAACCCATCATTCCCAGCCAGAGCCCTCATCCCCCTGCACCCTAACCGTCTGCCCCAACCCTGAGCCCCCTCCTGCATCATGAACCCCTCATCTCCAGCCCCACCACACAGCCATCACCCCACACCCCAACCCTCTGCTATAGCCCTGAGCCCCCTCCCACACCCCAAACCTCTCATCCCCAGCCACACCCCAAACTCCCTCCCAGAACCTTGGGCAGGTGGGGGGCGGAGTTTGGGCAGGTTCTGGGCACCACCAAAATTTCTACAAACCTACCGCCCATGGAAACACAAGATGCTTCTCCCATGTGCATTGACTTTTAACCTTGTTTGTGGTGGTGTTGTATCCATGTGGGTCCCAGGGGTCCTCTGGGGCGCCGGGCATTAGCCACTTTCGGGAGAGTGGGCTAGATGAACTGGTCTGACTCAGTGTGGCTGTTCTTATGTTCTAACTGCTGGTTATGGAGGAGACGACCTTCCAGGCTACACAGAACTGAAGAAGGGTGAGGGGTTATCTCCACAGCTTGTCTCTTTCACCAACAGAGGTTGGTCCTCTGCAAGCTCTTACCCTCACCCGCCTTGTCTCTCTTGGACTCTGAAAAGTGCTTTCTCTCCACTCCCCTTGGAGAGACGTTAAGTTTCCCTTTGGGCAACTATCAGGCTGAAGCAATTGTATTGACTGTGACACTAGAATTGAAGATTTAATATTATAAATAAATGAGTCTAAACCTGAGGTTCTGGTTTTCACATTGGTTTTTCTAACTCCGTTCCCAGTTCTCTTCTAGAAAGGCCTCCAGGCTGCCTGCCCAGCCCAGCAAAAGTGGCCAGGAGAAAGCCCACACTGCTGCTCTTTCAGGTAGTTGAAGGCTGCTATCAAACCCCCCTCACTCAGTCAGTCCCCAGGCTGTGGCAGTGCATAGGATTCTTCCTTCCTAAGTGCAGGACTCTGCACTTCTCCTTGTTGAACCTCCTCAGATTTCTTTTGGCCCAACCCTCCAATTTGTCTAGGTCACTCTGGACCCAAACCCTGTCCTCCAGCGCTTGGATTCTTTACATGCTTTCACAGAGCGAAGAGCACATGTTCCATGATTTCATAGGGCAGAGTTTTGTGCTATCGGGAGCTTTCCCTGTGTGGATTTGACAGGTGGATCAACACAGAGACACATTGTGACCCTTCTCAGGGTGCTGAGGACTGTGAGTCTCCTTGTTGCCACCTGCCACAAGGAAGAGGGAGTTTTGCATTTGGCAGCTGGATGTTAGTGACCAAACTCACCAGCCTGCTGGAACTCAAGGACCCTCCTCTGAGCTACAGCAGCCACCTTAACCCTTGAGTTCCTTCAATGTGTCCCCCTCTGGGGTCCAGCCCGGATCACCAGATACTCGGTGAAATCCCAGATCCTTTCTTCCCCAAGTATTCCAGGTTACTAGTTGTTACTGTGGACCATTGCTACTGTATCTCACACAGCACCTGAGTACAGTTATCGAACAAGCAAAAAATTTATTTAACAACGGATAGAGATTTAAACAAACAAACGTGAGTGATGGAAACCAACTGTTACCAACTAAACAAAGGCAGAAAGTAATAGAATAGAAAGGCCAGCACAAAAAACAGAGAGAGGAACAATAAGATACTAAAAGGACAATGGTTGGAACTCTCCCTTTCTCTCAGTCTTTGGATTGATGGGTACTAGAGCTGTAGCAACAGTTGAGGAACCAGGGTAAATTAAATCTAATTAACTTTTCAAGATTAGCCATCATTTCCTGTATGACTAACAAAACACAAAAACAAGATGGCTTTCAGTTTTCCAAAATAATTCACATTATCACACAGTCTCTTACTCTTTATCCAATAACTTCACCTATAATTTCATTTTAACTGGTAACAATAACATATTCAAAGATCACAAATTCTTGTCATATATGTTAGTTTTCTTTTAATCCCCATTGCCAACAACTGAACCTTGGCTCAAGTTGTGGTTTTTTCCAACGTGAGTCCCAACACTTCTGTGAGTTCATATATCTCGGGTTCTTCTGCCATGTGTGTTGGTAGAAGGGGTCTTCTATGTCGCAATGTTTGCATCATGGAGAAAAATACCTCTCTTTTCACACTTTTTAATCTTTCAAAGTAGGAGGAGGTAGAGAAGTAATGTAAATACATAAAACACAAGAGAAAACTAAGGCCTTGTCTACACTAAAGACATTTATCGGGATAACAATATTGCTTAGGGGTGTGAAAAATCCACACAGCTGAGCAACGTAGTTACACAGCCCTAACCCTCTGTGTAGATAAGTGCTACATGAGCGGGAGAGCTTCTCCTACCAACATAGCCACCACCGCTTGCGGGGGCTGGACTAATCAAGTCTGATGAGAGAAATCTCTCTCATTGGTTAGAGCATCTGTTATAGCAGTGCTACAGCAGCGCAGCTACATTGGTGCAGCTGTGCCAACATCAGCTTAATTGTGTAGCCACAGCGTCAGACACAAAACCATAGAATCAGGACTCAACATGCGTGTATCTGGAAGTCTGAAATTGCAGGCTGACAAATACGTTGCCTCATTGGTTACCATCATTTCTACAGCCTGAAAGTCCTTGTTACCCAATCAGGCAGCCAGTTTGGGATCCACAGGGAAGGACTGTCCTATGAAGCACTCTCTCTTTGCATCCAAACAGTGAAGGATGACTGTTCTCAATCTAACCCTGGCATACTTTGGAAGTGTAATCAGTGACACTGAACTAGGAAGTGGAGTTGTACAAACCATTTTCCTTGGGTCACCATAGCTTCCTTTACTGGGGTGGAAACCAAGAACTGGGTGTGGACTCTTTCAACCTCAGCTCTTTCCAAATCCTTGGTTTTGGATAGGGTAAATTTACACTTCTCTGAGGAATACTTTACAAAACCACTTAAAATCTCAGCAATGTTAATGAGGAGTGGCTTCCTGAAACATGCCCAGCTTTTCTTTAATTTGGTGGCACAGGTCCAGGGAAGGGACTGGATACAGGCCTGGGATCAGAATCTTCGTTAGTTACCAGAGCTGGAGATTCTATTCAAACATGGCTATTTTTCTGAAGCTATTACATTTTCAACACTGGTTTCATTTTATACACATCTTTAGCGCCTACAAAGGATAAATTCAACTAAAAACTCCACTTCTATTTCCTCAACATCTGTGTCATGAAAGGCTGCATTTCCCATAGCATAGGATTTGCTAGGAGAGATCTTCTGTACGGCCTGGGCATTTTGCCTAGTTCAAAACCACTTACCATGGAATTCTCTTCCCAGATCATTGGAGACAATATTGCCTTAAACAACTGAAATACACTGTGATCAGATGCACTTCCTTCAGTTAGTTGGGGTTCTGCTGCTGTTCACCATTTCTGAGTGGAGATTTTAAATCACTGCTATTTCTTTGTTAGCCTGTCCAGTAAATTAGAGAGTTCTCTCCTGTTGATAGAACTGCACTTCAACTTTCTCCATATCATCATGGAGGGATGGGGAAAAAGCAAAGCTGAAATCATAAATGAGGACTTTAGCAAAGGGTCATTGTCTTAAATTCTTCAATAAATCTGAGCTACAGCCTATCAAACTGAACTAATATCCAATTGGGTGATCAAACAGCCTTCAGGAAAGATAGAAACCCGCATCACAGAGAGACAATACATGACAAAGAAAGTGTCAAGTGAAATTGCAGAGCAGGTTACATCTGATTATTCAGAGTCGGGACAAGAGATTTTCCCACCACATTGTCCTCTGATCCATTCAAACCTGCTTCCCTCATCCCTGTCTCAATAGTCAGTTATGTTATTTACAATTTTTTTAGTATCCCAGCATGCCCATAATGAGGGAAAAACAGCCCTCTTGCCAGAAGTGGCTTTACAATAGATGGAACCTGGAATTTAAACTCTAAATGATCACACTGTATTTGGGATCCATTTGAATTCCCCTCCCAGGTCTTTGACACTTTCATCTCCAGTCATAGCGACTCTGATATAGGATTAAAGAAGTCAAAACATCATCTGCAAGCACAGACAACGGAGAATGCTTCATCACATGACACTTTGAGAAGTGGATGGATAGAATGTGATGAAGATAAACTCTGCCTGGCTCAGGCAAAAGGTAACAGTTCTGCAGTGATGGGGAAGGAGGGAATCTCTGAGCCCTGGTCCACACACAGCCCCTAATTCGAACTAGGGTACACGAATTCAGCTACGTGAATAACGTAGCTGAATTCGAACTACCCTAGTTCGAAAACTTACCCGTCCAGACGGCGGGGAAGCGAACTCCGCGGCTCCAGGGTTGACTCCGGCAACTCCGCCTGCCGCGGTGGAGTACCGGAGTTCGAACTAGCGCTTCCGGAGTTCGAACTATCGTGTCTAGATCAGACGCGATAGTTCGAACTCCGAGAAGTCGAACTCACTGCGTCGACCGGGAAGGTAAGTATAGACGTGGCCTGAGTCACCCCATCTCCTTCCAGTGTCACAGAAGCTGTAATTATACTTTTTTCCTGCCCCTGCTCCTCTTCATTTACATATAATTTGAAAAATTCCCAATATAACTGCTCTTCAGCACAACCCAGAGCAATGTGAGAACAACTGGCAAGGATACAATCTGTATCACTGGTGACTAACAATAACTTTGCAATAGGAGGAATGGTATAAACGTGATGCTCCTGGTTCCTCATAGGAAGGGCACACTCCAATTACTTGTGGGACAATAAAAGGACAAATAGGTCCATCTCAAAAGAGGGCGAACTGCAAAAGGCAAAATGGGCCACTCATCTGGACAAGCTGAGGGATAACGGTGCTGCAAACAGTTCAAAGAGCTTTAAAAGTTACTATGTGGGAATCAGGAAAAGTATTAAAAAACAAAGTATTGATAGCCCTAGAGATTTTTACAATGTTGATCTCTCTTGCAGATTCTCTGATGGCTAACATGGGATGAGTGCCAAGAGAAGGTTTTCCCACACTCATGGCATTCATAGGGCCTCTCCCCTGTGTGGATTCTCTGATGCTGAGAAAGGGCTGAACTCTTCGTGAAGCATTTTCCACACTCACAGCATTTATAGGGCCTCTCCCCTGTGTGGAGTCTCTGATGGGTAATAAGGTGTGAGCGGTGATTGAAGGTTTTCCCACACTCTCTGCATTCATAGGGCCTCTCCTGTGTGGATTCTCTGATGAAGAGAAAGGGCTGAACTTTGAGTGAACGTTTTCCCACACTCACTGCATACATAGGGCCTTTCCCTCTGTGGATCCTCTGATGAACAGAAAGGGTTGATCTGTGAGTGAAGGTTTTCCTACACTCTCTGCATTCATAGGGCCTCTCATCTGTGTGGCTTCTCTGATGAACAGAAAGGGCTGAACTTTGAGTGAACGTTTTCCCACACTCACTGCATACATAGGGCCTGTCCCTGTGTGGATTGTTTGATGACTAATAAGGTGCGAGCTGCGACTGAAGGTTTTACAACACTCACGGCATTCGTAGGGTCTTTCCCCTGTGTGGATTCTCCGATGTCTAGAAAGGCCTGATTTGTAAGTGAAGGTTTTCCCACACTCACGGCATTCAAAGGGCCTCTCCCCTGTGTGGATTCTCTGATGTTGAGAAAAGGCTGATATTTGAGTGAAGGTTTTCCCACACTCTCTGCATTCATAGGGCCTGTCCCCTGTGTGGATTCTCTGATGTTGAGAAAGGGCTGATATTTGAGTGAAGGTTTTCCCACACTCTCTGCATTCGTAGGGCCTGTCCCCTGTGTGGATTCTCTGATGTCTAGAAAGGCCTGATCTGCGATTGAAGGTTTTCCCACACTCACTGCATTCATAGGGCCTGTCCCCTGTGTGGATTCTCTGATGTCTAGAAAGGACTGATATGTAAGTGAAGCATTTACCACACTCACTGCATTCGTAGGGCCTCTACCCTGTGTGGATTCTCTGATGTTGAGAAAGGTTTGAGCTGCTAGTGAAGCATTTTCCACATTCACTGCATTCGTAGGGCCTGTCCCCTGTGTGGATTGTTTGATGCCTAATAAGGTCCGAACTGCGATTGAAGGTTTTCCCACACTCACTGCATTTGTAGGGCCTCTCCCCTGTGTGAATTCTCTGATGTACAGAAAGGTCTGAACTCTCAGTGAAGCATTTTCCACACTCACAGCATTTATAGGGCCTCTCCCCTGTGTGGATTTTCTGATGGGCAATAAGGTGTGAGCTGCGATTGAAGGTTTTCCCACACTCACTGCATTTGTAGGGTCTCTCCCCTGTGTGGATTCTCAGATGAACAGAAAGGTTTGATCCGTGAATGAAGTTTTTCCCACACTCAGGGCATGTATTTTTTCTCTTTCGCCTAAGGATTTCCTGTTGTGTTGTGGTTTCCATGAGGACCTTCTGAGTTCCCCAAGAGAAAATAAATTTATCCAATTTCTCTCCTGGCTGGTTTCCTTGCTCTGTTTCTGGTCTGTGCTGAATCTCCCAGGAGTTTCCCTGCTCATGACTCCTGGACACATTCCTTTTCGATCTTTGCGATAATGCTCTGTTTTTACCCACTGGCTCGACATTTTCAGGCTGAAAATTCTGCTCCTCTTTCTCACATGCCATTGCATCACCTGCTGTGACAGAGACAGAAACCTCAAACAGGGATGGAAAGGGGAAGACCAAACCAAAACAAGTGCTGAAAACAGGTCAAATAAAAATCAGGAGCTGAACTCCCCCAAACTCTTCCCCCAAATAGGAGAGAGGAGGGGGATGAATTCAGCCTTCACATCCCATCCAAATATGCAGGGGGAAGGGAGGAAGCTACTGCCTGGTGTCTGCTAGGATCTATAGGAAGCCATGAGCTATAGTTACCCTGAGGATACGACTCCTGCTAGGGATAATAATGAACTGAGAGATCTCCCCAAGGGCTTTGTTGGGCATCCCAGATGTTTCCTTCAGGCACTTACAGATTCTGGGTGGTTTAATGTTTCCTCACCTGTGCAGGGAGCTCTCAGGATCTCTCTTTCCTCTGAACCCTGGAGGTCTGGGACCCATGGCTCTTCCCCCTGTTCCAGCTGGGAGATCACATCAGGCTGGGTAACAGGAAACCCTGCTCAGATGAAAGAAAACAAAGGAGTTCACTTGATTTCATAAGACTTTGTCATAAAAAACATTCTATTAATTTAACTTCAGTGCTTAGTATGACCTGGTGGGCCAGAGGCAGGTCTCACTGAAAATGCCAAGATCAGGGCAGGCTGAAAAAGGGATCACCCACTCGGGTTATCGAGAAGCTGAAAAAAGAAATCACACGGCCCCCTTTATTGCATCCCAGTTCTCTGACTCCTAATCAGCACTTAGGCCCAGTACAGTGAGAGGTTATTTCAAAACTCTGCTCACATAAACAAAATGATCTTCTGACCCCAAAGGTCAGCCACATCACCAGGCCAGTATAGGTTTGGATCTTACCCAAAATACCACACTGCCAGCCAATCCTTAGCATCTAAACTAAAGGTTTAAACGAAAGAAAAGCAGAAAGAAGTTAAATGGGAAAGCAGTCAGATACATTCCAAAATGGATATATTAGGTTCTTAGCAGTATTGGTGAGTTGCTGGCTTGGAAGTCCGTCTGGAACACATCCATAGCTTGGATGGGTCATTCAGTCCTTTGTTCCAGGGTTCAGTTTGTAGAGAAGTTGCTCCAGAGGCACGCAAGGGGATTGAAGACAAAATGGAGATGATGCAGCTGCCCTTTATATTCCTTTTGCTATGTGGCTTGTACTTCCTGTGTCCCAAACACAAGCTTCACAGCATGTGGCATGGAAAAGCCTTGGAGTTCTCATTACACAGGCATACCCCGGCATGTCTTGCTGACGCAATAGGTGTATCCCCTTGGTCCTTTCCATGGGCTCATTGTATAGCTGATGACCCTCAATGGGCCATCAAACAGGCTAGGCAGTGTTGATGCCAATATGTCTGGGGGTGTCACCCAGAAACACTGCACAAGTCTGGAAATACAGATATACCCTACATATCTATAACTCACAATACAAAGGTGATACAGACATAGAAACAAAATGATCATACTTGGAAAATCATAACATTTCCCTGACACCTTAAATGGCATATCTAGCATGATTCATTGCAATTTGATAAGATTATATTATTTTATTATTAATACCAAAGTGTCTCACAATTCCATACAGTGTCACACTTGGTAAACCAGTGAATTCGCAGGACCAGTTCCCCAGGTCCATGAAGATGCCAAACACTGTGCTTATGAGGGATTGAAATACCCACATATCTGCTGGGAACACACACACAGACACTGTGTCAGTCTACACCCTGTGATGGAGCAAGGCCGGATGGCTACAGGAAAGTATTGAGGAGCAGGTATGTTAGCTCCAGGCTAAGCAAATCCCTAGTACCATAGGAACCAAAATGGCAGTTGCTCCAGGCTAATCAAGGCACCTGGGGCCAATTAAGAACTTTCTAGAAGGCACCGGAGAGAGCTAAATTGATTGGAGCACCTGCAGCCAATCAGGACAGGCTAATCAAGGCACCTGGTATAAAAAGGGGAGCTCACTCCAGTCTGGGGAGGAGGAGCCAGAGGAAAGAAGTGTGCATGAGGAGCTGGGAGCAAGAGACACAAGGAACTAAGAACTGAGAGGATGTACTACTGGAGGATTGAGGAAAACACCGTACAATCAAGCAGCATCAGACACCAAGAGGATCCTGTGGTGAGGATAAAGAAGGTGTTTGAAGGAGGCTATGGGGAAGTAGCCCAGGGAGCTGTAGCAGTCAAGCAGCGGTTACAAGTAGCACTATAGAGACTGCTGCAATTCACAGGGCCCTGGGCTGGAACCCGGAGTAGAGGGCGGGCCTGGGTTCCCCCCTAGCCCCGCTACTTCTAATCAGACATAGGAGTAGTTGATCCAGACTATGGGTTTCACCCAAGGGGAAAACCACTGAGGGGAAGAAATCCGCCAATAAGCGCAGGACCTACTAGAGGAGAGGAGGAACTTTGCCACAACCCCTATGTTCACTCTTCTAGAAAATTATCAATTTTGTACACAGTATGGCTTGTGAGATCATTTGAAAATGCATAATCTACTGAATATTATCCTCCTGTTAAAATGTGTAGTAACACTATCTGTAAAGTTATGAGATTTTACAGTATGAGATTATGGAAAAAGTTACAATTCTGGGGAACACCCACAGAGCAGTTCCTCAGAGACAGCAAGGCAAACAGCTGGTCAAACAGCCATTCTCCTGCAGGGGGAAGGTGTGAAGAAGACATTTACATTCCATCATAGGGACCACTTGAAGTTGTTGCGGAAAACAACCACACGATTGATTTTGAATCAGCTCAGCCTGCGGCTCTTTTCTTGGTTAAAAGTGCGTAGGGGGCGACAGCTATTGGAATACTGTCCCCCTGAGCTAAAAATCACACAAGCCTTTTAAAGCTTAAAACCACAATCAATGGCACATACGTTGCACGTTAATTTCCTTATTTGGAATATATTGCCAAATATGATGCAGGTCAAAAGCAAACTGAACAATCAGTTTTCCATATTCGGCCTTTCCTGTTATTGTTATTCCTAGTCTAGTTTGTGGTTTGACTTTTTTAACACTTCCATTGTGGTTATGTTTCAAAAGTTCGGTTACTGCAAATCAGTGTGTTTGGGGACTTTCCACTTCACCTACTAGGGCCCTTATGCACACAAAGCCATTGTTCCCCAATTTGGGGGATTTAAATTAAAATAAATAATTGGAGATGTACCAATCTCCTAGAACTGGAAGGGACCTTGAAAGATCATCGAGTCCAGCCCCCTGGCTTCACTTGTTCCCCAATCTGGGGGATTTTCCATTCCACTCTGTCTTTCTATGCCCTTTACACAGAGAAGCAAGATCAGCTAATACTTCAGGCCTACTAGCTTGACCAAAGCTCCAAAGCTCTTTCTGTAGACTTTCCCTCACAATTCTCATATCTCCGACAGACAGCCTGGCACCATGACTCAGCTGAGAACTGAAGTTGTTTCTAGTACAAAGGACAGAATTATAAAAAGAGGTGAGGAAAATGCTTCAGACTCTCTCTCTCTCTCTCCCCTTTCCCTCTGCTCATGACAACTCCTGAAGAGCTGAACGTGGGAGGAAGGGGTGGGTTAGGCCGAGTCCTGGCTGAAAGGAAAACCAGCATGTCTCAGCACATGGAGAGAGAAACATTTGCTTTGAATCCATTTTAGCTTGTTAACTTAGACGTTAATTTGTGTTTTATCTTTGCATTTCTTTTGTAAACAATTCTGAGCTTTATGCCTCATCTGTATCTTAAAATATTTTTTTTTATTGTTAACTATCTTGTTTTATTCTTTATCTAACCAGTGTGTTTGTAATAAAGTGTGTTGGAAACTCCATCTGGGATAACAAGGCTGGCGCATGTCATTTTCCACTGATGAAATGACAGACTTCATATGAGCTTGCGTTGTTCAGGAGTGTGCTGGACAGGGAAAGATGCACATTTCTGGGAGAAGTCTGGGAGCAGAGAATTTTCTGGGGTTCTCCTGTGCTGCACTGTAACTTATAAGTCACTGACTAGCAGCACTCAATACTGTGTAGCTGGGAGCGAGTTACATGCTGGAGACTGTGCGTTACCTGCCCAGGAGTGGCTGTTCTCACAGTAGAGCAGTGTAAAAGGCACCCCAGCTTGGGAACTGAGGGGACACAGCTGTTCAACAGTCCAGGTTGCACTGTGGTTAATATCACAGACACTCAATTTCAAAGAGTCCCTAAAACACAGAGAAAGTAAATCCATGTCCCAGAAATCAAAGACTCCAGAGAGAGGGCAAGTCTCCCTGGCACTGCTTCTTGCTGACAGAGAGGTTCAGAGACAATAAGAGAGTCCTGGGGAAGCTGGGAACAGGAAGCATGGGCTGGTGGGGTTCAGTGGAGAAAGGGAACAGGAAGGGCAGGGATATCACTGAATGCAGGATCTCAGCAGTACTAGATGTCAGGATAACACATATTGCAGCCCATTGGAAAACATAATCCCAGCTATACATACAGAATGATCGGATCTAAATTAGCTGTTTCCACTCAAGAGAGAGATCTTGGAGTCACTGTGGATAGTTCTCTGAAAACATCCACTCAGTGTGCAGCAGCAGTGAAAAAAGCGAACAGAATGTTGGGAATCATAAAGAAATAGATAATAAGACATAAAATATCATATTGCCTCTACACAAATCCATGGTACGCCCACATCTCAAATACTCCGTGCGGATGTGGTTGCCCCATCTCAAAGAAGTTTACTTGAGCAAACAGGAGCTATTTGACACTGCAATACGGCTCCTGTGCGCTGTTCCCAAAGTGTTCTGCAGCAGGGGAGGGTCTCTGGTAGTGTGTGTGTGTCACTGGCATATTGGGGTGATGCTGAAACAGGACAGAGTAGAGGTGGCATTGTGGGGCTGGCATGAACCTTATCTCTTCATTTCCTATTCCAAGAGGACGGGAATCCTTACCCAGCGAGGTCACATTCTCATAGTTCTCCTGCATGACATCCCTGTAGAGGGCTCTCTGAGTGGGGTCCAGCAGAGCCCCCTCTTCCCTGGTGAAATACACAGCCACCTCCTCGAAGGTCACCGGCCCCTGAAAGAAAGAGCAAGAGCCCAACACTCAGTACCTGCTGCCCCACTATTCACGGAACAGCAGCACCAGGTAAATGGAGGCACATGTAAACAGAGTCCCACCCCATCTTGCCTAGAACAGACAGGCGGCATCAGAGGGTGGAAAGAGAGAACCTTTGTGTCTCCCAGCTGACAGATGGAGGCAGGGTCTTCACATTTCTCACATACCCACGAGCCAGAGCTTGATACAGGAGATGGGGCTGTCTCTGGACCCTGCTGGTGGCTCCCTGGTAGGAATCCCACCACTTTCCAAATAAAATATATGGAAGAAAGGGGAAGTCAATAGTAAAGACTATAAGTTAGGAGGTCAGATTTGTAGAAAATTGGTAAGGGAAGCTATCAGAAATCAATGATCAATCAATGAAAAATAAGAAGGAAGTTTTAAAAAGTATATTAAATACAAAATTAATCCTAACAACGGTAGTGGTCAATTACTAGATAGAAATGGCAGAATTATCAAAAATAATGCAGAAGAGGTAAAAGTGTTCAATAAATATTTCTCTCCTGGATTTGGAGAAAAACAAATGATGCAACTCATATCATAAGATGTTGACGACGACACTTTCCATTCCAACAACAACTCATGAGTATGTTAAACAGCAGGTATTACAGTTAGATGTGTTTAAATCAGCAGGTCCAGATAACAAGAGTTTTGAGAGACCCGGTGGAGAAGCGTGGTGGACTGTTAGTGTTGATTTTCATTAGGACTTGGAACACTGAGGAAATTCCATAAGACTGGAATAAAGCTAATGCTGTGCCAATATTTAAAAAGTGTAGAAGAGATGACCCAGCTAATTACAAGAGTGTTAGTCTAAAATCGATACTGGGCAAGAGAATGGAGCAGCCGATACTGGAGTTCATTAATAACCAATTAAAGGAGGGTAATATAATTAGTACCCATTAACAAAGGTTTAGACACAATAGATTGTCAAACTAACTGGATATCCTTACTGGATGAGATCAAAAGTTTTGTTGCAACTAATAGTATTGATGTAATACACCTAGACTTCTGTAAGGCATATGACTTGGTTCAGCACAACATTTTGACTAGAAAACTAGAAAGATAAAAAATACACAGGGCATATATTAAATAGATTAAAAACTGGGATTGTAAATGGGGAACTATGGTCGAGTGGATTTCTTTCTAGGGGCTTCCCACAAGGACTGGTTCTTATTAATGACCTGGAAGAGAACATAAAATCATCAGTGATAAAGTTTGCAGTTGCCACAAAGATTGGGGTGGTGGTAACTAATGAAGTGTCAGTAGATTCCGGCTCCAGCACTGGGAGTCTGGGAAGTTTTCCCAGCCCTGGCTGGGGGTTATTTCCTGTTCCACAAAGAGGGGAAGTTCCATTCCCAACTCCTGTGCCTTGAAATTAGGCCCTATCTGACACTACACCCCACATTCAGCATAGTGGTAGGAGTATAAAATGATTAGGCCATAATTATTAGGCATTTTGTGCAAGATGCGTCATGTGCAGTGTCATTGGAAAAGTTGTGATTGGCCGAATATGATTATCCTATTTGTGTGCATGGATCATGTTTGTTATCTGAAGTTATGGATATTGACTCTGTATCTGAAGAACAAAACATGTCAAACCAATCTGAGAGCTTTCTTTAATAGGATAACAAGCCTTGTGGATAAGGGAGAAGTGGTGGATGTGGTATACCTAGACTTTAGTAAAGCATTTGATATGGTCTCGCATGATATTCTTATCAATAAACTAGGCAAATACAACTTAGATGGGGCTACTATAAGGTGGGTGCATAACTGGCTCGATAACCGTACTCAGAGTAGTTATTAATGGTTCCCAATCCTGCTGGAAAGGTATAACAAATGGGGTTCCGCAGGGGTCTGTTTTGGGACCGGCTCTGTTCAATATCTTCATCAACCATTTAGATATTGGCATAGAAAGTACACTTATTAAGTCTGCAGATGATACCAAACTGGGAGGGATTGCAACTGGTTTGGAGGACAGGGTCATAATTCAAAATGATCTGGACAAATTGGAGAAATGGTCTGAGGTAAACAGGATGAAGTTTAATAAAGACAAATACAAAGTGCTCCACTTAGAAAGGAACAATCAGTTTCACACATGCAGAATGGGAAGAGACTGTCTAGGAAGGAGTACGGCAGAAAGGGATCTAGGGGTTATAGTGGACAAGCTAAGTATGAGTCAACAGTGTGATGCTGTTGCAATAAAAGCCAACATGATTCTGGGATGCATTAACAGGTGTGTTGTGAGCAAGACACGAGAAGTCATTCTTCCGCTCTACTCTGCACTGGTTAGGCCTCAACTGGAGTATTGTGTCCAGTTCTGGGCACCACATTTCAAGAAAGATGTGGAGAAATTGGAGACGGTCCAAAGAAGAGCAACAAGAATGATTAAAGGTCTAGAGAACATGGCCTATGAACAAAGGCTGAAAGAATTGGGTTTGTTTAGTTTGGAAAGAGAAGACTGAGAGGGGACATGATAGAATCTTTCAGGTAGCTAAAAGGGTGTCATAAGGAGGAGGGAAAAAACATGTTCATCTTCGCCTCTAAGGATAGAAGCAGCAGCAATGGGCTTAAACTGCAGCAAAGGGAGGTTTAGGTTGGACATTAGGAAAAAGTTCCTAACTGTCAGGGTGGTTAAACACTGGAATAAATTGCCTAGGGACGTTGTGGAATCTCCATCTCTGGAGATATTTAAGAGTAGGTTACATAAATGTCTATCAGGGATGGTCTAGACAGTATTTGGTCCTGCCGCGAGGGCAGGGGACTGGACCCGATGACCTCTCGAGGTCCCTGCCAGTCCTAGAATCTATCGATCTAGGAATAAGAACGGCCGTACTGGGTCAGACCAAAGGTCCATCCAACCCAGTATTCTGTCTACTGACAGTGACCAATGCCAGGTGCCCCAGAGAGCGTGAACCTAACAGGCAGTGATCAAGTGATCTCTCTCCTGCCATCCATCGCCACCCTCTGACAAACAGAGGCTAGGGACACCCTTACCCATCCTGGCTAATAGCCATTAATGGACTTAACCTCCATGAATTTATCCAGTTCTCTTTTAAATGCTGTTATAGTCCTAGCCTTCAGGATCTCCTCAGGCAAGGAGTTCCACAGGTTGACTGTGCGCTGTGTGAAGAAGAACTTCCTTTTATTTGTTTTAAACCTGCCGCCCATTAATTTCATTTGGTGGCCCCTAGTTCTTATATTACATGAACAAGTAAATAACTTTTCCTTATTCACTTTCTCCACCTGAGGAAGCACCTGAGGAACAAAGACTGAACTGGGGGAAGTGTTGGTCCCAGGGTAAAGGGATTTCAAGCTTGCATATGGAAACTTGGTGGACTGCTTCTATTATCAGTAAGGGTGAGAAATTGCTAGTTCAAATTCTATCCATCTAGTATGTTAGCAAATAACCAAAAACTCAAACTAAGCCTAAGTAATCTGCTTTGATCGCTTTGCTATCACTTACCGCTGGGAAATTGGCTGTTGTCTTCTCTGTCCTTGAGTGGCTTAAGTAAAGCACTCAGGTAGCTTGGTTGGGTGCATGGCGCCTCCTGCTGTCGTGTTGCATGATAACAGGGCCTGGAGAGGCTGGCTGAATCTCCGGCCAACCACTGTGAGAAGGGCCAGCCCAGCTTCAGGGTTAGAGGGCACAGCGGTTCCCAGAAGCCCCCCACAGTGCACCCCGGGGGTGGCAACCCATCACACCCTACATTACACAAGTCTCAGAAGCTTTGTCACATCCTGTCCCCTCCCTTTCTCCACCCTAGATAGTTCCTGCCTCCCACCACCTCGAGCAATTCCCACCCTCCTATGCATTTACTGCTCCTCTCCCTCCAAGCAGAACCCACCACCAGCTCCCTGAGAATCCCTTACCTGAGCCAGCTCCACTGCAGCCATTTCCTTCCCCCTGGGAGGAGGGGATGATCTGGAGCGAAACGTGGACGTTATTCTGTAACCTGCCAGGGTGAGAAGGGCAAGGTGTGAGAATTCAGGTGGGGTTTTTGTCCATTCCACAAGCCGATTCCCCCCCAGGATTTTCCCCTGCTAATGGACATTCTAGGTTCTGCTACACTGTGAAGCACAGAGTGACCTTCTCCCAGTACAGGCCTAGCCCCCTCCCACCAGGATGTAACCCTCTGACACAGGGTGAAACCCTCCCAGCAGCAGAGTCTCCGTGTTACACTTATGTTTGTGGACGATACCAAGCTGGGAGGGGTTGCAAGTGCTTTGGAGTATAGGATTAAAATTCAAAATGATCTGGACAAACTGGAGAAATGGTCTGAAGTAAATAAGATGAAATTCAGTAAGGACAAATCCCAAGTACTTCACTTAGGAAGGAACAAGCAGTTGCACACATACAAAATGGGAAATGACTCCCTAGGAAGGAGAACTGCGGAAAGGGAACTAGGGGTCACAGTGCATCATAAGCTAAATATGAGTCAACAGTGTTACACTGTTGCAAAAAAAGCAAGACACGAGAAGTAATTCTTCCGCTCCACTCCGCGCTGATTAGGCCTCAACTGGAATAGTGTGTCCAGTTCTGGGGGCCACATTTCAGGAAAGATGTGGACAAATTGGAGAAAGTCCAGAGAAGAGCAACAAAAATGACTAAAAGTCTAGAGAACATGACCTATGAGGGAAGATTGAAAACATTTTGTTTGTTTAGTCTGGAGAAAAGAAGACTGAGAGGGGACATGATCACAGTTTGCAAGTACACAAAAGGTTCTTACTACACGACCTCTCGAGGTCCCTTCCAGTTCTATGATTCTATCAATCAGAGGCCAGAGAAGAGCAGAATCAAAGGAGTCACTCTGGGGATTCTCCCTCCCACTGTCCCCAAGGCAGCTCTCTCAGGTTTACAAAGCCGTTTGATGCTCCAGCCTTTATCCAGTCTCTCCTGGCAGTGCCCCCTTCATGGGCTGGGCCTAGTTTTAGCCTTTTGGAAGCGTGACCATGGGGGCTCTGAGACGGGGCCTTCTTGCCTCAGCACATCTTGTTCCTTTCTGTGGCTCCCCAGTGAGTCCCAATGAGTAGATACTCCTCATACAGACTGTGAACATAAGAGTGGCCCACTGCATCAGACCAATGGTCCGTCTAGCTCAGTGGCCAGTGCCAGGTGCTTCAGAGGGAACTAACAGAGCAAGTAACCATCAAGTGATCCATCCTCTGTTGCCCATTCCCAGCTTCTGGCAAACAGAGGCTAGAGACACCATCCCTGCCCAGCCTGCCTGTGACACTGGCAGATGAGGTGTTAGCTCTTGCAAAAGCTCCCAAGTCTTAACCGAACAGGGACAAACACATCGCTGAAATCAGTCTGACTCACCTGTGTTAGTATTGTTAAAAGAAGTATTAGAATTATAACAATGGGTTGAGACTTTACTAAATGTGTGTGATTTGCTGCCAGGGTTAATATCTGACTAGCTGCATTGTGAGCTTCTGTAAATCACCAGACAGGAGAGACTTTACCGAGGTGAAGTGCTGACTGGCAACCGAATGCATTACACCCTGCCTGGCAGTAAAGGTTCATCAACACCAGATAGACTATTATGGGATGTTAAAGACAACACAAGACTGTTGTTGTGCTCTTCACTTCCCTCTGGCTGAGTTTGCACCTCAGAGCACATGGCAGGAAGGGAGTAAAAACCCCCATACAGAAGGAACTGATTATCTGTATGCTGCTTGGACTCTGGGGGGCAAAGTTTCTAGGCATAAGCAAGAGATCCCCAGCTCCTTATTCTTTAGGACTAACCCAGGCTATGTAGAACTTGCTTATTATAGAAGCTTCTGTTACCTTTTGAAATTTAAGACTGTAACTCATCTGCATCTGCTTTAACCTGCCTTAACTTTGTAAACAACTCTGGTTTTAAATAAAATTTAATGCAGGTTATTACAGGACTGGCTACAAGTGTTGTCTTTCTTGTGAGATCTAAGATTCAGCTGACTTAAGGAAGTGACTGGTCCTTCGGGACTGGCAGTAACCTGAACATTGCTGTGACTCGTGGGGTAAGGGAGGGGTTCTCAACCAGGGGTCTGGGGCCCCCTGGGGGGCCGTGAGCAGCTTTCAGGGGGCTGCCAGAATGGCCGGCATTAGACTCGCTGAGGCCCAGGGCAGAAAGGTGAAGTCCCAGTGCATGGGGCTGAAGTCCAGGCCCCTGAGCCCCACCACCAGGGCTGAAGCCAAAGCCTGAGCAATGTAGCTTTGTGAGGGCCCCTGTGGCATGGGGCCGCAGGCAGTTGCCCTGTTTGCTGCCCCCTAACGCCAGCCCTGGATTTTATATGCAGAAAACCAGGTATTGTGGCCCACGTGGACCGTGGAGTTTTTATAGCATGTTGGGTGGGGGGCACAGAAGGAAAAAGGCTGAGAACCCCTGGAGGAAGGGACCATCTGTCACAGAGGTCGGCTCACCTGCGTGGTGAGATATATGGGATCACCCAAGGGGACTGTCTGTGATTCCATGTTGATGCTGTTACAGAGCCTGAAGGGTTTACACTGGATACTTGGTTGGTGAAATCTCCATACAGACCTCACACCCAATTTGGGGTTTGTTCCCTGCTTCTTACCAGTCTGCCTGAGGCCGGTGCTCGTGCTCTCCAGTCACTGGGGACAGCGTTACAGAGACTAACGGGCACAACACCACCAGCAGCAATTGGCAGCACTGCAGAGCAGGCTTCACAGGGACACACAGTGTGGGCCAAATGGTCTGTGGTCTCCACCAAACCCCCGTTCTCCTCCAGGGCACATCAGCATCCCGGCAACCTTCAAGGGGGGGTCCAGGCTGCCACCCCTCCAGTGATGATGGATCTGCAGCACAGCATCACCCGCAGCCCATGACCCACCTTGTCTCCTGAGACAGAGGTGAGTGACGGAGGGGGCAGAACGGATCCAGGGGGCAGGGAAAGGGATAATAAAACACCTCCTGGGGTCACCCCTCAGGCAGTGACGGTGACAGGCCTTGTGGTGGCAGTAAAGGGGGAGGGGAGGGAGTGGGAGCAGCACCCTCAAGGGCAATGCTGCCAGTGGGTCTCCCCACCACCTCAGGCATGGGGCTGATAGGGGGCCATTCCCTGGGCCTGGGCGCCTGTGAAGGGCTATATAAACCCCACGCTGGCATAGAAGGGGTTAAACTGCTGCTTTAGTCTGGACTGGCCTGTCAGGACTGGAGCAGGAGCTAACAGGAGAGACCTACTCTACTCGGGGGTGGGGGGGGGGCACCCTGGGAAGGGAACAGTCTGTGGAGCATTTCCAGCCCCAAGGAGAGGGCTGGCAGCATTCGGGGCTCTGGCCTTCACTGAGGGAGTGGGGGGGATCCCGGAGCTCAAAGGGGGAGCAGGTTAAAACTTGTGCTGGGGACCCACTAAACTCTGAAGGGGACTGAGACGCTCCCAGGGCTCTCAGAATTAAGAGGGGCCCAGATCCTGATGGGAGCTGTCCACAGGGCTTTCCCCGTTTCTCTTTCATTCCTTTATTTACCCTTGTTTGCCGACAGTCGGCTCTTTTGCTGTTTCACCTGGTGCCCCGAGAAGGACGTGCCCCCGTAGCACCCTGGGGCAGGGGCCAATGGGACTCTCAGAGCTGCACCCCAGAAGGCCTGAGGCCCAGCAGTTGGGCACCAGTTTGAGGGGCTGGATGGCCTCTCCCTGGGGGCTGCCAGCAGCCTGGCACATGGAGTAGATACGGGGTGGCCTGGGGAGCAGGAAGCGGGGCAGCGTCCCAGACAGCACAGCGAGAAGGCAAACGGAGAGGGGACATGGGACACTGCAGTGAACTCAGCACCCGTCCTGAAGGCCATTGGCATAAAGTCATCCTCTCCCTGGCCTAGGGGGGTCAGACAGTGACACAGAGATCCCTTGGCAAAGGGTCACTTGGTCTTTGCCAGCAGCTCTCACCTGAGACCTGACAAACCCACCACACCAAACACATCGCTTGGAGGATGGTCCTGCGAGGTGTCTACAGAAAGCTCATCACTGGTCAAGACTCAGTGACTGAGAGATCAGCGTATGGGTCATATGTACGGAACAAAGCGCTGACACTGAACATCTACTTTATAAACTCAACTGTCCAGCCCTGCTCCCTCCCAAACTATCAGTCGAAAACCATCGGGACACCACCAAACAACTGAAACTGGAGTGTGGGGGAGCTGAAGGTGGGGGAGTGTGATGGGGAGTGTGGGGGAAACTGGAGTGTGGGGGAGCTGAAGGTAACAAATTTAATCTTCCCAAATCCAAACTAGGAATAGTTTCAAGGCACATGTTACACGTGTACGGGGTGCAGGGGCAGGCCAGAGTGTATAGGGGAGGGGGCCTGTTTGGAGGAGGCGCAGAGCTAGGGCACTGCTGGACCAGGAGCAGAAGGCCCAGCTGGGGCACAGACCATGTCAGAGATTTCTCTCGCTGGCTCTGTTACCACTGCCCAGGGCAAACACTTGAAAGAAGGGGAGGCGGAGCTGCAAATGGTGTCAGGAGGAGGAGAGAGACACTTGAAAGCATGACCATTATTCCCATTCCACCGTAACAAAAAGTACAGGAGAGGGGAGCAAAACTTCAGAATCACGCAGCACCTAGGTGGAGAGAGCACTGGACCCAGACTATTCCTGGCTCTGCCACGGGCCTGCTGGGTGACCTTGGGTAAGTCATTGCACTTCCCTGTGCCTCTGATTGCAAACTTGTGTGAGACCCAGAACTGCCTATAGCACTGCTAACTCCTCCTGCCAACATCGCTCTGTGCAAAAAGCTATGAAATTCACCTATTAAAACTTTATGAAAGCAGGATTTAAGGTTGCCCAAAGCTGACTGGTGCCCCTCCAGAACAGAGATCAGCAAAACTCAAACTTGTAATAATCAGGAAATGCAGAAAAAGTACACACCAATGGAATCCTAATTCTGCAATTCACAAAGGCAGCAAAGCCCTGGGAAAGGCAACTTTCAGAAGCAAACAGAAGGGGACAGAGCTTACCTGTGCTAAGGCAGAATGTGGTTTCAGGTGAGCTGCGCTGTACAGGAGCTACCGACACCTGTTCTACACTCAGATACTGGGCCTGCTCCCCAGAAACAGCCGCACACTTGGTCAATTGAACAGCCCTTCCCCCCTTTTTACAACTCTTTCATCCTTACTCACAGAAGTTCCAGCTAACGTTGTACATTCACCCACCCATCATGAAGCACACAGACTGCTCTCAGATCCCATCTCACTGCTGACCATTCCCATGGCAAACAGTCCCGTTTCCTCCTGACAACATGCACCACTCAGTGCAGAAACGAGACAGACTGGAAGCTCCAGGTACACAGGCACCTCTCTCCTTTCATCGCACTATGGGGGACTCAGACCCAGATCTTCTCATATCACAATCGCACCTCCACCAAATTGCTTTAACTAACACCTCGACCAATCAGTGCAGTCCTTGCCCCAAAGAGCTCACAATCCAAGTAGACAATGGGTAGGAGGAAAACACAGAGGGGCTGTGACTTCCCCCAGGTCACCAAGCAGGTCAGGGACAGAGCCAGGAACAGACCCCGGTAATGCCAGAGCCCCGTCACCAGCAGCTTGGAAAGGTCCCCAGACCCCACTGTATTAGGCTGCAGGAAGAGGTGGTTTGTCCATGGATGCACAGGCTGTTTCGGCAGGCAGCTCAGCTGCAATCCCTGCACACAGCTGGGGGTGGGTGTCCTGGGTCAGGAGAAGTCAGTGTCCCTGTCCCCCCGCAAGCCTTCAAACAGGGACATGGTGCACCAGTGCCAATCAGAGTGCACTAGTGTAAATTCTGTCTATCCTAAGTATTTACACCAGCGCCTAAAACACCAGGGTGGCAGAGACCTTCCGTACCCAAAACAGCTCTAGAACTGGGCTCTATTTCTAGCTCAGTCACAGACAGCCTGGGAGACCTTGGACACGTCAATGTTTCTCCTCCCAACTTCAGTCTCTTTACCCAGCTGCCACTCACTGGGGTCTCCTCTCTCCAGAGCTGCTCATCACTACAGTCTGTGTGGGTGTCCCTAGAGCTAAGGCAGGTCAGCTCGGGAATAGTCTTACAAGGGGGCTGGGGAGTCTCTGTCCCTGGAAGTTTTTAAGAGCAGGCTTCACAGGGACACAGTGTGGGCCAAAGGGTCTGTGGTCTCCACCAAGCCCCCGTTCTCCTCCAGGGCACGTCAGCATCCCAGCAACCTTCTAGGAGGGTCAAGGCTGCCACCCATCTCCAGCATAGCAGCGCCCGCGCCCCACGATCCACCTTGTCTCCTCAGAGGTGAGTGACGGAGGGTGCACAAGGGGTCCGGTTCGGGGAGGGATAACAAAACACACCCTCTGGGGTCACCCCTCAGAAAGTGACGGTGACAGGCCCTGTGGTGGCAGTAAAGGGGGAGGGGAGGGCATGAGAGCAGCACCCTCAAAGGCAATGCTGGAGACCCAGTGAACTCTGAAGGGGACTGAGAGTCTCCCAGGGCCTCATATCCTGTTGGGATCTGTCCAAAGTCCCCCCCACTTCTTTTCTTTCATTCCTTTATTTACCCTTGTTTGCTGACAGTCGACTCTTGTGCTGTTTCACCTGGTGCCCCGAGAGAGGAAGAAAGGGCCCCGCGGCCTCAGGCAGAGAGGGTTGACAGCTTAGAACAGGGGTCCCCAACGTGGTGCCTGCGGATGCCACAGCGCCCACCAGGGCATCTAAGTGCGCCCGCGTACTGGCCGGTGAACCGAAAATCAGCTGCATTTTTCTGGCAACGCCTCTGGGTGTGTCCCCTGGGTCAGGAGAAGTCAGTGTCCAGCCCTGTGGGGCTGTGCTCCTGGCTCATACCTCCAGCACTCACTGCTGCCCCTCCCTTCCCAGCTGCACTGGTCAGCCAGCCCCAGGCCTCTGTGAGGTCACTTCCTCCCACCCCCACCACCTCAAACCTTCAAACTGGGACATGGCGCACCAGTGCCAATCAGAGTGCACTAGTGTAACTTCTGTCTACACTAAGGGTTTGCACCAGTGCCTAAAACACCAGGGTGGCAGAGACCTTCAGAAACAGCAGTACGGTGGCACTAGAACTGGGCTCTATTTCGAGCTCGGTCACAGACAGCCTGGGTGATCTTGGACACGTCAATGTTTCTCCTCCCAACTTCAGTCTCTTTACCCAGCTGCCCACTCACTGGGGTCTCCTCTCTCTCCAGAGCTGCTCACCACTACAGTCTGTGTGGGTGGCCCCAGAGCTAAGGCAGTTCAGCTCTGGAATAGTCTTACAAGGGGGGCTGGGGAGTCTCTGTCCCTAGACGTTTTTAAGAACAAGTAGGACAAAGCTCTGTCAGAGATAATCTACAGATACTTGGTCCTGCCTCGGCAGAGAGAGCTGGACTTGATGACATCTTGAGGTCCTATCTAGCCCTACATGTCTAGGATGCCATGAAATATATACGTATAAAACACAACATCCAGAGTAAAACCCACCACAATATAATGTCAGGAAACTCAGAAAAAAAAAGGAAAAAAGAAACAACAAAAGCCACAGCATAAAATGACAATACAGAGGAAAAGAAAACACGATGCAAACTAACACACCCTAGGACAATATTACACAATGAAAAAAAAAAAAAGAGCTTATCTCAAACCAGCACAACACAGGCACGAAACATGCTGAGGCAAAACAATGCACCATAAAACTGCTACACAACATGGTGCGATCACAGTTCCAAATGGCACCATGCAAAACAGCTCAGCATAGAACAGGACACAGCACAAAAGAGAATTATTTCAGTGTAGGCCTGGAAGGGATCTTGAGAGGTTGTCTACTCCAGCCTCCTGTGACGAGTCAGGACCAAGTATCCCTAGACATTCCCAGACTGGTGTATCTCTAACCTGGTCTTAAAAGCCTCCAATGAAGGAAATTCGACAGCCTCCCTTAGAAGCAAGTGAAAGGCAAACACTGACCAAAACAACACTGTACACACATGATGGGCCTGGAGTTAAGGGGAGAGGCAAGAATTCAAACAATCTGGGTTCAGTTCCCAGTTTTGCCCCAAATTCTCCATGCAAACTTGAGCAAATTACTTCAGCTCTTTGAGCTTCAGTTTCCCCATCTGTAAAATGGAAAGTCGCCTCCCACCATTGGCCTATTTAGCCTTTGAGCTTTTTGTGGCAAGGCCTCTGTCCCTGTGGGCATGTCCACACTGCAGTCAGACACCGGCGGCCCGCTGACTTGGGCTCACACGGCTCAGGCTGTGGGGCTGTTTAATTGTGGTGTCGATGTTCCAGCTGGGGCTGCAGCCCAAGGTCTGGCACCCTCCCACCTCGCAGGGTCCTACAGCCTGGCCCCAGCCCGAGCCCAGACATCTACACTGCAATTAAACAGCCCCTTTGACTGAGCCCGTGAGCCTGAGTCACCTGGCATGGGCCAGCTGGGGGTTTTAGTGGCAGGGTAGAGATACCCTTGGTGTCTGTTCAGCACCTGTCACAATGGGAACCCTGATCTTGGTCAGTGACTGTGCAGAGCCCTGCGCAACAGGGGCCTGACCTCAGTCGGGGGCTCTGCAACTCCCGGCATTACAGGATCCCGGATTTTGTTTAGGGCCCCTGCAGCAACTGGCAAAATGTGGAGGCAGGATCTCTGTCAGGGTCTGTGCAGTGCCCAGTACAGTGGTGGGGTGTGATCTTTGTTAGGATCAGTGCAGGGCCAGACCCAACAGGGACACAGATCTCAGTTGAGGTCTCTGAAGTGCCCAGCAGAATGGACGCAGCAATTTGGGTCGTTCGCTGCCTGGCACAAGGGGTGGGGGCCATGATCTCGGTCCAGGTCTCAGTTTTACGGGGCACAACAGTGGGTCTGATCTCACCTGGGGTCTCTTCAGCGCCTGGCAGAACAGGGCCCAGATCTCAGTTGGGGTCTCTGCAGCACCTGGCAGAACAGGGCCACGCTCAGTACGATAAGAGCCCAGATCTCAGTCACACACCTGGAGAGAAAAGTGGGAAGATTTTTGAGAATTCGATATCAGTATTTCAGAACTGAGGAGAAAATGGGGCACAAACTAAATATTTCCCAATATAAGGGATAAACATCAATATGTGGGGAGATTTTATGTCACCATTCAAGAGAAAGGAGGGGAAATTGGAGGGAATTATACAAGGATATTGAATCAACAACAGAATGGGACGGATTCTTCTTGCCTCACACTCACAGGGGACAGGAGTGGGGCTGAAGTCAGAAAGTCGCTGGCTGTGGGGAGGGGCTGGCAATGGGGTCTGGGAATGTGACTAGCAGGTGATGGGGGGGAGGAGTAGCTGGACTAGGAAACCTGGGGCTGGACCGTCTCCATGGGGGACACTTGCTCCTCCCTCCCCTTCCTGGCCCTTCCCAGGCCCCGTTGCCAGCAGAGAGTGGCCCCCCCCAGCCCAGCCCAGAGGTGTCCCTGTCTCAGGCCCCCCCAGCCTCTGCCCATTCACCCTCTGCCCAGCTCAGGAATCACTCGGGGGAACCATTTCCCACCCGCACAAGGACAAATCCCTGCAGGTGGAAATGGGGGAAACCCCCAAACCTGAGACCTGAACTGGCCACTGGCGAAGGGGAGAGAAAATGGGGCACAAACGGGGACTGGGAACTTCTCTGGGGTGGGGGGAGGGGGGGTCACCCTGGGCGCTGCTCGTGGCTCTCTAGGGAGAAAGGGGGCAGGACGGGGAGGAGGGGGTCCCCACGGGAGGGGGCAGCGGTAAATCCGAGGATCTCAGCCCCCTTTCTCCCCGCTCCTCGGGGGTCACCTGCCCCCCCCCGGCCACGTCCGGGCTGCACCGACATTTCCCGCCCACCCCTTCCCCCCACCCACAGCCCGGTCTCCCCCCGCGGCCCCACGCAGGGACCCCCGGGTTAATGAAGGGCTCTCCCGCCGCGATCTGCGCATGCCCAGAGCTCCAACGGCACCAACCCTTCTCCGGCCCGGGAGAGGCTCCAACGGCCCCGCGCGAGCCAGGCAGAGCCCCAGCGCTCAACGCTCCTTTGCAGCCCGGCTCCGTCTCCTTTGCCGACGTCACTTCCGCTTCCGGGAGAGTCAGGAACTACATCTCCCAGCCTGCCCCGGGGCCGCGACCGCCCTCTCCGCAGCCCAGGGAAGGGAGGGTTCCAGCAGCTGTTACTGCGCATGCTCCGTGCGAGCCCCGCTGGGGGCGGGAGAACAAAGCTACTGCTGCTGCCCCCTCCGCGTGAGTCGGGCTCGGGCTGAGCCGCTGCTACTCCCCGGGGGGGGGGGTTCTCCAGCTGGGCCCCGCCCCGGGCTCTGCCGAGGCTCCCGGTGACCGAGCCCGGGGGGCGGGGCAGGTCCCGGCTCTGCGCGGTGCCCCCCCCCCCATCGCTGCCCCCCCGGGGGCCCGGAGCTGCTGCAGCGCTGAGGCCGGGAGGATCCTTCCCGCAGCGAGTCTGAGCCGCCCCCCCCCCCGGCTCTGCTGTGCCCGGTAACGGGGGGGGGGGTGAAGCGGGTCCCCCCGCCCGGTGCCCCCTTCCCCGCACGGGCGGAGCGGGGCAGCCGCGGGGAGAGACCCCCGGGAACGGGGCGGTGACCCCGGCTCCCAGCCCGGGGCAGGGCGCTAGGGAAGGGGAGGGGATGGGAGAGGGGGGAGGAGAAATTAGAGGGGGGGGCAGGTTCCCAGATCTCTGACCCCCCCCCCCGCACACTCACTGCAGCCTCCCTGCCCAGGGTCACTGCCCTGTGACCGAGGTGAGGAGCAGAGAGAGGAAGAACCAGCCCCGGACTCTCCCTGCTCCCCCTGCGGCAGGAGTGCGCTGCCCTGGGGGCAGGGTCAGGGGGACCCCCCCCCCCAAGGGGGCTCCTTTGGGTCTGGTCTGGTCCAGGGTTTGGTTCACACCCTGTTGCTGGGAGGGCTTCAAAATGTCTTGGTTGGTTACTGCTTTGGTTTATTACCTCAGCCTGCTAGCCAGGGGCTGGTGTGACATGGAAAGGGGGCACCCAGCAGGGAGGTGTAAGGAAGATGTCCCAGCCCCTCACATCCAGCTGCTGGCAGTGGGGAGGGTGTTGGGTTCTCTACCATGGGGCTGTGCCTGGACCCTACTGGGGGCTCCATCTCCTGTATCAGCCTCTGGCTAGTAGGTCTGTGGTGGATCTGCTGGGAGAGACAAGGGGTTCTCACTTCGTCCCCTCACCCAGATGTCTCCTGGCTGCTCTCAGCAGAGTGGGGATAGGACTCTGCTGACTCTCTCAGAGCTTCCATTTGATTGGCTCCTCTCCTCCATGAATAGTGGGGTTGTGAGTGGGGCAGCAGGTACCGAATGTTGGGCTCTTGCTCTTTCAGGGGCCGGTGACCTTGGAGGAGGTGGCTGTGTATTTCACCAGGGGAGAGGGGGCTCTGCTGGACCCCACTCAGAGAGCCCTCTACTGGGATGTCATGCAGGAGAACTGTGAGAATGTGACCTCGCTGGGTAAGGATTCCTGTTCCCTCGGTTTTTAGAAGAAGAAATGCAGAGTTAAGGTTCATGCCACTCCCCCAATGCCACCTCTGCTCTGCCCTGTTTCAACATCACCCTGACATGCCAGAGACACCCACACTAGCCCTCTCCCCATCCCTGTTACAGAGCGCTCTGGGAACAGAGCAGTCCAGCAGAATGTCTAACATGTTCTTCTCTTTGCTAAGATAATATTCGGGTTCAACTCCATCATAGCAAACAGAAGCTTCCTCCCCCTGGCCTGCTCTCCAGTACTGAACCTCCTGCACACAGGCCAGCTGAGACTTGCACAGTGTTACTACCCCATTGCCCTCAACCTGAGTTTTCCTTTTGAGTCACTGCCTTCACTTACCCCTCACTAAGCCCCACAGATCACTCGAACATACGCCACCAGGGTGCTGACAACCCCCATGGCAAGAACATACCCTTGGGCACCTTTGCTGACCAAGCCTACAACACTCAGCACGGAAATGAGGCAGAATTGCCCCCCAAGTTTCACATGCACCTCTCTGCATAGCACGGGCACAGCTCTGCCCAGCTGCTGCAACCCATCCCTCCATCAGCCAGTCACAGCTACAGCTGGCCCAGTGCACACAGCTGGAGGCATGTGGATAGGTGCTGGGATTCCCACCTGTGAGCACAGCACAGACAATGTCTTAGTCTTTCCTCGGATCGATATAGGTTCATAGCTTTGAAGGCCAGATGTGACTATTAGGTCGTCTACTCTGACATCCTTTATATCACAGACCATAGAATTCATCCCGTTACTGCTGCATTGAGCTGAATACCTGAGTCCCTGTGGCAGTTGGTTAACCTTTGCACGGCCCACGCAGAACCATTCTCACTGGTTCTGGCCAGCTACAGCGTTAAGGGTTGGGGGAAAGTTTACATAAATTTTTCATTTCCTGGTCTGCAGAGGTTTAAGTTTACTCACCGTCCATATGGTGCAAGGCAGGAGACAGCACTGGGCAACCTTAACTCTGCATTAATGTAGCTTATGAGCATTTAGTTTCCTGTTTTAAAAAATGGATGCTTTTGCCGCTATAGCTGTGTCTGTAATTGAGCTTTGGCCAGCAGAGCCATGTTGGATGGTGTGCGTGTGTGCGCATGCGTGTGTGACTTTTTCACAGCCTTAAACAATAGAGCTGGACTGGCAAAGCTTTTAAGAGCTACCTAAGACCTACCTAACTAGTTCCTCAACAGACACCTGACACGCCACCTTTGGGTGAACGAATATGCGTGTACCTGGTCTGTGGGGTCCCAGTAAAACATTAGGCACCCTGTGCCCTCTGCCAGGTGGCATCAAGAGGTCCATGATGAGTCACATCCTCCTCCTCCTCCAGTCGCTGCATTAGAGTGTCTTTAGAATGAGCCGGCTGAGCCCCGTTCCAGCCTTCTGTTTGGGTTCCACGGGGCTCTGTCCTTGGGCCTCTTCTTTTCTTCCTCTGCACCTTATTTCTGGGGAATCTCATCCGCACACACACATTCAACTACCATCTCTGTGCTCCTAACTCCCAGTTCTGCCTCTCTGCTCCTGGCCTGTCTCCTTCTGTCGCAACTGAAATCCCGGCCCCTCTCTCTCTCTCATCTCCTCACTGATGTCCAGCCATCAGCTAAAGATCAACAGCTGAAGCAAAGCTCTTAATATTCCCCCCAAGCCCTCCCTCCACCTTCTTTCTCTACCACCGCAGACAGCACCATTGTGCTGCCTGTCACTCAGGCCCATAACTGTGCAATACCTTTGTCACGGAGCTCCCTCTGGGGCCTCCTATCCAGGCTGTGCCTACACCTTGCATTTTCTTTTTGCGTAACATCCTTAACAATTGGCCTTTCCTATCCATCCGCACAGCTAGAGCTCTTAGTCATCCTCTCCTGTCTCAGTTACTCCAACATCCTTTTCTCTGACCTCACCTTGCGCATCTCCATTCAGAAGGGAAAAGCGCCCTCCTGGTCCTCGAACATGACTTATGAGGGAAGGTTGAAAGAACTGGGCATGTTTAATTTTGAGAAAAGAGTGAGTGGGGAACTGAGAACAGTCTTCAAATATGTCAAGGGTTGTTATAAGAGAGCAGTGATTAACTGTTCGTCACGTCCACTGAAGGTAGGAGGAGAAGTAATTGGCTTGATCTGCTGCAAGGGAGGTTGAGGGTGGGTAATACCAAAACCTTTCCAGCGATAAGGATAGTGAAGTGCTGGAATGGATTACAAAGAGAGGTTGTGGAATTCTTGTCCCAGGAGGGTTTTAAGAACAGGTCAGACAAACTTCTGGCATATTTACACCTGCTCCTGCCGCAGGGCGATGGGAATGGAGTAGATGACTTCTTGAGGTCCCTTCCAGCCTATATTAGAAGATTTTAGGATTCATTGCCTTAGCCCTTCGCTTTGATCACGTCTCCTGGTGGAGAATTCAGACCATTTTTGTGGATCGTCTGTGGGTGCAAATTTTGTTCCTAGAGCCCTGAAAATCTGCAGATATCCATGGACCATTTTTGCAGATCGCAGATCGAATGCGGATATAAATTTTTTATCCATGCAGGGCTCTACCTGTCTTACTTCTGTCTATACCTACAACTTAAATCTATTTCGTACACAGTGACTACATCTGAAATAACATATGAGATCACCATAACAATGATCAATGAATGATAAAACGAACTAATTGGCTCCATGAACCACGGAGACTCTTCCTTTTCCATCCCCACCTGCAAGAGCCGCCATCTCTCTTCTCTGCATGTTCTTTGGATCTTCGAATTTGTCCCTCCTGAAGTCACATGGCCTGATTCTTATTTTTCATTCTCCTTTGGCTGTGGCTCTTGAACTACACCATCTAATTTGCCAGCTTTCTCCACACAGTGTTTTTTATGCTCCCTCCCTTTATACCTGACTCGCTAGGTCCCCTAATGCCGCAGGATGTGCTTTCCTGACATCTAATGCTGCTGAGATCCTGCCTTCAGTGATATCCCTGCCCTTCCAGGTCCTTACTCCACTGAAACCCCCAGCCCATGCTTCCTGTTCCCAGCTTCCCCTGGACTCTCTCTTTTTGGCTCTGGACCTGTCTGTCAGCAAGAAGCAGTGCCAGGGACACTTGCCCTCTGTCTGGAGTTTTCACTTTCTGGGAAATGCAGTTCCAGTCTCTGTTTTTTAGGAGCCTCTTTGATAATGAGTGTCTGGCTGTGTGTGTTCCCAGCAAAGATGGGGATAGTTAAATCCCTCCTAAGCAGAGTGTTCTGCACCTTTGAGCACCTGGCGAGCTGGCCCTGCGATTTTATTGTTTAAAATGGACTGGGGTTAAACTAATAGAATGTTTTTTATGATGATAAATGGCCTATGAATTCCCCTGATCTCCTTTGTTTTCTTTCCCTTGAGCAGGGTTTCCAGTTTCCCAACCCTCTGTGATCTTCCAGCTGGAAGGAGGGGAAGAGCCGTGGGTCCTGGATCTCCCTGGTTCAGTGGAAAGCGAGATCCTGGGAAGTCCCTGCACAGGTGAGGAAACATTAAACCAACCCAGAAACTGTAAGTGCCTGAGAGAACCCGCTGGGATTCCCCACACAGACTCTGTGAGCTCAGGACAGTCCGCAGCAGATCTCACTCCTGGCTTCCTACAGATGATGATTGACACCTTGGCTGGAGCTCCCTCCCTTCCTACTGCGTGTTTGGATGGGATGTGGGCAGGGCCGGCCTTGGGGAAATGGCACCCTGGGCAAACTTGAATTTTGGTGCCCCTGGCTCCCATGGGCTCCCTAGGCAACCCACGTTCCCTTCCCCCCACCTCTGCACTGTGTCCCTTTGCCCCAAATGCCTGCTCCCCCTCCTGCACCCCTAATCCCTACAACCTCTTCAATCCTAACCTCTGCCCCCCTCATTCACCCCAACACCTGCCCCTTCCTGAGCCCCTAACCCCTGCACTGTGCCCCCTTCACCCCAGCCCTTGCACTCCACTCCTGTGCCGCAATCATTAATGATCTGGAGGATGGCGTGGACTGCACTCTCAGCAAGTTTGCAGATGACACTAAGCTGGGAAGAGTGGTAGATACGCTGGAGGGTAGGGATAGGATACAGAGGGACCTAGACAAATTAGAGGATTGGGCCAAAAGAAACCTGATGAGGTTCAACAAGGACAAGTGCAGAGTCCAGCACTTAGGACAGAAGAATCCCATTCAGACTAGGGACCGAGTGGCTAGGAAGCAGTTCTGCAGAAAAGGACCTAGGGGTTACAGTGGATGAGAAGCTGGCTATGAGTCAATAGTGTGCCCTTGTTGCCAAGAAGGCTAACAGCATTTTGGGCTGTATAAATAGGGGCATTGCCAGCAGATCAAGGGACATGATCGTTCCCCTCTATTTGACATTGGTGAGGCCTCATCTGGATACTGTGTCCAGTTTTGGGCCCCACACTACAAGAAGGATGTGGAAAAATTGGAAAGAGTCCAGCAGAAGGCAACGAAAAATGATTAGTGGGCTGGAGCACATGACTTATGAGGAGAGGCTGAGGGAACTGGGAATGTTTAGTCTGCAGAAGAGAAGACTGAGGGTGGGATTTGATCGCTGCTTTCAACTGCCTGAAGGGGGTTCCAAAGAGGATGGATCTAGACTGTTCTCAGTGGTAGCAGATGACAGAACAAGGAGTAATGACCTCAAGTTGCAGTGGGGGAGGACTAGGTTGGATACTAGGAAAAACTATTTCACTAGGAGGATGGTGAAGCACTGGAATGGGTTCCCTAGGGAGGTGGAGTCTCCTTCCTTAGAGGTTTTTAAGGCCCGGCTTGACGAAGCCCTGGCTGGGTTGATTTAGTTGGGAATTGGTCCTACTTTGAGCAGGAGGGTGGACTAGATACATCCTGAGGTCCCTTCCAACCCTGATATTTTATGGTTCTATGCACCCCTTCACTGCTACCCCCTGCACCACTCTCCTGTGCCCTCAACCCCTGCACTGTGCCCCCTTTGCCTCTAACCCCGGCACCCCCCTCCTGCACCCAAGTGGGGAACCTGACCTAGATGCACAAAGCAGCTGGCATTGCTGCTCGCTCCCCCACTGGACTGCTGCTGCCCCGCCCCACACAGCCCTGGGGGGCTGGGAGAGCGGAGCAAGGAGCGATGTCAGGGCTCCCTGCGCCCAGGTCACTTTCCCTGCAGGCTGTGTAAGGGGAGGGCAGGAGAGCAGCTGCTCCTGATGTCTCAGCACAGCCCAGGTGGGGAAGTGACCTGGATGCAGGGAGCCCTGGGGTGTGTGTTGGGGGGACTGTGTGCCTGAGTGAGTGAGCGCGCTGTCTCTTTAACAAAGTTCTCAGGGTCAGGAGCCTGAACTAGGCTTGTTCAGACACAAGCAGCTGCCGGCAGCTCCAGCCCCAGAGAGGCAGCAGCACATGCAGATTCCCCCCGTCCCGTCACCCCAGCTCAGTGGAAATCGGGTACCCGGGTGTGGGGGAGGGGATCACCCCGCTATCAATCAGCACCTCCCCCCTGCAGAGCAGTCAGGAGGATGCTCCCAGTTGGGGGTGGACGGGGCGACTCCGGGGGTGAACGGGGGGTTGGGGGGACAGGAACAGCAGCAGCTGCACACGTGGAGCAGGGCGGAAGAGGGGCCCTTCTGCTCCGGAGCAATCACCTGACTCTGACGGCTGGTGGTCCAGCTGCCCCCTGCAGCTCAGGTCTCCCACTCCCCCACGCTGCTGCTTATCTGATCCCTGTGCCGCTTTCATCAGCCCAGCGAGCCTCTCGGCAGCAGGTCAGGTGGGAATCCAAACCCTGCGCCTGGCACCCCCTTGGGTGGGGCACCCGTACGGCCCCCCCTAAAGGCCGGTTCTGGGTGGGGAGCAGAATTGATCCCCTCCACTGTCCCCTGTGGGGAAGAGTTAGGGGGAGTTCAGTCCCCGATTTTTATTTTCTGTCTCTCCAGCATTTACTTGGGTTTGTTCTCTGCCTTTCCATCCCCAATTCTGAGATTTCTCCTCTCTTCTAGCAGGTGATGGGGTGGTGAGGGAGAGCGAGGAGCAGAATCCTCACCAGGAAGATGCTGAGCTCGCCGAAGCGCATGGGGAATTACTGCGAAGAGCCAAAGGGAGTGTGTCCAGCTCCCGTGAGCAGGGAAAAGCTGGTGAAAGTTACCCCAGACCAGAGAGAGAGCAGGGAAACTACTCAGAGGAGAGAGTGGATGAACCCATTAATTGTCAGGGACTTCACAGGGACCTCAAGGAAACTATGTCCCAGGAGAAAATCCTCACGGAAAAGCAAGAGACTATGTGTAGTGAGTGTGGGAAAAACTTCCATTACCGCTCAGTCCTTATTCGACATGAGATAATCCACACGAAAGAGACACCCTACAAATGCTGTGAGTGTGGGAAAAGCTTCAATCGTACCTCAGCCCTTAGTAGGCATCAGCGAATACACAGAGGAGACAAACCCTATGAATGCCGTGAGTGTGGAAAAAGCTTCACTCAGAGATATACCCTTAACTCTCATCAGAGAATCCACACAGAAGAGCGACCCTACGAATGCTGCAAGTGCGGGAAAAGCTTCACTCAGAGATCAGCCCTTATCTCTCATCAGACAACGCACACGGGAGAGCGACCCTACGAATGCTGTGAGTGCGGGAAAAACTTCACCCGAAGCTCAAACCTTACTAGGCATCAGAGGATCCACACAGGAGAGAGACCTTATGAATGCCGTGAGTGCGGGAAAAGTTTCAGTCACTTCTCCTCCCTTATCTCTCACCAGAGAGTCCACACAGGAGAGAGACCCTACGAATGTTGCGAGTGTGGAAAAAGCTTCTCTCGGAGCTCAAACCTTACTATGCATCAGAGGATCCACACAGGAGAGAGACCATATGAATGCAGTGAGTGCGGGAAAAGTTTCACTCACCTCTTCTCTCTTATCTCTCACCAGAGAGTCCACACGGGAGAGAAACCCTATGAATGCAGTGAGTGCGGGAAAAGCTTCTCTCGGAGCTCAACCCTTGTCACACATTACAGAGTCCACACCGGAGAGAAACCCTATGAATACAGTGAGTGCGGGAAAAGCTTCACTCATAGCTCAGGCCTTTCTAAACATCAGAGAATCCGTAAAGGAGATAAACTTCATAAAAACCTTCTCTAGAGCTGTCCGAAGATTTTTTCTTTAATTCTTTTGACAGTTCCCAGGTAGTGAGTGTTAAGGCTGTTTGCATCTTTTGCACATTGTAGTCCCTTAGCTCCCGCACATGAGTTGCTCACTTTTGAAGCTCGTCCGTCTTTGGGGTGGATCCTGTGGTCCTTTGTATCAACTCCATTGTCCTGCGAGTCATGGGAGTGGGTGTCTTTTCTACCAGGAATGTCATCACCCCAGATGGGGGAGATGGGGGGTGTCTTCAACCAGCTACGTTGAGATAAAATCTACCTGGGTCTCATCACTGTGGTTGCCGTGGAGTTAGCTAGCTTGAGTTCACTTTCCTGATGTAAAAAGAGAACTACTCTTGCACTAAAGACATGGGCCATGGATAGTTGGTGGAGTTATCTTGCACATTTCCTCCTGTCTGAGCTAACCATCATCACATTTCCTTTTCTAAACAAACCTGGAGATTCACATTTATACTCCTCCTCCCAGTGCAAAGTTACTGTTAGAGACGTCAAGTTCCTCTTTGAGGAGAGATTTCCTCATTCCCAGTTGTTCTCACATTACCCTGGATTGTGCAGAACAGCAGTTATTTTGTTGACTTTTTTTTCTCATTTAAAATATATTTAAATATGATGAAGAGCTGGAGCAATGTCAGGGAAATAAGGGTCATTTTAGGCTCTGTGACACTGGAAGGAGATGGGGCGACTCAGACATTCCATCCTTCCCCATCACCCCAGAACTGTTACCTTGTGCCTGAGCCATGCACAGTTCACCCCTTCGTATTCCTTCGCTTCCCAGCCTGTCTGGTGGGGTCATGTTCTTGGCTGTCCATGCTTGGGAATGGTGCTTGTACACGTCTTTGATCCTAAATCAGAGTCAGTCTGGCAGGCGATGAAAGTGTCAGACTTGGAAGGGGATTTCAAATGGATTCCAAGCACCGTTTAAATCCCCTTTTCCCTCAGTGGCAAAGCTGCTTCTGGGAAGGTCGGCTGCTTTTTCTCCCGTTATGAAAGTGCTAAAACTCCTGTAAATAACACTAATGAGAGACGTATCAGAGGGGTAGCCATGTTAGTCTGGATCTGTAAAAGCAGCAAAGAATCCTGTGGCACCTTATAGACTATCAGACTTTTGGAGCATGAGCTTTCGTGGGTGAATACCCGCTTCGTCGGATGCATGAGAAAGCGCTGGGTGAAGCAGGTTTCAGCGGATCATGGGAGAATCTCTCATCCTGATTCTGAGACATCAGATGTAACCTAGTCTGGAATTTCACTTTAAATTAAAATGAAAGTGTCTTCTACCTCTCTGTGATATGGGTTTTCTATCTTTCATGAAGGCTCCTTGGTCATATAACTGCATGTTAGTTTTGTTTGACAGAATGTAGCTCAGATGTTTTGGGAAATTTCTGACAAATTACCATTTTTTACTTCAGGTGTGTTTTTCTCCCCTATCCCTGCATGATGACATGGAGAAAATTCAAATACAGTTCAGTCAACAGGAGAGAATACTCCAAGCTGTTGGACATATTGTCAAAGAAACAGTCGTATGTTTAAATCTCCACTCTGAAAAGGTGAACAGCAGCAGACCCCAAATGGGTGCAACTGACGGAAGTAAGTGCACATGGTCACAGGGTAGTTCAGTTGTTTAACTCAATATTGTCTCAGACGATCCAGGGATAGAATTCCACAGCAAGTGATTCGGAACTAGGAAAACGCCCAGGTATTTGGTTCCCAAGGTATTTGTGACCCAGTCCCTACAGGAGGTTACTCCTGAAGAGATCTCCTAGCTAATCCCAACATTTGGGAAATGCTGTCTGGGATGAGATGTATCAACCCTGACCTGGCACTGCTAGGGTTAACTGCGCCATGTGGGCTGAAGAGGCCACACCCCCTCACCCTCTCTGGGCATGCTCCGACTGGAGACGGAGTATAAATGGGAACAGCTCAGCCTGGGTGCACTGGGGAGAACAACTCTATGTTGTTGGCACGGTGTGTGTGTGCGGGGGAGAGCCCAGGGCTGGGGTGGCAGGGGGCTGCGGGTGGTGGAAATCCAGGGCTCGGTCAGCAGGAGCATGTGGCGGGGGACGCCAGGGCTGAGGTGGGAGCAGCCAAAATTTTTTTTGCTTGGGGTGGCAAAAAACCTAGAGCCGACCCTGCCTCCACGCACTGTGAGGTAGGTAGGAGCGGATCATTATTATCCCTACTTGAAAGAGGGAGAAGCTAAGGCTGAGAAAGGAGAACTGACTTGTGTTAGGTCACACGGCCAGTCAGTGGCAGAGTTGGGAATAGGACCCAAGAGCCCTGATTTTCAAACTAACCATCGGATCTTGAATTTCAGACATTGAATGACCTGAATAAAGTGCTCTGATGAGCTCCAGACCAAGAACAGTGACAGTAATTATTCAGCAAGTATTTGAGGAGAACTGCAAGGTTAGAGAGAATCGTGAACTGCTCAGAGACCATTAATGCAGAGAAGCAGCAAAATTCATCAAACATAGAACTGGTTCTGACTTACTTACTTGTTCTTAAAAGAGAACAACAAGACCTGAGTCTCGTCCCTGTCAATAACCCCCTGCTCAGCCAATCAGGGTAGAGACTGAGGATGGGAGGCTGAGGGTTCTCACCAGAAAGCCCAAAGGATGGTCCAGGTCACTGATGGGATCACTGCCCAAGCACTATTTCAGCCCCATATTTTTGGGTGGAGCTCCCACAGTGGGAGCTGCAGAGCGCACGTGCGCGCACACACACACACCCACACACACACCCTCCTGGTGTTGGGAGGGGAACAGATAAAAGGACAAAGGAAGCAAGAGAAAAGGAGGAGGGAGGAAAAAGGGAAGCAAAAAGAACAAACCCTAATGTCCCCAGTGATTCTAAGGGACAAAATCCCACGTGCAGAATAAAGTTCTGCCTCCTTAAGCTCGTGTCTTCCATGCCTAGAATTCAACTGTCACCCCCATGGATCAGACTGAACAGCTTTCAAACCTCCAGGAGGCTCTTACCTTCTAAACAGGGATGGCTGTTTTCTAGTAAAATCACTGAAAGGGAAGGAGAAAACTCGAAAGAGGTTCCTCCTGGCGCTCACGTCCATGAACCCGAATACTCTCAGTCCTCAAAGAGAGACCTGGAGAAGGAGACTCGCTGAAGCAAAGCCACAGGGGTCTCTGAGGTTTCCCTGGCCCCTCGCCCCTGTCCTGCCTGGCTGATATCAGCATCTCTCTGTGAGGTCACCACCTCCCCACCACCTTGGACCAATAGTCTGAGGTCCTGCCAAAGGCCTTTGTGATGTCACTGCCACACCCCTCCCTTGCTGTGCCAATGTCCTGCCCCTGGCCAGGCACTTTGGAGGTTTGAGCTACTCCCTGTGGTCACCCCACTCAAGGAGCGTTTGTTCTAGGCAGCAAGCCAGCTAGACAGGGAAACATCAGACACTGCTCCCAATGCTACACTCCGTTTTTCAGAAATTAGTCGACTTTATGGCCAGAAGAGATCATTAGAGCATCTAATCTGACCCCCTGCATATCACAGGCCTCCTGTAGGACACAATAGCTACTTTTGAGGTAAACACATTCCAGAAAGGCATCTAGTCTTCATGAAATGACATCAAGAGATGGAGAATCCACCACTTTCCTTGGTAGCTTGTTCTTGTGGTGAATCATCCTCGCTGTTGAATTTTTGTGCCTTATTTGTAATATGAATTTCTCTCTCTTCACCTTCCAGCCATTGGGTCTTCTTATGCCTTTCTTTGCTAGATTAAAGAGCCCTTAAATACCCAATCTTTTCTCTCCATTAAGGCACTTCAATGAAGTCACCTTTCAATCTTTTGATAAGCTAATCAGGTTGAGCTCTTTCAATAGCTCACTAGACGGTATTTTTTCCAGTCCTCAGAACATTAGGTGGCTCTTTGCTGCCCCAGCTCCAATTTCTCAACATCTTTTTCAAATGAGGACACCAAAAGTGGAGACAGAATTCCAGTATCGGTCTCACTGATGCTGTGTCACCTCCTGTGACATTATTGACATAATCTGTAACTGTATAGATCACCATTGTGACCACTGTTCTATATTTGCAGCCAATATTACAGAGAAGTGGTCGTGTAAGGGGTCTATGGAGAGGTTCTGATTGGCTGATTATAATGATGCTATCTCTAGATGTGTATCATTTTTTGTAGTTGACATTATGAATATTGGCTTTATGCTGCCTGTATTTCAAACTTGTGCTCTGCTTCAGGAATGATCCCTTTGTTTAACTGATGAAAACATAAACTAGACACTTAGAGGCTTGGAACTGATTTCAGCTGATGGACAGGTGTGCTAGGTTTTTATGCATTTGGACAGCAAAATGTTGAGTGTTCACATTCATTTCAAGCATCCTCATATGGTGGAGCTCCTGAACATAATGGAGAAGAATTTTTTTTTTCTTTTTTTTAAGAGTGAACCTGGGTTTGATCAAAGGACGACTTGATTTGCAATCAAACACTCTACCACTGAGCTGTACCCCCATTATAACAGGAGTATGGAATCGTGATCTCCAGGACTTTGAAGGACAGACCCTGCCTCATCGAGCTCCTTTGTCATTCGCAGACCACAGGTGGTTTTAAAAATGGGGTTTGATTAAACTTCTTAAATGTGGTCAACACCACAGCTTGCACCCCCACCGATATAGCTTCTCCCCATGACAGAGCTGCCACCTCCTGGGGAAGTGGATTGACTACACCAACAGGAAAACTCTCCCCCCTCAACATGGAGCAGTGGTTCTCAAGCTGTGGGTCAGAACCGCAAAGTGGGTCGTGACCCTGTTTTAATGGGGTCACCAGGGCTGGCATTAGACTTGTTGGGTCCTAGGGCTGAAGCCAAAAGTCTGAGCCCCCCAACCCAGGGCTGAATCCCTCAGGCTTTGGTTTTGCTCTCTCCCCACTGGGGCTGTCTTTGGCACTCCCCCCTGCCCCCCCAAGTGGAGGGGCTTGGTCTCTCTTCCAGGGCTACGTATTAAGTTATTTTGGCAGAAGGAGGTTGTAGTGAAAGGACGTTTGAGAAACTCTGGCACAGAGCATCTCCATTACTGAGCTGCAGCAGCATAGACTCACTGTTTGAAACATTGACCTGGCCTTAGCCTCTGAATATGTTTAGGCTTGGCTCCCTATGGCACTGTTGTGATCAGACCTTGAAAGTACAGCCATGGAGACACCACACACCAGCCTTGCCTAGCTGGCAAGGATCAAACCTTCACAGAAAGACACCCATGGTTTTCTAACCCAGCTACCTAAGGCCTCAGCCACAACCACTTAACACAGGGGCCTTTCTACACTCTGGTTCTGTTCTCACTGAAGGGTCATTACAAATTGTTTGCTCAGACCAGCTTCCCCAGCACACTCACTGCTGTGCAGCTCTGTACGTGTGGCCATGGCTGAACAGCCAGAGTTCCTGCCCATTTCCCTACTGGCTGGAGCATGATGAGGGTGTGTTTGTGGTTAATGATGTTGCTGTAGATTGTTCATTCCCTGCCCTGGCAATTCAGACAGTCCCTTTTCCCATTGTATTACCAGCACCTCTGGGAGTCGAATAACAGAGGCAGGTTTTCTCTGGGCATTGAGATTTTTGAGGGCATTGGTGGCTCCTTTCTTTCCTCACCCTGGAGTAAACTCAGCTTTTTATTCCATCCTTGATAACTCATGGAATAACAACAGCAGCATGAAGAGGAGAGTGAATATCTCACTGCCGGGGGAAGGTGGACGCATTCCCTCTGTCTGACCTTTGCCATTGCAGGAGAAAAAGTTTCAATGGAATCGAATGCCCTGGCTCAGACAATAGACACAGGGAGGTTTTGCTGTTCATGGATCTGTGCAAAGGAAATTGTGTGTCTGTGTGAAAATGAGGAGGGATATGAAATGCCCACGTGGTGGTGCCTAAGGCAAAAGGGAACCCTAGAGGATTAGAACAGGATAAGTTCTCAAGCAACATGTTTCTTACTTTGCCCATCTGTTAGTTTTGATTATTATCGATGGAAAGATTTTGCCATTGGGTTCTGCGTTTACACAGAAATTGACATTTACCAACAAATACGTAATTCTTCCAAGCCTGCTGGTGGTGAGTTTAGAGGGACACACTCACTCTTCCCACCCCCCATGCCAGGCCTGTGCTCTCCAGAATGTCAACTTCCCACAGAGCTGGGATCCTTCCCTCATCTCCCCCCAGACCACTGCCCCACCCCCACTTCTGGGGTCCCCTCCCAACACTGTCCAACTCCCCTGCTGGCAGGATCCCTTCCCATTCCTTCTATTTCCTGCCTCCCCTCTGAGGAAAAGCTCTGCACTGTTCCCACACTGGGAACTGAACCCAGGTCATCTGGGTGAAAAACAGGAATTCAAATCACGAGACCATATGGGACTTGTATAGTCAATACCACCTTTACACATTCACACCCACTAATTCAAAGTAGCCATTCAAAAAAACTTCAAAATCAGACTTCAAAGAGAAATTGCAGAGTTACAATTGATTTGCAAACAACACCATTAATTTGAGCTTGAATAAGGACTGGGAGTAGCTGGCTCACGACAAAGCAATTTTCCCTCTCTTGGTATTGACACCTCCCCATCAATTATGGGGAGAGGACCACATCCACCCTGACTGAATTAGCCTTCAACACTGGTTCTCCCCTTGCACGGTAACTCCCATCACTTCATGTTCCAATCTATATTTATGCCTCTATCATGCTCTATATGTAAGATCTCAATGATATGAAAATGAGGATTATGGGGGTTACAGCCGCTCCCCCAAAGCTATAGACTGTCACACTGAGATTCTATGTTCATTTGTTCTGTAACAGCATTACAGGGATCCAATGACTGACCAATGGCATTTCCAAGTGCTAAAATAGCAAAGCAATGTCTGTCTCTCATTAGCCATCAGCGACTGAAGATGTGGTTTAATGAGCCGGAGCTTGAAGGCGAGGGTGGCTCTGTCCACTGCCTTCCGTTGCACTGCTGGGCCCCAAGTCCCTGGTGGCCAATATGTGACGCTGGGAGAAGAGAGTGGGGTGGCAAGTGGCGGCAGGACTTTTGCCACCAGGGTCTAGCTGCCCAACTTCCTCCTGGTACTGCTGGCCCCCCGTCGCCTTCAGGTAACGCAGGAACTGAGGCAGGAATAGGGCGAGGAAGCAAGTAAAGCCGAGCAAGGAAGGCAAAAGTGAATCTTGTCTTCATGGGCCGCTCGCAATGAGGTCCTTTCTCTGTGCCACAGCTGACAACAACATCCCAGACAGAAAAGCAGGAGGCCAAAAAGAAACTGAGCAGCTGCTGAAGTAGTTCAGTTGGGAGCGTGCTAGACTAACAGGCTCTTCTATCCCCCTTTGTGTACGGGTGGGATGTTTTCTGAAAGTTCAGCAGTTCCTTTAACTGCCACGAGTCCCTCATTTCAGGCTATGCAGCAGGAAAAGGCAGCATGGGCTTCTGCACCGAGTTGGCCCACCTGACCTTTCATTCTTCTCTTGCTCTTTGTCAGCAAGGGGAAGAAAAACAAGCTCTCCCTCAAGCTGGAGTCACAAGGGCGACGTAAGGACAACTTCCTGAGCCGCGGCTCCAGTCCTCTGCTCTGCCAGCTGACCTATTGAAGGACTGTCACCACTTTCTCCAGGTTTGTCCATCGGTCTGTGCTAGGGTGAGCAACAACCAAGTAGATGGAGTTTTTGTAGTGTAGTGGTTATCACGTTTGCCTAACACGCAAAAGGTCCCTGGTTCAAAACCAGGCAGAAACATGCTGGCTTCCTTTTCCCAGATCCCCTTGCTGTTCAGGAAGGCCTCCTCCTTCTCCTATTGGCCTGTCCCTGGGATAACTCCAACCCCCGCATGACAGAGGGTGCTGACAGCAGTGGAGAAAGCACCTTGGTGTCAGGCTGGAGAACCTAGAGGAGTGCGGCGTGTCACCTTTTGGAGGCTTGTGGCTTGGCCTCCTCTGCTGTTGGAGGTTGGCCGGTGGAGGCCGGCTCTTCCTGCTGGCCTCCTCTGCGTGACTTGCCAAAGGAGGAAGTGAGGCAGGAATGGGGCAAAAGAGGAAAGTCGAGCTGAGGAAGGCAGGGCAGAAGCTAAGCACATCATTGCGGCTAAATGGGGTTAGTAGAGCACCACCATTCGTTCTGCAAAGCCTGAGGAGGTGCGGTTGGCTGCTGGGAGGCAGAATCCTGTGCCTGCCTCTTGGCTTCCCAGGGATGGCTCCTTGCAGCCCAGGAGAAGCGGGGTTCTGGAGGGAAGGAAAAGCAGCAATGGCGAGGCTGAGTGGGCTCTTTTCTGGCCGACATGGTGGGCTGTGAGGTGGTTGGGAATTGCCTGTAAGCCATAAGTGGATTTGGTGTAGTGAAAACCGCTGCTCCATTCTGGCTGACCTGGGGGCGCCATTGATGACATGGGAGTGGGGGCAGGGCGCTGGCTGTGAGCAAATGGGATCCAGGAAGCCCCAGCCTGCCCCTCCAGGGGCCCAGTCTTCTTCTTCTCTCCTGCCATGGGGAGCCCGGCCTTAAGCCTGCCCAGCATGTGCTGCAGCTCGAGCATTAAGCCTTCCTGTGTGGCCTGTGCTGGAGCTGACCCTGGACCCCTGTGGGGCACTGTTGGGGGAAATCCCGACTGCAAATAATTCTGGCCACAAGATCAACCCATTGGGTCAAATGGGGCAAGCTGGAGGCCTGGTGCCTTAGTCCGTGGGGCCAGTAGGTCAAGCCATTTTCCTGCATGTGGGGGAGGCAGCCGCTGTGGTTCGCCCTTCCTGCTCCCTGCGCTGCTGCACCCTGAAATCCCTGTCGGCCGGCAAGATGGGCTGTGAGCCTGGAGAGAGGAGGCAAAGGGGTGGCCCGAGCCCCCGTGGCCACTGCCCCTGCCCCAGGCAGCCCACAGAGACCTGATGCCTCCCCAAGTGATACACGGAGATGTGCCAGCAGCGCTAAGGCGACTCCCTGCCCACTCTGCCCCCTCCCTCCCTGCCACACTGCTCCTGGAAGTGGCCGGCATATCCCTGCAGCCCTGAGTGCAAACGCCACAGCTGACCCGCCCCCGTATCCCACTGCCTAGGAGCCACTGCCGGAGGGGAGTGTGTGCCAGTCACTTTGGGAGCTGTGCTGCCCGAGGTAAGCACCTCCACCCCCGACCACCTCCTGCACCCCTACCCCTGCCCCAGCACAGAGGCTCTCTGTGTCTTGAACAAGCACTTTCAAGGATTGGCCAAGAACTTCTGCTCTGTTTCTGTGAAAGAGACACAAAAAAGGGAGCCCAACGGACAAGTTTAGTTCGCAAGCACAAACTGGCAGGGCCAAGCCTGGATCTCTCAGTTACTCAGAAGGCTCTTCAGCCAGCTCTTCCCAAAGGCCAGTCTCTAGAGGCTTTTGTGACATGATGTACTTCAAAATAGCTCCCTGTAGCTCACATAGTCATCATTCATATATGGCTGTGATATGTCCTACCAACCATTCCATGTAAGTTATCATATGAAAAGTCATGATCTGCTGAAATCGGTTATTCTGTCCAAATATGTATAGCATGAGGGTGTGTGAAGTTATGCATTTTGCTGTCTGGTTGTTACTGAAATAGGCTATAATTTTGCTAGCGACCCCTGCCGAGGAGGGTGTTCAACAGCCATAAATCAGCAGAGGAATTGTAATTAAGGGATTTCCAATTCAGTGACAGATGCCCAAACACAGCACTGTGGGGACTGCTCAAGTCTATGACTCAGTTGCACAAGACCACACCAGGAAGATTCCCCAACCTAGTGACTCAGCAGAGCCCACCCAGACACTTCTGGGCAAGTGTCTTCTAGACACTTGAACTAACGATATAAAATAGGAAACTGTGGCATCATGTTTTTGCCTTTCTCCTCCCCCATCTATGCTGGAAGCAGCAGGAATCCTGAGAAAATGAAGGTCATCTGAGGACAGTAATCCAGGTTTTAGGGGGAATTCTATGTATTAAGGAGGGTAACATCCAGTAGGATGAGAAAATTGCTTGACCTAACAACTGCCTAGTGTAATAAGGTGTAAAGTTTAGATTTTGCTGTGGTTGTACAGTGCTTAGTGCTCTGCGTTCTGGCCTCAAGAGCCATGGATGCATGTTGAGTTACGATGACCTTTTCCTTGTCTCCACATTTCTTATGTGCCTCCTTCTGACACTTGAAACCAGTTGTTTTTCTGACTTTTGCAAGCATTTGCATTGCAAGGCAGAGGCAGTCTTCTCTGTTTCCAAAAGATTCACCAAAAGGTGGGAAGAGCAGACACATTTGTTAAGGCACTACTGGGAGCTGCATCCCTAACTCCACTTTACCTGGCAGGTGAGTCACCCAGCTTAGCCACGGTGCGACTCTCTGGGACTTTTCTCCCAACCGCTCCATTTTTCATCAATGACAATCAAAAGGAAGGTGACATGACATCTGTGTGTGAACATCTCCAGGGAATCACAAGGATGTGTGGCGAGGCTCGTGTTGCAGCAATTACAGTCGAAGCAACCGCCATGCCAATGTCAGTCATAGCAGCGTTTTCATCAACTCCAGGTTTGTGATTTGATTGTTTCCAATGCTTCTCTCCAAAGAAGCCTTTTCCTTAGCAAGCAATGACTTGGATACCAAGGGAGGCCTCTTCTGTTTCCTAGGAAGACACAGGAAAATGTGAGCAGAGGAGACAAAAGCCCTACACCAAGGCACCACTGGGAGTTGAACCCAGGATCTCCTGTTTACTAGGCAGGTGCTTTAGCCAGCTAAGCCATGGTGCCTGCCTGAAGAAAATATTTGCAACTGTTTCATTTCATGGTTCAAGTCAACACCCGCAAATTCTAAAGTATAGACATTCCCCATTTCCCTCAAGACTTGCAGACCTTGAGGTGTCTGGCTCTCTGTGCACAGAAAGCCACAGCTGAGTAGACAGAGGGCTTCTAACATGTGCCTCTCCCACCAGTCACTGTGATCATATAATGGTTAGTGATCTGTGTTTCAGTCACAGCAACCTCGGCTCAGTTCTGAGTCATGGTAACCTTTCCTTCAGCTCCAGACTTCTCATTTGCCACTTTCCATGTGTGGTGGGCTGTCTGCCCCAAACAAGCAGGAGAAAGATTAAGGCAGCCTTGAAGAGGCTGTGCAGAACCCAGCCTATCAAGAAAGGGCTTATTGGGAGAGCCAATCAGGAGAAGGCTTGCTGGAGCAGCCCATATATAAAGAGCTGCTTAGCACAGCAAGAGTTAGTCACTCCTTGGAGTTTGAGGAGGGAGGATTGGCTGCTATGAAGGAAGCAAGCAAGCAAGCAAGCAAGCAAGCAAGCAAGCAAGCAGGGAGGGCACCATGATCAGAGTAGTGCTGGGGTAAGGGGTGCATGAGTGACCTCCTGGCTGACTACTGCCAGACTAAGGCCCTGATACAAAGGTGGAGGAAGGTTCTAGGTCTGTTGGGAAATGGTCCAGGGAAACAGATGGCAGGGTTGGAGGTTCACACCTTTTGCCTCAGTAGCCACTGACACAGGTGGCTACACCCTGGACTGCAGCCGGCCACTGAGGCAAGTGTCTGGGTAGAGAACATCCCCACCCCCCAGCAGGGGGGAGAGAACTGAGTGGGGCACAGCCAGAGGGCTGTGTCCATAAGAGGACACTGAAGTCCTGAGAGCAACAAGGGTCCTAATGATAGAACAGATGGTGACCAGACGCTACTAGATGGAGGCGCACCGGTGAACCAGAGCTAATTGCTAGGATGGTCAGCAGGAGGTGCTGCAGTGAGGCATGCCCCATGGCACCAAGACTCAGCCGCAAGGAAGGCTCTCTGTCTTGAACAAGCACTTAGAAGGATTCTGCTGACAGATCTTTTCTTTTTCTGAAAAGAGATACAAAAAAAGGAGCCAACAGACACACTAGGTTTGGCGAGGAAGAACTGTCGGGCCAAGCCAGGCTCTCCTGGTTAGTAGGAAGGTTCTTCAGCCAGCTCTTCCCAAAGATCACTGTCTAGAGACCTTTTAATAGCCACTGCAGATGTTCACCACAAAAGAGATGCCAAAATGGAGTTCTCCACTGCCTGCAGCCATTACGCTACCAGAAGTTCTGTGCACAGAGAGGCCCCTGCTGGTGGGAAAAGGCTTTGGTAGAGACTCTGCTGACACCACCCATTCTCATATAGTGTTTAGTGCTCTGTGTTGTGGCTTCAGCATCCACAGATGCCAGTTCAATTGGGGGGCATTTTTACTGTCTCCAGATTTGTCTAATGGCTCCTTTCAACACTTGTCACCAAAAAGACCTGTTTCTTTTGCAAGTGATGTACAGCAGTCTTCTCCATTTCCTCAAAAATCACCAAGCTGTGGGGAGAGGAGACACATTCAGCCAAGATGGATGCTGAATCTCCTCTTTATTCAGCAGGTGTCTGTGAAGGACACAAATCTACACCGTGTAGAGGTCAAGAATAGGACTTTATTACACACAGTGCTGGCAGAGTGGGCTTATTAGGCTCAGAGACACTGTTAATTAATTAATTACAATAGAATATATAGATTTTCCATGGGTGGGGGAAAGTGACAGGCTAGGCAGATCAACACCCAGGGACAGGTTTTGCAAGACAGGATAAGCACATTAGCCAATGATTAACAGATTAGATAATGTCTCCACCCATGGTCTCAAGTTAGCAAGTTAACATTTCATTAATACTTTGATAAAATGTTATTAGTATAAAATATATATGTTGAATTCTGATTTGGGATCCATAGGAATGGGGCAACTCCTTTGATTGTCGAACAGGTATATTCCTAGGGGTTAAAGCAAAGAAAGAGTGAAAGTCTATGGCAATAAAGATTGTTTTCTGTGTGTCTTAAGGCAGGCATTGGTCCCTTGGAAGGGAGGTGGAAGGATGCCATATCTTATACTGACGTGCCAACTTTTCATAAACTCAAGGTTGGATCTGTGGGAAGAAGGTCTCCCTAGAGAAGAAACAAACACAATAAGAATAGGGATTCTTTGTTCAGTCTGCAATTCTGAATAAGACACAATTATTTAGTTCTTAGCTCCAACACCTGGCAATTTGCTGACCAGGCCTATCTTAGCAAGCAAGGCTTTCTGTTTACCCCAGCTTTCTCTTAGTTGGTCACTATTTGCTAGGCCTCTGGTCCCTTGACCATACTCTGGACTTCGGGTCTGGAAAAGAACTGGCACAATCCATAGACCAGGTTGTTATATAAAATGCACATGGATTTGAACCCTTCACATACAGTAATGGCAAAGTTCTTGGTTCAGGCTTGTAACAGTGATGGAATAAACTGCAGGTTCAAATCAAGTCTCTGGAGTCTATTCAAAGCTGGGATGGGTCATTCAGTCCTTTGTACAGAGCTTCAGTTTGTAGCAAAGTCCCTCCAGAGGTATGAAGCAGGATTGAAGACAAGATGGAGACGAGGCATCAGCCTTTTCTAGTCTCTTGCCATGTGGTCTTTGCTTTCTTTGTCCCAAGGACACTCTATCCAGCACGTGGCATAGAAAAACCTTAGAGTTCTCTCCATAGGCAGGTCCCTGCTACCTTGCTGAGTCACAAGGTGTATCTGCCTTCTCTCAATGGGTCGATTGTATAGCTGATGGTCCTTAATGGGCCATTAAGCAGGCTAGGCAGAACTGACACCAACTTGTCTGGGGTGTTCCCCGGAAGCAGAGCACAAGTTTGAAATACGGGCAGCATAGAGCCAGTATTCATAACGTCAACTACAAAAATGATACACATCTAGAGATAGCATCATTATAATCAGCCAATTAGAACCTCTCCATAGACCTCTTACACGACAACCTTTCTACAATATTGGCTGCAAATATAGAACAGTGGTCACAACGGTGATCTATACAGTTACAGATTATGTCAGTAACGTCATAGGAGGTGACACGGCATCAGTGAGACTGATACTGGAAGAGCCTCCAGTTTTGGTGTCCTCATTTGAAAAAGATGTTGTGAAATTGGAGCTAGAGCTGCAAAGAGCCACCAAAATGTTCTGAGGGCCGGAGAAAAATGCCTTCTAGGGAGCTACTGAAAGAGCTCAACTTGTTTAGCTGATCAAAAGAAGATTGAAAGGTGATTTCACTGAAGTGTTGAAGTGCCTTAATGGAGAGAAAAGATTGGGTATTAAAGGGCTCTTGAAGCGAGCAGAGAAAGGAATAACAAGACCCAATGGCTGGAAGATGAAAAGAGACAAATTCATATTACAACTAAGGCACAAAGATTCAACAGCGAGGATGATTCACCACAGGAACAAGCTACCAAGGGAAGTGGTGGATTCTCCATCTCCTGATGTCATTAAATGAAGACTAGATGCCTTTCAAGAATGTGTTTGCCCCAAAAGTAGCTATGGTGTCCTACAGGAGGCCTGTGATATGCAGGGGGTCAGATTAGATGCTCTAATGGTCTCTTCTGGCCATAAAGTCGACTAATTTCTGAAAAACTGAGTGTAGCATTGGGAGCAGCGTCTGATGTTTCCCTGTCTAGCCGGCTTGCTGCCTAGAACGAACGCTCCTGGAGTGGGGTGATCCACAGGGAGTAGCTCAAACCTCCAAAGTGCCTGGCCAGGGGCAGGACATTGGCACAGCAAGGGAGGGGTGTGGCAGTGACATCACAAAGGCCTTTGGCAGGACCTCAGACTATTGGTCCAAGGTGGTGGGGAGGTGGTGACCTCACAGAGAGATGCTGACATCAGCCAGGCAGGACGGAGCGAGGGGCCAGGGAAACCTCAGAGACCCCTGTGGCTTTGCTTCAGCAAGTCTCCTTCTCCAGGTCTCTCTTTGAGGACTGAGAGAGTATTCGGGTTCACGGACGTGAGCGCCAGGAGGAATCTCTTTCGAGTTTTCTCCTTCCCTTTTAGTGATTTTACTAGAAAACAGCCGTCCCTGTTTAGAAGGTAAGAGCCTCCTCGAGGGAAGGGGTGTCATGGGGTGTCACAGTTCGGATGCCGGTGCCCCCCCCCCATGTATGGAAGTTCCCGCTCCCTGCTCTGTGTTCGCAGGGCCGGAGAGCAGCATTCCACGGCAGTGATTTGCTCCTGGCTGCCGGAGCAGAGCAGCAGGCTCAGCTGTCAGAACTTCCTGGAGCTATGAAAGGGGAGGGGACCAGCCTCTTTAGCAGGAATGCAGGGCAGGTGAGTTCACGGCAGGCATTGTGGGATACTGGCGGAGGCCAGTTATGGTGATTTAATGACCAGCAGCATTTACACTGGCACTCTGTTACTGTAAGTTTGCTGCAGAAAGCTCTAGGCCTCTCATCAAAGTGGTTTTATTTTGTCACGAAAACAGGGCAGTTTTGTCGCCAGACGTGGCATTGCAGTGTGTACACCAGCCACACCAAGCTGCCGACCGAGGGAGCGTTGTGTGTTCTTCACACACCTGAGCAATATATTTCTGCTGAAACAACTTTGTAGTGCAGACCTGGCCAAAGATTCACTCACACACAGCTTGCAAGGTAAACGTCACCTGCTCCTCTGCTTTGCAGAATCCAAACACAAGGAAAGCTTGTCAGGTCCTGGTGGAGATGGCAGGGAGTCAGGTGTGGGCAGACACTATATCTTACACCCAGGCAGGCACCATGGCTTAGCTGGCTAAAGCACCTGCCTTGTAAACAGGTGATCCTGGGTTCTACTCCCAGTGGTGGCTTTGGGGGCACCTGGTATTGGCTACTGTCAGAGGACAAGATTCAGAGCTAGATGGGCCTTTGGTCTAGCCTCGTGTGGTTTTTCTCATGGTTTAAATTACACTCACAGGCACTGATGATAGAGTTACTGAAAGTTTGGGAGTTAGGCACTGATAGATCAGTGGTCCAAGCCTGTTGTAGACACCCCCCCTCCCTCTGGGACAGGGGCAGGTCTGAGCTCTCACACCAAACGCTCATTGTGGCTGCCAGAACCTGTGAGTGGCTCATTTCGTTTGCACCCTGGGTTGAGTCCTGCTTTGTGCACCGTGTCTGAGAATGAAAATCCTAAACCGCCCTTTGAAATGACGAATGCAGCAGGACATGTCATTGTCCCTGCCCCAAAGCAGACAGACCAATGGAGAAAGGCCGTCGAGTCCAAGTTAATATTCACTGCGGTTTTACCATTTCCACTTGCTAAACTCCCTCCTATCTGCCCAGCCCAGGTGTCCTCTGTCCTCTGCTCCCGGCCTGCTCTAGAGTCAAACATGCAGGGCCCCCAGGGGAACAGAGGCTGGGACAGGGCAGTAGCCTGGGCTGGGCTGGGCTGGGCAGATGCTGGAAGTTCTCGTTCCCTGAGAACTGGCCTGGCTCCCTTCTCAACAGCAAACATATCAATTCCACGCCCCCTCCCCAGAAAAATCAGCCTGGAGCCAAGAGCAGCAGGGGACGATTCCCTCGAGTTCCCACCGAGGCAGGAGAGAACCCAGGGCCTTTCTAGCAGAGCTTATGGAACCGACGTGGGGAAACCAGCCTTTAATACCAGGCAGTTCACGTTTAAGCTCAGTGTTTTTAACAATTTTTACAACCTTAAATCACCCTTCAATCGCAGTGTCACTATCCATAACATTGCTTCAGCCTTATAGGTTCCCAAGTGCAAAACTAAACATCTCTTCAAACACAAGAGAGTGCAGATCAGTCAGTGTTCAGAGTCATCCCACATAAAAGAATCATGTTGTGGTACATATTGGCCTCATCATGTGGCCGTTCCCTTTCCCTCCGCTCTGTTAAAAGGTTTGGTATTTTGCACAGAAACTTTCTTCCCTCAGGAGAGACCTGGGAACCAAGGCTGCCAGATAAACACCTTTAAGAGGAGGCGTAACCTGTCAAAAAAGGATCTCCCTCCTTCAGTTCAGTGACAGCCTGAAATGTTACTTATCCCGGCAGAGCCAGAGGATTGAAAGCAGCTACATCAAATCCCTGTGTAGCTAGCAGGAATGAACACAAACACTCCCTGGTATCTGAAGAGATGTTTAGTTTTACCCTTGGTAAACTAGAAGTCTAAAGGGAAGGAAGGTGGTGCCATATATAAAGAGTGAAACACAAAACAATCATAGTTATGCCCATAGTGACTGCAAAATATTTCTATATTCTTCTCATTAGCATCAGTGTATTATTTTCTCTGGGGTCTATACATTGATTATACCTTGACCAAGAAATTTGAATCTTGATAAAATAATCGACTACCCCTGGTTAAGGCAATGGACTCGATACCCACTTGGGTGTCCCTACACAGGTTCAGGTACTAACAACAGTGGCTGCCTTTTAGCAAGAGTTCCTGCCCATTTCCCTTCCGGCTGGAGCATGATTAGCGTGTGTATGTGGTTAACGACATTGCTATAGATTGTTGTTCATTCCCCACACTGACAATTCAGACCGTCCAGTTCCTATTCAAATCTCCACCAGATCATGCCAATAGCCGGAGTCAGGATTTCTCTGGGGCACTGAAATGTTTCAGGGGGTTGGTGCATGAGCTCAGCCTTGCATCCATCCCTGATGTTTCATGGACTAACAACAGCAGCATAAAGAAAGAGCTGATCCAATATCTCACTGTCAGAGGTGAAGGTGGCCTCGTCCCGTCTGCATGACCATTGCCATTGCAGGAGAGAAGGTGTCAATGGAATCGAATGCGCTGGCTCAGACAAGAGACACAGGGAGGTTTTGCTGTTCATGGATCGGTGCAAAGGAAATTGTGTCTCTGTGTGAAATTGAGGAGGGAAATGAAACGTCCACATGGTGGCCCAATGCCCTAAGGAATGTGGGTGATGGACTACGGCTGGGAAATGATTTTACAGGATCAATGTATTGCCCTGATTAAAAGCTCTGGCTAAAAGGCAGCCACTGTTGTCAGTACCTGAACCTGCAGACTATATAGTAAAATTGGAGTTCTGCTTAGCTATACCTTAACCAATCATTTTACTGAAATGTAACTTACCAATCCTAACATATTGTAACATGATTATCTAACCAGTTATACCCCACTACCTTAATTGCTTTACACCCAACAAATTAATTATACAGCAGACAGAAACAATCACAGAACCAGACAGAGATTATACAGACAAGCAATAGGAAAGTGGAGACTACAGTGATAGAACAACAAAGAAATGAGGATTTCAGACCCCAGCTATTGATAAGTGAGTTGTTGCCAGACAGGATGCTATCATGGTAGAGGTTGTGGATGCTGGTTGCTTAACTGTCTGGCCCCCAGGGCAGGATTTTGAGGGTCTCAGAATGCCAGCACCCATCTTTTGTTCGCTTAAAACGCGAGCAGGGAGATTCCAACACCGCAGAACTCATGGAACTCCAGGAAACGTGTAACTTTAGGTCCGGGTGAGTGTGCCTAAAAATCAGCTGTGCTGGAGAAGGTCTCTAGGAGTTGAAAGAGATGTGCCATCTTGGCCTCCCTAAAGAGTGTCATCAAATATGATGAAAACTAGGGTTGATCAGTCACATTCTTTGTAGCGTTAGGATTTGGGACTGGTCCAAAGTGCCCGTTTTAAGACTCTTTTTTCCTCTCTCTTGGGTGTTCTGGTTTCTGCATAGAGACGTGGTTTCAAATCCCACTCCTGACATGACCATTTTCTTTTATCTGGAGAAAATGGCCTCATTTCAGTATTCTTTGCAACAATAGAGCACCATTTGTTTAGCTTTTCTATTCCAGTAGTTGTGAGAGACGTTCGAAACTAGGGGGAAACAGGGCCTTTTCTCTCGACCGATCAATTTTGGTCTTCCTTCATTCCAAGCCATTTTCTCAGATACAGCCGTATTTCCCACACTTGTTTGTTCAGCGTTCTTTGCTTTTATGAAATTTTAGGGTCATCATTTAATTGCCACACAACTGTACTTATGAAGTGAAGTGAAACACAATCTTTTTTGGATATTCTTGCAGGAGAGTTTTGCTTTCTGACCTGCAATTGAACAGGGGCTACCCAAGGGGGACAATGCTGCTCCCTTTTCTTGCCTCATCCGAAAAAACATACATTCCTGACGCCCTTTGTTTCCTTGCCCTTTTAGGTAAATTTACACTTCTCAGAAGTAGAATCCTTTACAAAACCACTCAAAATCTCAGCAGTGTCGTAAGCAATGGCTTCCGGAAACATGCCCAGCTTTTCTTTAATTTGGTGACACAGCAAGGGACTGGATACAGGCCGGGATCAGAATCTTCGTTACCAGAGCTAGAATTTCTATTTAAAAAGAGCTATTTTTCTGCTGCTATTAGATTTCCAACATTGATTTCATTTTATACACCTTTTCAGCATCTATTAAGGATAAATTGAACAAAAATACCACTTCTCTTTCCTCAACATCTGCATCATGAAGGGGAGCATTCCGAATAGGAAAGATCTTCTGTGGGGCATGGGTTACAAAAATGCTTCAGGAACCAAATACATGGGTATTTTGCCAAGTTAAAAATCACTTAATGTGGAATTCTCTCCCCAAATCATCTGAGAAAATACTGACTTAAATAATTGAACTCCACTGTGATCATATGCACTTCCCTCAGTTAGTTGGGGTTCTGTTGTTGTTCACCATTTCCGAATGGAGATTTTAAATCACTGCTGTTTCTTTGTTAGCGTGTGCAGTAAATTGGAGAGTTCTCCACTGTTGACAGAACTGCACTTGAACTTTCTCCATGTCATCATGGAGGGGTGGGGAAAAGCAAAGCTGAAGTGACAAATGAGGACTTTAGAAATGGTCATTTGTCTTCAATACTCCAAGAAATCTGAGCTACGTCCTATCGAACTGAACTAATATCCAATTGGGTGAGCAAACAGCCTTCAGGAAAGAGAGAAACCCACATCACAGAGAGACAGAATACATGACAATGAAAGTATCAAGAGACATTCCAGAGCAGGTTACATCTGATTATTTAGAATCAGGACAAGAGATTCTCCCATCACATTCTCCTCTGATCCATTCAAAGCAGCTTCACTCAGCACTCTCTCAATAGTCAGTTATGTTATTTACAAAATTGTAAGTATCCCAGCAGCCCCATAATGGGGGACAAAATAGTCCTCTTGCCAGAAGTGGCTTTACCAATAGATGAAACCTGGTATTTAAACGCCAAATAATCACACTATGTTTGGGATCAATTTAAATTCCCCTTCCAGGTCTTTGACACTTTCATCTCCAGTCATAGCAACTCTGCTATAGGAGGAAAGAAATCAAAGCATCATCTCCAAGCACAGACAGCTGAGAACTCTTCCTCATATGACATTTTGAGAAGTGGAGGGATAGAATGTGATGAAAATAAACTCTGCACAGAGAAGCCAAAATGTAACAGTTCTGGAGTGATGGGGAAGGAGGGAATCTCTGAACCACCCCATCTCCTTCCAGTGTCACAGAGGCTGAAATGACACTTTTTTCCCCTGCTCCTCTTTAATTAACTATAACATGAAAAATTCCCAATGTAACTGCTCTTCAGCACAACCCAGAGCAATGTGAGAACAACTGGCACGGATACAATCTGTATCACTGGTGACTCTAACAATCACTTTGCAATAGGAGGAATGGTATAAATGTGACGCTCCCTGGTTCCTCATAGGAAGGGCACACTCCAGTTACTTGTGGGATAATTGAGTTGATAGAAAGGACAAATGGGCCCACCTCAAAAGAAGGCAAACTACAAAAGGCATAAATGGGCCACTCATCTGGCCAAGCTGAGAGATAACGGTGCTGCGAACAGTTCAAACAGATTTTAAAAGTTACTATGTGGGAATCAGGAAAAGTATTAAAGAAAAAAAATTGATAGCCCTAGAGGGTTTTATGGTGTTCATTGCCCTTGCAGATTTTCTGATGGCTATTATCGGCTGAGTGCCAAGAGAAGGTCTTCCCACACTCACGGCATTCGTAGGGCCTCCCATCTGTGTGGATTCTCTGATGAACAGAAAGGTTTGATCTGCGATTGAAGCTTTTCCCACACTCACGGCATTCATAGGGCCTTTCCCCCGTGTGGATTCTCTGATGTTCAGAAAGGGCTGATCTTTGAGTGAAGCTTTTCCCACACTCACGGCATTCGTAGGGCCTCTCCCCTGTGTGGAGTCTCTGATGAACAGAAAGGGCTGAGTTGCTAGTGAAGCTTTTCCCACACTCATTGCATTCATAGGGCCTGTCTCCTGTGTGGATTCTCTGATGAACAGAAAGGGTTGATATTCGAGTGAAGGTTTTCCCACACTCACGGCATTCGTAGGGCCTGTCCTCTGTGTGGATTCTCTGATGAACAGAAAGGGCCGAGTTATTAGTGAAGCTTTTCCCACACTCACGGCATTCATAGGGCCTGTCTCCTGTGTGGATTCTCTGATGAACAGAAAGGGTTGATATTTGAGTGAAGGTTTTCCCACACTCATGGCATTCGTAGGGCCTGTCCCCTGTGTGGATTCTCTGATGAACAGAAAGGGCTGAGCTACGAGAGAAGGTTTTCCCACACTCACGGCATTCATAGGGCCAGTTGCCTTTGTGGATTCTCTGATGATTAAGAAGGGCTGAGTAGTCATATAAGTTTTTTCCACACTCTGTGCATGTATTTTTTCTCTTTGCAATGATGATTTCCTGCTTTGTTGTGGTTTCCTTGAGGTCCTTCTGAGTTCCCTCAGAGGAAATACATTTACCCATTTTCACCCCCGGCTGGTTTCCTTGTTCTCTCTCTGGTCTGTGCTGAATCTCACAGGACTTTTCCTCCTCATGACTCCTGGACGCATTGCTTTTTGATCTTTGCCATAATGCTCTGTGTTTATCCACTTGCTGAACATTTTTCTGCTGAGAATTCTGCTCCTCTTTCTCACATGCCATTGCATCACTTGCTGTGAAACAGACAGAAACATCAAACAGGGATGAAAAGTGAAAAGCCAAAACAAACTAAGTGCTGGAGGGAGGTCAAATAAAAATCACAAACTGAACTCCCCCATACTCTTCCCCAAAACAGGAGAGAGGAGGGGATCAATTTGGCTTTCAAATCCCATCCAAATTCTCAAGGGGAAGGGAGGAAGCTACTGCCTGGTGTCTGCTAGAATCTACGGGAAGCCATGAGCTATAGTTACCCTGAGGATATGACCCCTGCTGGCAACAATAATGAACTGAGAGACCTCTCAAGGGCTTCATAGGGCATCCCAGATGTTTCCTTCAGGCACTTTCACACTCAGAGTTGGTTTAATGTTTCCTCACCTCTGCAGGGAGATCTCAGGGTCTGTTTTCCCTCTGATCCCTGCAGGTCTGAGACCCATGGCTCTTCCCCTTGTTCCAGCTGGGAGATCACATCAGGTTTGGAAAATGGAAACCCTGCTCAGATGAAAGAAAACAAAGGAGTTCCGTTGATTTCATAAAACTTTCTCATAAAAAACATTCTATTAATTTAACTTTAATACTTCGTGTGACCCGGTGTGCCTGGGCTAGTCCTCACTGAAAATGCCAAGACCAGGGCAGGCTGAAAAAGGGAGAGCAGAGGCTCCCCAAACTGGTGGTTAACATGGAAGTTAAACTCACCGACCAGTCACCAACTGTGCTTCTGATCCCCCACACTGGTTATCCAGAAACTGAAAAAAGAAATCACACGGCCCCCTTTATTGCATTCCAGTTGTCTGGCTCCTAAGCAGCACCTAGGTCCAGCACAGTGAGAGGTTATTTAAAAACTCTGCTCACATAAACAAAGTGTTCTTCTGACCCCAGAGTCAGCCACATTACCAGGTCAGTATAGGTTTGGATCTTACTCAAAATACTACGATGCCAGCCAATCATTGGCATCTAAACTAAAGGTTTATAAGTAAGAAAGCATCTAAACTAAAGGTTTATTATAAAAGAAAGAAAGAAAAAGGGAATTGTTAAATGGGAAAGCAGTCAGACACATTCAGAAATCTATACATCTGGTTCTTAGCAGTATTGGTGAGTTTCTGGCTTGAAAGGCTCTCTGGTACACATCCACGTTATTCAGTCCTTTGTTCAAGCCTTCAGTTTGTAGAGAAGTTGCTCCAGAGGTAGGAAGGGGGATTGAAGACAAAATGGAGATGATGCAGCTGCCCTTTATATTCCTTTTGCCAAGTGGCTTCTAATTCCTGTGTCCCAAACACAAGCTTCACAGCACATGGCATGGAAAAGCCTTGGAGTTCTCAGTACACAGTGTGATACAGCGTGGCCAGAGGGCAGCAGGAGAGGGTTAGCAGGGAGCCTTATTCCCTGCAGAGGGAAGAAAGTTTGCTATAGATTAACTAGAGCACCTGAAGCCAATTAGAGCCCCAGCAGTCAGTCACCTGATAAAGACCCTTGCTCCAATCAGACAGGGAAGGAGCTGGAGGAGAGGGGATTGGTGTTGGAGCAGAGAACAGTTTGAAGGGAAGCAGAGGAAAGTTTGGAGAAGTGCTGCAGTGGGCTAAGAAGTCCAAGACCCTAGGTAAGGGCACCTGGCTTGTACAGAGGGAGGGCAGGAAGCCCCACAAGCTGAAGGGTAGGAGCGGGAAGTAGCCTAGGGGAAGGAACCATCAGTTCAAGTGGTTCACCACTAACCTCAGGGCCCCTGGGCTGGGACCTGGAGTAGAGGGCGGGCCCAGGTCCCTCCCTCTCCACTCCCCTCCTCAAGGACACTAGTGGGGTAATTAAAATACCGATTCAGAGGCAAGCAATGGCGCCCTGAACCTTCCCCAAAGAAGAGAGAGCGCGAGACCCAGCATAACATTACCGGCAATTTGCCACACGTGGTGTCAGGAGTGGGATCTGCGCGCTGGGGACTTAGACCAGGGTTAGGCAAAACCCTCCTATCCTTAAGATGGACGACGTGGTCAAGGCCCTTATACAAGCCACCGCGGCCCAGCAGGAGACTGCCCGAGTCCAAGCAACCGCCCAACAGGAGGTGACTAGAATGCAGCAGGACCAATCATCTGTTGATGAGTCAGGCTGCTCAAGACCAAGCCCTGCTGAAAGACCTGGTGAACCAGATGAAGGCCCTTATGGAGCAGAATCGCAACTGTAAAGGGACCCGGACTGTACGGGCTAGCCATTGCCTACAGAAAATGACACGGAGGATGATGTGGAGGCACACCTCCTGGCTTTTGAAAGAGCAGCCCTGGGAGGCCTGGCCCGAGATCAATGGTCTGGTATCCTTGCCCCATTCCTGTGTGGGAAAGCCCAGAAGGTCAATTATATGGCTGCAGAGGCTGCAGCAGATTATTCCCAGCTGAAGGCAGAGATCCTGGCCAGGTTCGGAGTAACGACATTGCGAGCCCAGAGGTTCCATGAGTGGCGGTATACGGAGGACAAGACACCCCGATCACAATTGTTTGACCTGATACACCTGACCCAGAAATGGCTGCGCCCTGAGGCCCTTAGCTCTGAGAAGATGATGGAGGTTCTGGTATTGGACCGGTATATGAGGGGGCTACCACCAGGTCTCAGGTCTTGGATTGGCCAGAATGATCCCTCTACCTATGATGAGTTGGTCTCCCTCGTGGAAAGACAGCTGGCAGCCCGCGAACTGTTCCAGACCCCAGGCAGGGAGTCACGGCAATCCAGGAAGCCAACCCCAAACCCAAGGCCCCGGGCTTTCGAGAACTATAGGAGAACTGTAACCGGGAGGAAAGACACCGAGGAATGGCTCGAGGCCAGGAAGGGACCTTGGGGGTTTGGGAAGAGAGGTGGGGGGCCGGCCAAACAGTCCCAGGCAGAGGGTGACAACCGGAATAAGGGGGCAGTGTTATGAGTGTGGGGAATTGGGGCATATACCAGCCCAATGCCCCAACAAGGAAGAACCTATGCAGTGTAATCTGGGGAATTACGGGGAGCAATGTGGCCTAATCGGTCTGGTAGGGGTCACAATGACCTCATATGGATATACCAGACCAGTAAAAATGAATGGTATAAAGACCATAGCATTAATAGATTCCGGGAGTGCTGTCACGCTGGTCTCAGGGAAGTTGGTGGGAACAGACCAACTAACCCGGGCCAAAAACACAGGGGTAACGTGCATACATGGCACTGTGAATTTTTACCCTACAATCCCGGTGCGGATTGAGATCCAGGGGAATACTACCAGGGTTTCTGCAGGGGTGGTCCCCAAGCTCCCCTACCCTGTTTTAATTGGTAGATACTTCCCCGGGTTTAAGAGCTTACTTACCCCAATAGAGCCAGGGGAGGGTAGCAACCCCCAGGCTGAGACGGAGGCACCTACAGATAGCCTCACCCCAATGTTTGCCGAATTTGCTCCAGGGTTATTCTCATCCCCTGGGAAACCCCAAAAGTCTAGGTGAGAACGAAGGGCAGATAAAAGATTAGGGACCAGGATTCTAGCAGAGAATCAAAAAACTTCCCTTGTGGGTAAGCGAACCCGCTCAGGAGAGCAGGAGATAATTCAGGCCAAGGAAGAGGCGGAGGCGGTTCCTAGCCCAAGTGGGAGCACCCCAGGGGGAAGAGTAGAAATAGGCCCCCTAGAATTAGGTCAGTTGGGTACTGCACGTGAGACTTTTGGACAGGACCAGGCCGATGATCCGTTATATGCAAACGTGAGGGAGGAGGTAGTGGAAGTGAATGGTGTGCCTGTGGAAGGAAAGATCAAAGGCCCAAGGCCATATTATGTGCTCAAACGCGATCTTTTGTACAGGATAGAGCAAATACGAGGGGAAGAAGTAGAGCAACTATTAGTCCCACGGAAACACATAAGGGCAGTACTAGAGTTAGCTCACAGCCATCTATTTGGGGGACATCTAGGGGTAGACAAGACACTGGATAGAATCCTAAGAAGGTTTTATTGGCCAGGGATACGGGCAGAAGTCCAGCGTTATTGTGCCTCCAGCCCTGAATGCCAGTTGCATAGCCCCCGACCTCACTTGCGGGCCCCATTAGTACCTTTGCCTATTATTGACGTCCCTTTCGAGAGGATAGCCATGGACATAGTGGGCCCATTAGAAAAATCGGCACGGGGCCACTGAAACGTACTAGTCATCCTTGACTATGCCATGCGGTATCCAGAGGCCATTCCTTTAAGAAACCCCACATCCAAGGTAATAGCAAAGGAACTACTACAGGTATTCACCAGAGTGAGCATCCCTAAGCAGATCCTGACAGACCAAGGAACCCCGTTCATGTCAAAACTAATGAAAGACTTATGTGCCCTGCTCCGCATCCAGGCCATACAGACCTCAGTCTACCATCCACAAACAGATGGACTGGTCGAGCGATTTAATCGTACCCTTAAAAGTATGATCCGGAAGGTGGTAGCACAGGATGGAAAAGACAGCGATACCCTTCTACCGTATCTAATGTTCGCTATACGGGAAGTCCCCAGGCGTCCCACGGGTTTTTCTCCCTTTGAACTATTATATGGACACCACCCATGCGGGACATTAGATATCGCCAAGGAAGACTGGGAGGAACAACCCAACCCAGGAAAGAATGTCATTGAGCACATGACACAGATGAGAGAGCGAATAACTTGAGTAACTCCGATAGTATGGGAACATTTGGAAAAAGCACAAGAGGCCCAGCGGACATATTACAACTGTTGGGCGAAAGAACGGAGATTTCAGCCAGGGGAACGGGTGATGGTGTTAGTGCCGACAGCAGAAAGCAAACTTCAGCCAGCTGGCACGGACCATATGAGATAGTGGAAGCCATTGGGGAAGTGAACTATAAGGTTAGACAACCAGACCACCGAAAGCCAGAGCAAATCTACCACGTCAACTTACTGAAGCCCTGGCATGAACGAGTGACGTGTCTGGTCATTCGAGGAGCTCCACCCTCAGACAGACGACCCACGGAGACAGGTAAATATATCTCCAGAATTAACCCCAGAACAACGAACAGAGGTCATTGAAATGATCCACCGAACCAGGACGTATTCTGTACATAACCGGGATGAACGACACTAGTCCAACATCATATTGTCACCAGCCCCAGAGTAAGGGTGACGATAAGACCACATCGAATACCGGAAGCTAAAAGGGAAGAAATTAGGATGGAAGTGAAGAAGATGCTGGAACTCGGGGTCATTGAAGAATCCCACAGTCAGTGGTCCAGTCCAATCGTCCTAGTCCCCAAGCCTGATGGCACCCTGAGGTTTTGTAACGACTTCCGGAAATTGAATGAAGTATCCCACTTCAATGCCTACCCGATACCACGCATTGACGAGCTAGTTGATCAGTTAGGCAAGGCCTGATACCTAATCACTCTGGATCTGACCAAAGGTCATTGGCAAATTCCCCTGGCCAAGGATGCCAAGGAAAAGACTGCCTTCTCTACACCCGATGGCCTGTTTCAATACACTGTCCTCCTTTTCGGACTCCATGGGGCCTCTGCAACATTCCAACGACTTATGGATAAGTTACTACCCCATGCCAAGTATGCCACCGCCTATCTAGACGACATAGTCATCCATAGCCCTGACTGGGAAACGCACCTAGGAAAAGTAGAAGCAGTGCTGGACGCCCTGCGAAAGGCCGGTCTCACTGCTAACCCTCTCAAGTGCGTGATAGGACTAGCTGAGGCCAAATACCTCGGGCATGTAGTAGGGAGAGGTTTGGTAAAACCCCAATGGAACAAAGTGGAGGCAATACAAGGTTGGCCTCGACCAATCCGCAATCAGCAGGTCAGAATGTTTTTAGGGATAGTAGGATTCTATCGGAGATTCATCCCTCATTTTGCCACAAGAGCAGGGCCATTGATGGATCTGATAAAAGCTCAAGGCCCCGAGATAGTAAAGTGGACTGATGCAACTGAAGAAGCATTTGTAGATTTACGGACAGCCCTATGCTGCCATCCAGTACTCATAGCCCCAGACTTCGAGAAGGAATTCATCCTACAAACGGATGCCTCGGAGGTGGGGCTCGGTGCCATCCTTTCCCAGATGGTAGGGGAGGAGGAGCACCCCATCTTGTACTTCAGCCGGAAGCTCCTCCCCAGGGAACAAAAGTACGCTGTTGTCAAAAAGGAATGTCTGGTGATAAAATGGGCTATGGAGACTCTCCGCTACTATCTCCTGGGGCGGCGGTTTACCCTCGTGACAGACCATGCCCCCCTCCAGTGGATGCACAGGAACAAGGAGAGGAACGCTAGAGTGACGAGGTGGTTCCTCTCTGCAGCCTTTCCATTTCCGGGTCCAGCATAGGGCTGGAAGCCAACATGGCAACGCTGATGGCCTAGCGCGACGGCACTGCCTCTCGTCCCAAGTAGCCCAACCCCTTGGTGTTGAGCTGGGGGGGGGGGGAGGGATATGTGATACAGCATGGCCAGAGGGCAGCAGGAGAGTGTTAGCAGGGAGCCTTATTCCCTGCAAGGGGAGGAAGGTTTGCTACAGATTAACTAGAGCACCTGAAGCCAATTAGAGCACCAGCAGTCAGTCAGGTGATAAAAACCCCTGCTTCAGTCAGACAGTGTGGGAGTTGGAGCAGGAAGGTTTGGTTGGAGCAGAGAACAGTTTTGAAGAGAGACAAAAGGAAAGTTTGGAGGAGTGCTGCGGTGGGCTGAGAAATCCAAAGACCCTAGGTAAGGGGCACCTGGCTTGTGTAGAAGGAGGGCAAGAAGCCCCTCCACAAGCTGAAGGGCAGGAGAGGGAAGTAGCCCAGGGGAAGGAACCGCCAGTTCAAGTGGTTCACCACTAACCTCAGGGCCCCTGGGTTGGGACCTGGAGAAGAGGGCGGGCCCAGGTCCCTCCCTCTCAACTCCCCTCCTCAAGGACACTAGTGGGGTAATTAAAATACCGATTCAGAGGCAAGCAATGGCGCCCTGAACCTTCCCCAAAGAAGAGAAAGCACGAGACCCAGCATAACAGTACCGGCAATTTGCCACAGTATTTATAATAATATAAAGTGTCTCTCAATTCCATACAGTGTCACTTAATAAACCAGTGAATCCCCAGGACCGGTTCCTCAGGTGTTTGAAGATGCCGAACACCTTGCTTGTGAGGGACTAGAATACCCACATATATGTTGGGAACACACAGACACTGTGCTAGTCTGTTCCCCTATGTTCACTCTTCTAGAAAATTATGATCAATTTTGTTCATAGTATGTGTCAGGGCTGAATCCCCACTCTGTCACTCCGAGTGCAGAAAGTGGGGGCCCGACAGGATTCTACAGATTAATTTGTGCCACTCTAGGCTTGTATTAAAACCCCCAAAGTTACAGCTTTTCTCTGACCTTGGCTTGGTAAATGCTGCCACCACTCAAATGCAACCCCCCCCCAAACCCTTGGACCCAGGAAGGAGCACTTGAGAATTCTTCCCTCTGGGGCACCCTCAAGCCCTTTCACCTCCCCTCTGGGAAAGAGCTGAGAAAGAAAACAAAGGAAATTAGCTGTGGCTACCAGCTAATCAAACAACACACACAAACTTCTTAGGACACCAAAAATCCAATCCTGTTCTTAAAAGAGGTAAATTTTAGTAAAATTGAAAAGGAAAACAATACATCTGGAACTTAGGCTTCTGCTAGATCTTAAAAGAAAATGTTTGTAAGCACCCAAAATAGCTTTCTTGGGGGTTCAGCTTAAAGCTTACAAGCAAACAAAAGCATCTGGGATAGCACCGAGTAGATCCAAAAGCCAAAATAAAAAATAAACCTGATTGTGTCTGTCTAAACATTCCTTGGCCAAATCATTTCTTCTAGGTATGGAAGATGAATTTTCATACCTGCTTCAAGCCATAAACAGCATTGCTACTCCGTGTCGCCTTCTCCGGAGAACAGACAAAGGGAAAGTTACTTTCCCATTTAACAAAGTTCTAGCCTTTCCATTGGCTCTTTTGGTCAGGTCCCCAATACTTTTTTTTTTAAACCCTGTTGGCTTGTTAACCCTTTAGAGATAAAGCAAGCAGAGAACTTGCACCAACAGGGATTTTACCGCCAACTGGCTGGCTGGGTGTTTATAAAAGGGAGATCCCTCCCCTCCCCTTCATTTATCACTGTAGGGCTTGTGAGGTACCATTTGAAAAGATAGGTTTCAGAGTAGCAGCCGTGTTAGTCTGTATCCGCAAAAAAAACAGGAGTACTTGTGGCACCTTAAAGACTAACAAATTTATTTTAGCATGAGCTTTCGTGAGCTAAAGCTCACTTCTTCGGATGTCTTTGAAAAGACATAATCTACTGAATAGCCTCCTGTTACAATACAAGCAGCAAAGAATCCTGTGGCACCTTATAGACTAACAGACAATTAGCAGCATGAGCTTTCGTGGGTGAATACCCACTTCTTCGGATGCAAGTAGTGGAAATTTCCAGGGGCAGGTATATATATATATGCAAGCAAGAAGCAAGCTAGAGATAACGGGGTTAGTTCAATCAGGGAGGATGAGGCCCTATTCTAGCAGTAGAGGTGTGAAAACCAAGGGAGGAGAAACTGGTTCTGTAGTTGGCAAGCCATTCACAGTCTTTGTTTAATCCTGAGCTGATGGTGTCAAATTTGCAGATGAACTGAAGCTCAGCAGTTTCTCGTTGAAGTCTGGTCCTGAAGTTTTTTTGCTGCAGGATGGCCACCTTAAGATCTGCTAGTGTGTGTCCAGGGAGGTTGAAGTGTTCTCCTACAGGTTTTTGAATATTGCCATTCCTAACATCTGATTTGTGTCCATTTATCCATACAAACGGACTTCACTAAAATAAGACAGGAGATCTACATTACTCACTTCTCCTTTCTACAAAGGAAAAGGACTGGGGCAGGGGATGGGGTGCAGGGGGTGCAGACACGCAGGGTCAGGGGAGTTGGGGGCAGGAGGGTTGCAGGCTATGGGGAGGTTGAGTGAGGGGTGCAGGCTCTGAGCTGGGGCAGGGATTGGGGTGCAGGGGGTGCGGACACACAGGCTCGGGGAGTTGGGGCGGGAGGGTTGCAGGCTATGGGGAGGTTGTGTGTGGGGTGCACGCTCTGCGCTGGGGCAGGGGATGGGGGTGCAGGAGGGGTGCGGACACGTGGGCTCGGGAGGGAGTTGGGGAGGGTTGCAGGCTATGGGGAGGTTGAGTGGGGTGCAGGCTCTGAGCTGGGGCATGGGATTGGGGTGCAGGGGTGCGGACACGCGGGCTCAGGGGAGTTGGGGGCGGGAGGGTTGCTGGCTTTGGGGTGGTTGAGTGAGGGGTGCAGGCTCTGAGCTGGGGCAGGGGATGGGGGTGCAGGGGGGTGCGGACACGCGGGCTCTGGGAGGGAGGTGGGGGGCGGGCGGGGTGCAGGCTATGGGGAGGTTGAGTGAGGGGGCAGACTCTGAGCTGGGGCAGGGGTGGGAGGGAAATAAGAGAGGGTGATCTTTTTGTTGCTTATGTCCCAAGGAGGGACCCCTAAAATGGAGCTGAGCACAGGGTCCCACTAACGCTAAATCTGCCACTGAGCTTCCTTCTCTGGATACCCCCAGCCAGCATTCAAGGACGCACGGACTGTCTGTGTGATAAGTAACCCGGATCAGCAGCTGACTCCAGCAGCCTGCTCGTTACACCCCAAGCATAATTGTGGTCTGGGTGGAGAAGGCTCACGGTTTGAGAGATCAGGAGTAGGAAGCTTCTGCTGATTATGCCGCACCGAACCCTCAGTTTTACTTGAACAAACAGGAGATATTTGACACTGTGCGATACGGCTCCTGTGCTCTGTTCCCAAAGTGTTCTGCAGCAGGGGAGGGTCTCTGGTAGCTTGTGTGTTACTGGCATATTGGGGTGATGCTGAAACAGGGCAGAGTAGAGGTGGCATTGTGGGGCTGGCGTGAACCATGTCTCTTCTTTTCCCCTTCCAAGAATAGAGGGGAGAGTAACCCTTACCCAGCGAGGTCACATTCTCATAGTTCTCCTGCATGACATCCCTGTAGAGGACTCTCTGAGTGGGGTCCAGCAGAGCCCACTCTTCCCTGGTGAAATACACAGCCACCTCCTCAAGGTCACCGGCCCCTGAAAGAGCAAGAGTCCAACACTCAGTAACTGCTGCCCCACTCAGAGCCCCCCTATACATGGAGAACAGGAGCCAAACAGAAACTCTGGGTGGATTGCAGTCAACAGAGTCCCACCCCCACCCTGCTCAGAGCATCCAGGAAACACCAGGGGGAGGGGACGAAGCGAGAGCCCCTCCTCTCTCCCAGCAGACCCATCACACACCTACTAGCCACCGACTGATACAGGAGATGGGGCCCCTAGCAGGGTCCAGGGACAGCTCCCTGGTAGGAAGCCCAACACCCTCCCCATTCTGAAGAGCTGGATGGGAAGGGAGGGGAATCTCCCCTAAGCCTCACTGGTGGGTGCCTCCTTCATATCTCACAGCAGCCGCTGGTTAGTCAGGTCGGGCTCCAGCACTATGAGTCTGGTCAGTTTTCCCAGCCCCATGCAGCTGGGTTATTTTCTGCTCCACAAACTAGAGCATTTCCACCGCCGAACCTCCTGGGTCTGTTCCTAGAATCTAGGCCACATATTAAATAACTCCCAGCAGGTTTAGCACACCCCGTCCTCCTCCCTTTCTCCACCCTGTGCATTTCCTGCAAACCAGCCTGTGCAAACCTTCCCATCTCCCACGTATTTGCTGTCCCTCTCCCCCGCTGAAGGAACCCACCATCAACCCCCTGATAATACCTACCTGAACCGGCTCCTCTGCAGCCATTTCTCTCCCTGTCCAACGAGGACGGGATGAACTGGAGCGAAACATGGACGTTATTCCGCAGCCTGGCAGGGCGAGAAGGGCAGTTGTGAAGGTTTCAGAACAGGCTTTAACTCATTTCACAGCATGATTCCCCAGGCCCTTTCCTGCAGACAGGCACCCTAGAGTCTGCCATGCTGAGAAAGGCTTGATCTCTTTATACGGTGTAGACCTGGCCTCTCCTGCCAGGCTAAGCCCACAGTGACATTTTTAACCTCCCTTCTCCCTCCTCACCCCCTAACAAAGTCTCTGAACACAAGGCTAGAAAAGAGCAGAACCAAAGGAGTAACTGTGGGGGATCCCCTCAGACACTGACCCCACGGCAGCCACACCCCAGCAGGAGGGATATGGACTCAGGAACTGGATTTTCCTCTGTCTGATTCTCATCTTTCCACAGGAAAGTGACTCTATCCAGGGTGCAGTAATACATCTGTCTGGGCAGATTAGAGATCTGGAAATCTCTCTCCAAACTCTTCTCTCCCACAGCCCCTTTCAGTTTTTCTTTCTCCTTCTATCTCCTTCTCCCCTCTCCCTGCCCGTCTCGTAGGAAAGTCCCATTCCTGGGTAGTTTGCTCCCCCATGGCTGGATTTGCTCCTGCAATTGTTAATTGGATGAGAAACGAGGGGGGTCTGTTTGTGTAGAGTCATTTTAAGGCCAGACCCCAGCATTTTCCCTTTGTTTCTTTCAGTTACTTGGAATGTCTGGCTCAGAATTTAGTATTAACAGGGCCCAGGGCTGCCCTAGGGGGCTAGGACCAGCTGGAGAAAGTCATCCCCTGGGCTGGGCAGAGAGGCAGCTTTAATCCAGGTCACTTCCCAGCACAGAACCCTGCTGGGGGAGCAGCAGCTGCTAAGCCTGGTCTCCCAGATCACAATGGAGGCTGCAGCCTCTGACCCAGGAAGCTGAACCCCAGTATCCTGAGCAGAGAGGGACAGAGCGTTTGAGCAGCTTCCCTCCTTTAGCTCCCTGGGGAAAGCAGCTAACGAGAGCCCCTCCTCACAGGGAGAATTGCTAATCTCATTTGCCCCACTGTCGATTCGGAGTCACTCCTTGTCTTTCCATACAGTGACTCTGGATTAACATTGGTCTCAATGAAACCAGAGTTCAGAAAGAATGAGTCCAGAACGCTGTGGAAGAGACCATTGTGCGGCAGTACTGACCCCCTTCCCACCTCCCTCACCCCCCAGATCGAGGACAAGGACTGGGGGGCACAAATTTTCCTAACGGAACCAAAAGTTCCTGCAGTTTTCAAAAGAGGAGAAAAGCAAAATCTGTGATTTCACACGAACAGTGACTGATAAGTGGACAGAAAGTTATCACAGTGACAGGGCCTGTGACTGGGGAATGCCCGGCAGTGCTTGGAGCCAGGACTCTGGCACAAGTTGATCAGAGAGAAGGATCATGGTTAGCAGAAGTTCCCACAGCCAGGGGCCCAACAGCTATTCCCTGGGACGCAGCCCCCAGAGTCCCCAGCCAGGGACCCCAGATACCCCTCAAAGCCCCACCGGCCAGGGAAGCCATGACTGTCAGGTTGGGAATCCCAAAGGGTTCCCCCCACCAAGAGCCCCCAGCAGCCAGGGACCCACCCACTGGGAACTCAGTCCCTCACTGCCTGCCTAGGATCCCCGCCCCCCAGCAGGATCTGCCCTGCTCTTTGCCTGGCACCCCCTCCGCCCCCCTGCGGGATCCCTTGATGCTTTACAGGGGCACCCCCTGGCCTAGCGCTGGGGATTCTCCCACACACACTCTGTGCACTGGGCATGGCAGCGATCCCAGGAGCCAGCTGGGAAGCCCAGACAGAGCCCCAGGCACAGCACCCTCTAACTTCCTGTCCCGCCTCCCAGAGACACCCCTCCCCTGTTCTGCAGCCAACAGGCCCCCAGCGATACCCACCTTCATGACCCATAGCCTCAGGGCTGGGCACATCACAACAACCCCTCAAAACCCCAAACCTCCAGAACCCACCAACCTGACTAGGGTACCCCCTGCCCAGCCACCCAAACACCTCCCCCCACCACAATGCATCTTCATATCCAGCTGCAATCTCCTCATACATACACCCCTTCCCCCAGAGCAATAGTGTTACCTCACAGTGTCTGATAAATGGATAGAAAGTTATCACCGCCTCCTGCTGGCCAGTCGCACAGACAGAGGGAGCCCTGGGGGATGCTTCTTTAACAGGAGAATGGAAGGCCTGGAGGGCAAGAAAGGTAAGAAACTTCCATGGCCTGTCACTAGCAAATAATGGCCACCATGGGTCCACCCCAGAAGTGGCTGCATATTAGCACAGGGGGAATCAACCCCTCACAGAGGCCATTTGCTATGGGGTTTGGCATACTTCTGGACCCACACTGCACTCACAGAGACCTCCTCATCCCGTGCCAGCTGGAGAAAAGAAAAGGGATCCAACCCCAAGGTGGCTACATCTTAGCACTGCGGGAAGCAACCCCTCCTGAAGAGCATTTGTCATGGGATTTGGGAAACTTCTGGATGCACACTGCACTCAGAGAGACCTCCTCATCCCGTGCCAGCTGGAGAAAAGGATTCAGCCAACTCTCCTGTTATCAGCTGGGAAACACTGATCCCCAAACATGGGGTGGCCTCTGAATTTGATGGGTATTAAACGTGTGTCTGGTCTCTTTCTTCGGCAAACATTTTAACAGAGATAAAGGAGGAAGAAATGATTCTCAAAGGAGACGGGAAAGATGATCTCTGGGCAATTTAACTCCCTGCAACAACCAGGATGGAGAATGACTCAGGGCAACAGGTTCCCTCCAATGAAGAAGTTGCTGGGATTTAGAGACATGGGGAACAGCCCCAAACCGAAGAGGATTTTTAATTGACATTTGATGATGATATAGAAAGAGGGAAAACCTGAGATTTGAGATCAGTGTTCAGAAATGAAAAAGAAAGGGTGGAAATCAGAGGGATTTTTGGATCCATTTTTGTAAATTAGTGAAAGGAAAGTGGAACATCAGAGGGATTTTATATCAGTTGTTGATATGAGGTAAAATCTGAGTGTATTTCACATCAATATTTGATAAACGAATAAAGAGGAAATGGACAACATAAGGACACATTTTGTATCCATAGTCAAGAATCTGAGATTTATTGTTTTTAGTAATTTATAAATAGAGACAAGGAAAAACTCAGGGCATAGTCACTTAGAAATAGACAAGTTGAGAGAAAGTGGGGCAAATTTTTAGGGTATTTTATATGAATCTTTGAGATTTGCAGAGAATACATGTCACAAGGTAAGCAACTGATAACAAGAAAATTAATTCATCTACACGAGTTCCAATCAACACTCCTGAGGTGAATTTTGGGGAGGATATTGTGTGTGGAGCCAATGAAGAGTAATACATTTTTGTAACTCTCCTTTGTGCTGCCTAAAGTATTTCTTTCCACACAAATTAAAGCCCAATTGTAAGTAAAATATCTTGCTTATAAAAGGAGCCTGTTCCAGAATTCTCTTTCCTACAGGGCTACGGTGCTTTGATTCCTGACCTCTCTCTGAGTGTTACTGGTGTGTGATGCTCACAATACTTCAGAAGAAAAGTTCTCTTATTGCTGAGTGTCATTTGCATGAATAAAAAGTTACTGATTTCCTCAAATCACACAGAATAAAACCCACCACAACATAACGTCAGGCAATTCAGGGGAAAAACCAACGCCCCCCCCCCCCACCACCACAGACGGGGCAGGTGTTGATCAGGGATAAGATGTGAGCGGTTCCCATCCGTGTCTAACGGGGTGGGGAAGCGGTGCCGCCCCGCGGGAGCCGGGCACAGGGGTCGATCCGGGCGGGGCCCCGCGCTCGGCCCGGTCCGGCGGCAGCAGCGAAGGCGGGAGAACGGGGCGGGGTTGGGATGTTTTATATCCGGGTCTGAGCGTTGGGGGGAAAACGGGTCACAGACTCCGCACCCGGCAGCGGGGAGACAAACCCCAGCGCGGGGGCAGGGCGGTGAGGGGCCCCGGGGGATTTACAGGACGCTCCTGCGCACGCGGGCAGTGACGGTTCCCCCTCACACGGGCCGCGGGAGCCCGGGGGAGGGGCGGCAGTGGGGGCGGGGCAGGTGCGAGAAACGGACACACACTCACCTCCCCACGGGGTTTCCGCCCCCCACCGCTACGGAGGCCGCCCTGGGACCCCTGCCCCGCCCCAGCTCCCGGCCCGGCCCAGGGGGTCTCGGGCCCAGGTGTCTGTTCCCGCGCCCTGCTCGGCTCTTACCGGTTCCGCTGCGCGCCCGGAGCCTCCCCGCAGCGGCCGGAAGTGACGCCCGGGCGGGGGAAGGGGTCACGTGACGAGTCCGGTGTAACGATAGAAACAGCCCCGCTCCGGATTCGCTGCTTGGGCTGCACTGAACATGCGCAGCCGAACGGAGCCTGCGCAGTAACCGCCGCTGTGGCCGCTGCCCGCTCTCTGCCCTCACCGCTCCCGGCGCGCTGCCCGCTCCGCGGGGGTGAAAAAGCCCCGGGGGCAAATCGCAGCGGGGGAGGGGCTGCCAGGGGCTGAGCGGGGCAGAAATTCACTGGCCGGGGTGGAGCTGCTGCAGGGGGCGGCGGGGAGGGGCCGGGGAAATGGGGAGCCGCTGCCAGACCCTGTGCGGGACAAAACCCCGTTTGGGAACAGGGGCCTCGGGCCGAGCCCCGCTGCGCGCGCAGATCCGGGGGCCGGGCGGGGGCACCGGCTGTCTCGGTTCTGCCGCGTGTCAGCCCGGGCGGGTTCCCGGGGCTCCAGGCACCGCCCCGCCTGTCCGAGCTCCGACCCCGCAGCGCCGCTCGGTCTGTGCCAGCGCTGCGGGCGGCCCCTGCTCCGGCCGGGAGCCCGAGTGCGGGACACACCGGCCAGACCCCGCCCCGGCTCTGCCTCCCGCCCGGGACTGTGGGAAAGTGTCTGTGTCCGTGTGAAACCCCGCAGCCCCTTCCCTGGTGCAGCGCCGAGCTGCCAACTCCCCAGCCCGCGTGTCCGCACCCCTGCCCCCATCCCCTGCCCCAGCTCAGAGCCTGCCCCCTCACTCAACCTCCCCATAGCCTGCACCCTCCCGCCCCAACTCCCCAGCCCACGTGTCCGCCCCTGCACCCCATCCCCTGCCCCAGCTCAGAGCCTGCCCCCTCCTCAACCTCCCCATAGCCTGCAACCCCTGCCCCCAACTCCCCCGAGCCTGTGTGTCTGCACCCCCTGCACCCCATCCCCTGCCCCAGCTCAGAGCCTGCCCCTCACTCAACCTCCCCAGAGCCTGCAACTCTCCCGCCCCAACTCCCCAGCCCGCGTGTCCGCACCCCCTGCACCCCATCCCCTGCCCCAGCTCAGAGCCTGCCCCCTCACTCAACCTCCCCAGAGCCTGCACCCCCACCCCCAACTTCCCCAGCCCGCGTGTCCGCACCCCCTGCACCCCCATCCTGCCCCAGCTCAGAGCCTGCCCCCTCACTCAACCTCCCCATAGCCTGCACCCTCCTGCCCCAACTCCCCAGCCCGCGTGTCCCCTGCACCCCCATCCCTGCCCCAGCTCAGAGCCTGCCCTCACTCAACCTCCCACAGCCTGCAACCCCGCCCCCAACTCCCCCAGCCGCGTGTCCGCCCCTGCACCCCCATCCTGCCCCAGCTCAGAGCCTGCCCCTCACTCAACCTCCCCAGAGCCTGCAACCCCGCCCCAACTCCCCGAGCCCGCGTGTCCGCACCCCCTGCACCCCATCCCCTGCCCCAGCTCAGAGCCTGCCCCTCACTCAACCTCCCATAGCCTGCACCCCTGCCCCCAACTCCCCCGAGCCCGCGTGTCCACACCCCTGCACCCCATCCCCTGCCCCAGCTCAGAGCCTGCACCCCTCACTCAACCTCCCCATAGCCTGCAACCTCCCGCCCCAACTCCCTCCCGAGCCCGCGTGTCCGCACCCCTGCACCCCATCCCCTGCCCCAGCTCAGAGCCTGCCCCCCTCACTCAACCCCCCCATAGCCTGCAACCCCCCTGCCCCCCAACTCCCCCAGAGCCCGCGTGTCCGCACCCCCTGCACCCCATCCCCTGCCCCAGCTCAGAGCCTGCACCCTCACTCAACCTCCCCATAGCCTGCAACCCTCCCACCCCCAACTCCCCAGCCCGCGTGTCTGCACCCCTGCACCCCCATCCCTGCCCCAGCTCAGAGCCTGCCCCCTCACTCACCCTCCCATAGCCTGCAACCCTCCCGCCCCAACTCCCTCCCGAGCCCGCGTGTCCGCACCCCCTGTACCCCATCCCTACCCCAGCTCAGAGCCTGCACCCTCACTCAACCTCCCCATAGCCTGCAACCCTCCCGCCCCAACTCCCCCAGAGCCCGCGTGTCCGCACCCCTGCACCCCATCCCTGCCCCAGCTCAGAGCCTGCACCCTCACTCAACCTCCCCATAGCCTGCAACCCTCCCACCCCAACTCCCCCAGCCCGCGTGTCCGCCCCTGCACCCCATCCCCTGCCCCAGCTCAGAGCCTGCCCCCTCACTCAACCTCCCCAGAGCCTGCAACCCCTGCCCCAACTCCCCGAGCCCGCGTGTCTGCACCCCTGCACCCCATCCCTGCCCCAGCTCAGAGCCTGCCCCCTCACTCACCCTCCCCATAGCCTGCAACCCTCCCGCCCCAACTCCCTCCCGAGCCCGCGTGTCCGCACCCCCTGTACCCCATCCCCTACCCCAGCTCAGAGCCTGCACCCTCACTCAACCTCCCCATAGCCTGCAACCTCCCGCCCCAAACTCCCCTGAGCCCGTGTGTCCGCACCCCTGTACCCCATCCCTGCCCCAGCTCAGAGCCTGCACCCCTCACTCAACCTCCCCATAGCCTGCACCCCCGCCCCCAACTCCCCGAGCCCGCATGTCCACACCCCTGCACCCCAATCCCTGCCCCAGCTCAGAGCCTGCACCCTCACTCAACCTCCCCATAGCCTGCAACCCTCCCGCCCCAACTCCTCCCGAGCCCGCGTGTCCGCACCCCCTGCACCCCATCCCTGCCCCAGCTCAGAGCCTGCCCCTCACTCACCCTCCCCATAGCCTGCAACCCCCGCCCCAACTCCCAGAGCCCGCGTGTCCGCACCCCTGCACCCCATCCCCTGCCCCAGCTCAGAGCCTGCACCCTCACTCAACCTCCCCATAGCCTGCAACCCTCCCACCCCCAACTCCCCAGCCCGCGTGTCTGCACCCCCTGCACCCCATCCCCTGCCCCAGCTCAGAGCCTGCCCCCTCACTCACCCTCCCCAGAGCCGGCAACCCTCCCGCCCCCCACCTCCCCCCCCGAGCCCGGGTGTCCGCACCCCCTGTACCCCATCCCTACCCCAGCTCAGAGCCTGCACCCCTCACTCAACCTCCCCATAGCCTGCAACCCTCCCGCCCCCCAACTCCCCCCCAGAGCCCGCGTGTCCGCACCCCCCCTGCACCCCCATCCCCTGCCCCAGCTCAGAGCCTGCACCCTCACTCAACCTCCCCATAGCCTGCAACCCTCCCACCCCCAACTCCCCAGCCCGCGTGTCCGCCCCTGCACCCCATCCCCTGCCCCAGCTCAGAGCCTGCCCCCTCACTCAACCTCCCCAGAGCCTGCAACCCCGCCCCCAACTCCCCCGAGCCCGCGTGTCTGCACCCCTGCACCCCCATCCCTGCCCCAGCTCAGAGCCTGCCCCTCACTCACCCTCCCCATAGCCTGCAACCCTCCCGCCCCAACTCCTCCCCGAGCCCGCGTGTCCGCACCCCCTGTACCCCCATCCCTACCCCAGCTCAGAGCCTGCACCCTCACTCAACCTCCCCATAGCCTGCAACCCTCCCGCCCCAAACTCCCCTGAGCCCGTGTGTCCGCACCCCCTGTACCCCCATCCCTGCCCCAGCTCAGAGCCTGCACCCTCACTCAACCTCCCCATAGCCTGCAACCCCCGCCCCAACTCCTCCCCAGAGCCCGTGTGTCCGCACCCCCTGCACCCCATCCCTGCCCCAGCTCAGAGCCTGCACCCTCACTCAACCCCATAGCCTGCACCCTCCTGCCCCCAACTCCCTCCCAAGCTCGCGTGTCCGCACCCCCTGCACCCCCATCCCCTGCCCCAGCTCAGAGCCTGCCCCCTCACTCAACCTCCCCATAGCCTGCACCCCCGCCCCCAACTCCCGAGCCCGCGTGTCCACACCCCTGCACCCCAATCCCTGCCCCAGCTCAGAGCCTGCCCCTCACTCAACCTCCCCATAGCCTGCAACCTCCCGCCCCCAACTCCTCCCAGAGCCTGCGTGTCCGCACCCCCTGCCCCCATCCCTGCCCCAGCTCAGAGCCTGCCCCCTCACTCAACCTCCCCATAGCCTGCACCTCCGCCCCCCTCCCGAGCCCACGTGTCCGCACCCCCCCTGCACCTCCATCCCCTGCCCCAGCTCAGAGCCTGCCCCCTCACTCAACCTCCCCATAGCCTGAAACCCTCCCACCCCCAAACTCCCTCCCAGAGCCCGTGTCCGCACTCCCTGCACCCCAATCCCTGCCCCAGCTCAGAGCTTGCACCCCACTCAACCTCCCCATAGCCTGCAACCCTCCCGCCCCCCACACCCACCCAGAGCCTGCACCCCAAAACAGGGCCGGATTAACCTTTTGTGAGCCTGGTGCTAAATATATTTGTGGCTCCCCATGGGGGAAATGTTGACATGGGGCAGGGGGGCAGAGTCCTCAGAGCGAGGGGCTGGCCTGGGGCAACGGGAGATGGGTCATGGCACGGCAGAGACAGCCCCACTCCACCCAGCCCAGTACAAGGGCCCTGTTTACAAACCGGGAGCTGCCAGACCCACCCTGTCTAGCCCAGCCCTGCACTGCCATCGTGCTTCTTCCCCTTGGGGGTGGGCCCATGCTGCACCATGCTACCCCCTGCCCAGCACCCCTCCGGCTCCCTACGCCCAGCGCCGCACCACCCAGAGACCCCCACAAACCCCCTGCCCAGCACCCCTCCGACTCCCTACGCCCGGCGCCGCACCACCCAGAGACCCCCACAAACCCCTGCCCAGCACCCTCCAGCTCCTACGCCCAGCGCCGCACCCCCAGAGACCCCCACAAACCCCTGCCCAGCACCCTCCAGCTCCCTACGCCCAGCGCCGCACCACCCAGAGACCCCACAAACCCCCTGCCCAGCACCCCTCCGGCTCCCTACGCCCAGCGCCGCACCATCCAGAGACCCCACAAATCCCCCTGGCCAGTGCCCTCCCAGATCACTCCCCACCCACTCAGAACCCCAGATCCCCTCACTGCCCAGTGCCCCTAGCTGCAGACCCCACAGCTGCACAGTGCTCTGCACCTCCCACCCAGAGGGTAGGTCCATACTTACCCGCCGGGTCGACGCGAGAGTTCGACTTCGGAGTTCGAACTATCGCGTCTAATCTAGATGCGATAGTTTGAACTCCAAACGCACTCCCGTCGACTCTGGAACTCCACCACCGTGAACGGCGGTGGCGGAGTCGACCTGGGAGCTGCAGAGTTCGATCCCGCGGTGTCTGGACAGGTAGGAAATTCGAACTAAGGTAGTTTGACTTCAGCTACGCTATTCGCATAGCTGAAGTCGCGTACCTTAGTTCGACCCCGCGTAGTGTAGACCAGGCCAGAGTCCCCATAGATCCCCTCACTGCCCTGTGGCCCCCACTGCCACAACTGCACAGTGCCCCACACAGACCCCCCACACTTCCCAGTGCCCCTGACACACACAGATCTCCCCCACTGACAACCCCACAACACACACAGATCTCCTCACCCCCCCGTGCCCAGCACCTACCCAGACCCACAAGAGACCTTCTCTCCCACACCCTAACCCCCAGCCACAGTAGCCGGCCCTGATGGGAGGTGACTGTGTCTGCCAGGCTGAGCTGGCAGCGCAGCCAGAGCTGGTCTTGGGGCAGGAGAACTCCAGCCCCTTGGGAGTGGTGGAAGCAGCCAGGCTGGAGCAGGAGCCGAGCCTCCCCGGGCCAGGCTCTCTCAGGACCCAGCTGAGCCTCCCTACCCCGACTGTTCCTGTGAGTGGCTGAGACTGGCCCAGCCTCTGCACCAGTCCCAGGTGGCTCTTCCCCCGGGGGAGGCAGGTGACCCCCACAGGTCCCAGGCAGTGGAGACAGCTCAGAGCTGGAGCAGTGCTGGGGAGCGGGGCAGATCCCTGAGATGTGACTCCCAAGATGCCACCCAGCCCACCCACACCCATTGGCCCCGTGGCCAGCAGCCCTGCTGAGCCCGCATGGTGGCCCCCAGCTGCTGGGTGATGAGCCCTCTACAGCAGTGGCATAGCCAGGTTCTAACATCAGGGGAGCAAACACATTAAAAGAGGCACCACCCAACATATTGAATTACTAATTACATACGTTTAAATTTGTTATATACATATTTATTTTGTACTTAAAATAAAAACCCAAGAATGATCCAGCCACAGGAGGATTTGCACAGCCGGCATTTTGCAGGAGAACTTTAGATTATACTTAGATATACTTTTGATTCGACAGAATACAGTAGCTTATAATTGTCACAGGTTTAAAAAAAATACTGGCCATTTTTTCCAGTTACTAATTTCATTTTAAAATCAATCAGTGAAATGAACTTTATTTATAATAGATCATAATACTAAAGTCACCAAAAAGGCATAACAAATACAAGTTTTATGAGAATTGGTGAGCAAAGATCTCATAGCTCTTCAGGGTTGGACAAAGCAGTAATTTCCCTTAAAGTAGCTATGACACAGGTTGGCAGTCTAACATTTTTGAAACACTGAGTACTGAAAGTTAGACTATTTAACCAATTTAAGCTGTACACACACACACCCCTCTCTCCCTCTTCCTGCTTTCCTATCACCAGTTCTGTTACTACAGGAATGAAATCTAGACATCCTTTAAAAAGGACAGTTACCTGTTCCGTAACTGGTGTTCTTTGAGATGTGTTGCTCCGGTCTATTCCACAGTAGGTGTGCGTGCTTGCCACATGCACTGGTGCCGGAAATTTTTGGAGCACCGCTGCAACCCCTGGAGAGGCGCCTCTATAGCGCTATAAGGGGAGCTGCGCACTCCCCCCACCCTCAGTTCCTTCTTGCCAGACAACTCCGACAGAGGGGAAGAAGGCTGGGATGTGGACTAGACAGGAGCAACACATCTCGAAGGACGCCAGTTACGGAACAGGTAACTGTCCTTTCTTCTTCGAGTGACTGCTCCTGTGTATTCCACAGTAGGTGACTCCAAGCTATATCTGATGGAGGTGGGTAGGAGTTTAAGGGTTATTAGGATGGAGTACCACCCTACCAAACCCGACGTCATCCTGTGCTTGGGAGACGATCGCATAGTGCAAGGTAAAAATGTGGACAGATGACCATGTGGCAGCCCTACATGTCCTGGATAGGGATGTGGGTGACATAGGCGGCCGACGAGGCTTGCGCTCTCGTAGAATGCACCTTCACTATAGGCGGTGGGGTAACCCCTGCCAAGTCGTAACACGTGCGTATGCACAAGGTGATCCAGCAGGAAATGCGCTGGATGGAAACTGGGTGCCCCCTAATCCGCTTGGCCGACACAACGAATAGTTGCAAGGACTTCCTGAACTGCCTGGTTCGGTACAGGTAGAAGGCCAGCACATTAGCCAGGAGGAAGCAGATCGTGAGTGTTTTCAACCACAAACCCCATCCTCCAGATTTGCAACCATCCCTGGACCAGTGACAGGTGCATAACCATACCTTGACCAGTGACAGGTGCATAGGCAGCCAAGTCATTGGAAATAAGCAAGGAGGAAGCCAGTGGAAAAAATGAATGGGGCCACTCTGGTTATCACCTTGGGGTCAGGGGAGTGCTCTGTACCCCTAAACCTTACCTCCCTTTTCATGTATTCACACACAAAAAAGTGAAAGAGCGCACCTCAATCATCCAATAGGTCAATTTGGCACATTAGCCAGGAGGAAGCAGATCGTGAGTGTTTTTGACCACAAACCCCATCCCTCCCAATTTGCAACCATCCCTGGACCAGTGACAGGTGCACAACCATCCCCGGACCAATGAAAATGGCCACTCTGGTTATCACCTTGGGGTTAGGGGTGTGCTCTGTACCCCCAAACCTTACCTCCATTTTCACGTATTCATACACAGAAAAGTGAAAGAGCATGCCTCAATCTTCCAAAAGATCAGGATTTGGCAACCTTTCAGAAGTGCTGTGCCGAGTCTCTCTGATTTAAGGTTTCGCATGCCAGTAATACATTTTAATATTTTTAGGTCTCTTTCTATAAGTCTATAATATATAATTAAACTATTGTTGTATATAAAATAAATAAGGTTTTTAAAATGCTTAAGAAGCTTCATTTAAAATTAAATTAAAACGCAGAACCCCCCAGACCCCTGCAATAGGTCAATGTGGCACATTAGGCAGGAGGAAGCAGAATGTGAGTGTTTTCGACCACAAACCCTGTCCCTCCTGATTCGCAACCCCATGGACCAGGTGGCAGCAAGTCCTGAGCAGGGGCCCAGATGGTCACGTTGTGCGGCAGAAGCTGCACCTAGTTGCAAAACGGGAGTGTTGCACAATGTGTCGTCACACCACCCCCAGGGAAAAGCTCAGCGGAGGAGGCACCACAAGCTGCCGGCAGCGGGTCATTCCCGGGGGGGGGGGGGATGAGAACCCGCCTGCAGCCGCCGCAGCCTCCCCCCCCCGGAGCCCCCACGGGAGGGGGGGGAGCAGCCTCCCCAGCCGGGGCTCAGGGCATTGGGGTGCCGGGGCTCCCCCCCTGCGCACGCCTGGGCCCGGGACACTCACACACACACTCTGCCCCGGGGCTCCCCTGGTGCCCAGAGACCGATCAACCCCCCGCCTGCCCCACCGCCCTTCCCCGCCTGCAGCTCCAGCCTCTCCCCTCCCCTCCCGCCCCGCCAGCCGCACCCAGGGGAGCCCCAGGCCCCAGGCTCTGTCCCCACCTGGAGCCCAGCGGGGCCGGGGGCAGCTCCTGCTGCAGCTGAGAACAGCGGCTCCGCTCCGGCCCGGGCGGCTCCAGCGCTGCTGGCAGCACGTGGCCACCAGGGAGCAGCTGCTGAGCCCAGGCTCCTGCGTCACAATGTGCCAGAGCCCCGCCCCCAGGAGCTGCCCCGCCCCCGGGCTGTGCCAGAGCCCCGCCCCCAGGAGCTGCCCCCCCCCTGGGCTGTGCCAGCGCCCCGCCCCAGGAGCTGCCCCGCCCGCTGCCCCTGGGCTGTGCCAGAGCCCCGCCCACAGGAGCTGCCCCCCCCAGGGATTTGTTCTCCTGTTTCCTTCTTCCCAGCACCCCGTGCTCCCAGCTGCTCCCTTCCTGTGTCTGCAAACACCCCCCCGGGCAGGCTGCAGCGCTCGCTGGGGCTGTCTCCAGTGGCTGAAGTTGCCTCCATCTCTAATCACCTGAGGCGGGGGGCGGAGCGGAATGAAGAGAGGAGATGGGCCCAGGGTGTGAAAGCAGAATTAGGGGGCAGGGAAAGAAGGACTGTTTGGAAAGGCTCCTGGGTGATCCAGATGGAGTCAGAAGTTGGGCAGCAGAGGCTCAGATAAATTGAGGGGAACCCCCAGGGACACAATAGCAGGTGAGGGAGGGGGGCTGAGGAGGCGAGTGGGTGGGCAGTGGCGAGGGGGCGGGTGAGCCGGCAGAGAGCCAATATTCATAACTTCAACTACAAAAATGATACACATCAAGAGATAGCATCATTATAATCAGCCAATCAGAACCTCTCCATAGACCCCTTACATGACAACCTTTCTACAATACTGGCTACAAATATAGAACAGTGGTCGCAACGGTGATCTGTACAGTTACAGATTATGCCAATAATGTCACAGGAGGTGACACGGCATCAGTGAGACTGATACTGGAATACTGCCTTCAGTTTTGGTGTCCTCATTTGAAAAAGATGTTGTGAAACTGGAGCTGGGGCAGCAAAGAGCCACCAAAGGTTCTGAGGGCTGGAGAAAAATGCCTTCTAGTGAGCTATTGAAAGAGCTCAACCTGTTTAGCTGATCAAAAGAAGATTGAAAGGTGACTTCATTGAAGTGTTGAAGTGCCTTCAGGGAGAGAAAAGATTTGGGAATTAAAGGGCTCTTGAATCAAGCAGAGAAAGGTATAACAAGACCCAATGGTTGGAAGATGAAAAGAGAGAAATTCATATTACAACTAAGGCACAAATATTCAACAGCGAGGATGATTCACCACAGGAACAAGCTACCAAGGAAAGTGGTGGTTTCTCCATCTCCTGATGTCATGTCATGAAGACTAGATGCCTTTCTGGAATGTATTTGACCCCAAAGTAGCTATTGTGCCATACAGGAGGCCTGTGATATGCAGGGGGTCAGATTAGATGCTCTAATTGTCTCTTCTGGCCGTAAAGTCGACTCATTTCTGAAAAACTGAGTGTAGCATTGGGAGCAGCGTCTGATGTTTCCCTGTCTAGCCGGCTTGCTGCCTAGAACGAACGCTCCTTGAGTGGGGTGATCCACAGGGAGTAGCTCAAACCTCCAAAGTGCCTGGCCAGGGGCAGGACATTGGCACAGCAAGGGAGGGGTGTGGCAGTGACATCACAAAGGCCTTTTGCAGGACCTCAGACTATTGGTCCAAGGTGGTGGGGAGGTGGTGACCTCACAGAGAGATGCTGACATCAGCCAGGCAGGACAGGGGCGAGGGACCAGGGAAACCTCAGAGACCCCTGTGGCTTTGCTTCAGCAAGTCTCCTTCTCCAGGTCTCTCTTTGAGGACTGAGAGAGTATTCGGGTTCACGGACGTGAGCGCCAGGAGGAACCTCTTTCGAGTTTTCTCCTTCCCTTTTACTAGATTTTACTAGAAAACAGCCATCCCTGTTTAGAAGGTAAGAGCCTCCTGGAGGTTTGAAACCTGTTTAGTTTGATCCATGTGGTGACAGTTGAATTCTAGGCATGGAAGACACGAGCTTAAGGAGGCAGAACTTTATTCTGCACCTGGGATTTTGTCCCTTAGAATCATTTGGGACATTAGGGTTTGTTCTTTTTGCTTCCCCTCTTCCTCCCTCCTCTTTTTCTCTTGCTTCCTTTGTCCTTTTACCTGTTCCCCTCCGAACACCAGGGGTGTGTGTGTGTTGCGGGGGAGTGCTCTGCAGCTCCCACTGCGGGAGGTCCACCCTAAAATGTGGGGCTGAAATAGTGCTCAGGCAGTGATTCCCACCAGTAACCTAGGCCATCCTTTGGGCTCTCTGGTGAGAACCCTCAGCCTCCCGTCCTCAGTCTCTGCCCCTGATTGGCTGAGCAGGGGGTTATTGACAGGGACAAGACTCAGGTCCTTGTTGTTCTCTTTCAAGACTAAGGAAATAAGTCAGAACCAGTTCTGTGTTTGATTAATTTTGCTGCTTCTCTGCATTAATGGTCTCTGAGCAGTTCATGATTCTCTCTAACATTGCAGTTCTCCTCAAATACTTGCTGAATAATTACTGTGCACTGTTGTTGGTCTGGAGCTCATCTGAGAGCACTTTATTCAGATCATTCAATGTCTGAAATTCAAGATCCGATGGTTAGTTTGAAAATCTGAGCTCTTGGGTCCTATTCCCAACTCTGCCACTGGCTGGGTGTGCGACCTCAGACAAGTCAATTCTCCTTTCTCAGCCTTAGCTTCTCCCTCTTTCGAGTAGGGATAATAATGATCCGCTCCTACCTACCTCACAGTGGGTGGAGGCACGGTCGGCTCTAGGATTTTTGCTGCCCAAGCAAAAAATATTTTGGCTACCCCCACCTCAGCCCTGGTATCCCTCAGCACATGCTCCTGCTGATCGAGCCCTGGGCTTCCCCCCACCCACAGCCCCCTGCCAGCCCAGCCCTGGGCTCCCCACCCCGTGCCAACAACATAGGTTTGTTCTCCCCAGTGCGCCCAGGCTGAGCTGCTCCCGTTTACACTCCGTCTCCAGTCGGAGCATGCCCAGAGAGGGTGAGGGGATGTGGCCTCTTCAGCCCACATGGCGCAGTTAACCCTAGCAGTGCCAGGTCAGGGTTGATACACCTCATCCCAGACAGCATTTCCCAAATTTGGGGATTAGCTAGGAGATCTCTTCAGGGGTAACCTCCTGTAGGGACTGGGTCAAATATACCTTGGGAACCAAATACCTGGGCGTTTTCCTAGTTCCGAATCACTTGCTGTGGAATTCTATCCCTGGATCGTCTGAGACAATATTGACTTAAACAACTGAACTACCCTGCGACCATGTGCACTTACTTCGGTCAGTTGCACCCATTTGGGGTCTGCTGCTGTTCACCTTTTCAGAGTGGAGAGTTAAACATACGACTGTTTCTTTGATAATATGTCCAACAGCTTGGACTATTCTCTCCTGTTGACTCAACTTCATTTGAATTTTCTCCATGTCATCATGCAGGGATGGGGGGAAAACTAACCTGAAGTAAAAAAATGGTAATTTGTCTGAAATTTCCCAAAAAATCTGAGCTGCATTCTGTCAAACAAAACTAACATGCAGTTATATGACCAAGGAGCCTTCATGAAAGATAGAAAACCCATATCACAGAGAGGTAGAAGACACTTTCATTTTAATTTAAAGTGAAATTCCAGACTAGGTTACATCTGATGTCTCAGAATCAGGATGAGAGATTCTCCCATGATCCACTGAAACCTGCTTCTCCCAGCGCTTTCTCACGCATCCGACGAAGTGGATATTCACCCACGAAAGCTCATGCTCCAAAAGTCTGATAGTCTACAAGATGCCACAGGATTCTTTGCTGCTTTTACAGATTCAGACTAACACGGCTACCCCTCTGATACCTCTCTCATTAGTGTTATTTACAGGAGTTATAGCACTTTCATAACGGGAGAAAAAACAACCAACCTTCCCAGAAGCGGCTTTGCCATTGAGGGAAAAGGGGATTTGAACGGTGCTTGGGATCCATTTGAAATCCCCTTCCAAGTCTGACACTTTCATCTCCTGCCAGACTGACTCTGATTTAGGATTAAAGACGTACAAGCACCATTCCCAAGCATGGACAGCCAAGAACATGACCCCACCAGACACGTTGGGAAGCGAAGGAATACGAAGGGGTGAACTGTGCATGGCTCAGGCACAAGGTAACAGTTCTGGGGTGATGGGGAAGGATGGAATGTCTGAGTCACCCCATCTCCTTCCAGTGTCACAGAGCCTAAAATGACCCTTATTTCCCTGACACTGCTCCAGCTCTTCATCATATTTAAATATATTTTAAATGAGGGGAAAAAAAAGTCAACAAAATAACTGCTGTTCTGCACAATCCAGGGTAATGTGAGAACAACTGGGAATGAGACAATCTGTCCTCAGAGAGGAACTTGACGTCTCTAACAATAACTTTGCACTGGGAGGAGGAGTACAAATCTGAATCTCCAGGTTTGTTTAGACAAGGAAATGTGACGGTGATTAGGTCAGATCAGGAGGAAATGTGCTAGATAACCCCGCTGACTATCCATAGCCCATGTCTTTACTGCAAGAATAGCTGTCTTATTACATCAGGAAAGTGAACTCAAGCTAGCTAACTCCACGGCAACCACAGTGATGAGACCCAGGTAGATTTTATCTCAACGTAGCTGGTTGAAGACACCCCCCATCTCCCCCACCTGGGGTGATGACATTCCTGGTAGAAAAGACACCCACTCCTATGCGCAGGACAATGGAGTTGATACAAAGGACCACAGGATCCACCCCAAAGACGGGCGAGCTTCAAAAGCGGGCAACTCATGTGTAGGAGCTGAGGGACTACAATGTGCAAAAGATGCAAACAGCCTTAACACTCACTACCTGGGAACTGTCAAAAGAATTAAAGAAAAAATCTCCTGACAGCTCTAGAGAAGGTTTTTATGAAGTTTATCTCCTTTACGGATTCTCTGATGTTTAGAAAGGCCTGAGCTATGAGTGAAGCTTTTCCCGCACTCACTGCATTCATAGGGTTTCTCTCCGGTGTGGACTGTGTAATGTGTGACAAGGGTTGAGCTTGCATTCATAGGGTTTGTGGACTCTCTGGTGAGAGATAAGAGAGTGAAACTTTACTCACTGCATTCATAGGTCTCTCTCCTGTGTGGATCCTCTGATGCATAGTAAGGTTTGAGCGAGAGAAGCTGGGTCTCTCTGTGGACTCTCTGGTGAGAGATAAGGAAGTGACTGAAACTTTACGGCATTCATAAGGTCTCTCTCCTGTGTGGACCCTCTGATGCCTAGTAAGGTTTGAGCTTCGGGTGAAGTTTTTCCCGCACTCACAGCATTCGTAGGGTCGCTCTCCCGTGTGCGTTGTCTGATGAGAGATAAGGGCTGATCTCTGAGTGAAGCTTTTCCCGCACTTGCAGCATTCGTAGGGTCGCTCTTCTGTGTGGATTCTCTGATGAGAGTTAAGGGTATATCTCTGAGTGAAGCTTTTCCCGCACTCACGGCATTCATAGGGTTTGTCTCCTCTGTGTATTCGCTGATGCCTACTAAGGGCTGAGGTACGATTGAAACTTTTCCCACACTCACAGCATTTGTAAGGTGTCTCTTTCGTGTGGATTATCTCATGTCGAATAAGGGCTGAGCGGTAGTGGAAGTTTTCCCACACTCACTACACGTAGTCTCTCGCTTTTCCGTGAGGATTTTCTCCTGGGATGTAGTTTCCTTGAGGTCCCTGTGAGTTCCCTGACAATTAATGGGTTCATCCACTCTCTCCTCTGAGTGGTTTCCTGCTCTCTCTCTGGTCTGTGGTAATTTTCATCAGCTTTTCCCTGCTCATGGGGCTGGACACACTCCCTTTGGCTCTTCGCAGTAATTCCCCATGCGCTTCAGCGAGCTCAGCTCAGCATCTTCCTGGTGAGGATTCTGCTCCCTCACCACCCCATCACCTGCTAGAAGAGAGGAGAAATCTCAGAATTGGGGATGGAAAGGCAGAGAACAAACCCAAGTAAGTGCTGGAGAGACAGAAAATAAAAATCAGGGACTGAACCCCCCCCCAAACTCTTCCCCACAGGGGACAGTGGAGGGGATCAATTCTGCTCCCCACCCAGGACCGGCCTTTAGGGGTGCACGGGTGCCCCACCCAAGGGGTGCCGGGCGCAGGGTTTGGATTCCCACCAGGTAGACGCATATCTGTTCACCTAAAGGTGGCGTGTCAGGTGTCTGTCGAGGAACTAGTTAGGTAGGTCTTAGGTAGCTCTTAAAAGCTTTGCCAGTCCAGCTCTATTGTTTAAGGCTGTGAAAAAGTGCACACACGCACACCATCCAACATGGCTCTGCTGGCCAAAGCTCAATTACAGATACAGCTATAGCGGCAAAAGCATCCATTTTTTAAAACAGGAAACTAAATGCTCATAAGCTACATTAATGCAGAGTTAAGGTTGCCCAGTGCTGTCTCCTGCCTTGCACCATATGGACGGTGAGTAAACTTAAACCTCTGCAGACCAGGAAAAGTTAATGTAAACTTTCCCCCAACCCTTAACCCTGTAGCTAGCCAGAACCAGTGAGAATGGTTCTGTGTGGGCCGTGCAAAGGTTAACCAACTGCCAAAGGGACTCAGGTATTCAGCTCAATGCAGCAGTAACGGGATGAATTCTATGGTCTGTGGTATAAAGGACATCAGAGTAGACGACCTAATAGTCACATCTGGCCTTAAAATCTATGAACCTATAATCGACCCGAGGAAAGACTAAGACTAAGACATTGTCTGTGCTGTGCTCACAGGTGTGAATCTCAGCACCTATCCGCATGCCTCCAGCTGTGTGCACTGGGCCAGCTGTAGCTGTGTGCACTGGGCCAGCTGTAGCTGTGTGCACTGGGCCAGCTGTAGCTGTGTGCACTGGGCCAGCTGTAGCTGTGACTGGCTGATGGAGGGATTGGTTGCAGCAGCTGGGCAGAGCTGTGCCTGTGCTATGCAGAGAGGTGCATGTGAAACTTGGGGGGCAATTCTGCCTCATTTCCGTGCTGAGTGTTGTAGGCTTGGTCAGCAAAGGTGCCCAAGGGTGTGTTCTTGCCATGGGGGTTGTCAGCACCCTGGTGGCATATGTTCGAGTGATCTGTGGGGCTTAGTGAGGGGTAAGTGAAGGCAGTGACTCAAAGGAAAAGTCAGGTTGAGGGCAAGGGGTAGTAACACTGTGCAAGTCTCAGATGGCCTGGGTGCAGGAGGTTCAGTACTGAGAGCAGGCCAGGGGAGGAAGCTTCTGTTTGCTATGATGGAGTTGAACCCGAATATTATCTTAGCAAAGAGAAGAACATGTTAGACATTCTGCTGTACTGCTCTGTTCCCAGAGCGCTCTGTAACAGGGGAGGAGAGGGCTAGTGTGGGTGTCTCTGGCATGTCGGGGTGATGCTGAAACAGGGCAGAGCAGAGGTGGCACTGGGGAGTGGCATGAACCTTAACGCTGCATTTCTCTTTCTAAAAACCGAGGGAACAGGAATCCTTACCCAGCGAGGTCACATTCTCACAGTTCTCCTGCATGACGGCTCTGTAGAGGGCTCTCTGAGTGGGGTCCAGCAGAGCCCCCTCTTCCCTGGTGAAATACACAGCCACCTCCTCGAAGGTCACCGGCCCCTGAAAGAGCAAGAGCCCAACACTCAGTACCTGCTGCCCCACTCACAGCCCCACTGTTCATGGAGGAAAGGAGCCAATCAAATGGAAGCTCTGAGAGAGTCAGCAGAGTCCTATCCCCACACTGCTGAGAGCAGCCAGGAGACATCTGGGTGAGGGGACGAAGTGAGAGCCCCTTGTCTCTCCCAGCAGATCCACCACAGACCTACTAGCCAGAGGCTGTTACAGGAGATGGAGCCCCCAGTAGGGTCCAGGCACAGCCCCATGGTAGAGAACCCAACACCCTCCCCACTGCCAGCAGCTGGATGTGAGGGGCCGGGACATCTTCCCTACACCTCCCTGCTGGGTGCCCCCTTTCCATGTCACACCAGCCCCTGGCTAGCAGGCTGAGGGTTCAGCACTGGAAGTCTGGTCAGTTTTCCCAGCCCCGCCCAGGGAGTTGCTTTGTCTGTTTCCTGTTTCACAAATTAGGGAATTTTCTCCCCCAACACCCAAGTGTTTGTTCTGAGGATCTAGGCCCATGTTAACAAGTCCCAGCAGGTTTGTCACACACTGTCCCCAATCCTATCCTCACCCAGGGTATTCCCTGCCCCCCTCCAGACCTAACTCCCCAGAAAATGCCACCTCTTCAGTATTTCCTGCCCTGCCCCCTCCAGCAGGAACCCACCAGCAACCCCCCCAATAACCCCTACCTGAGCTGGCTCCACTGCAGCCATTTCTCCTGTCCCATGGGAGGCTGGGACGAGCTGGAGCGAGAGGTGGGCGTCATTCTGCAGCCTGGCAGGGCGAGAAGGGCAGTTGTGGAGGTTTCAGAACAGGCTTCAGTTCATTTCACATCACGATTCCCCCAGGCCCTTTCCCTGCAGACAGAGATTGTAGATTCTGCCAGGCTGGGAACATGCTCAGTCCCCACAGTGCAGCACAGACCTGGCCCCCGGCCCCTCCTTTCCCCCTTGTGCTCCCCCCAGCAGCAGGAACCAACCAAGACATTTTGAAGCCCTCCCAGCAACAGGGTGTGAATCAAACCCTGGACCAGACCAGACCCAAAGGAGCCCCTTGGGGGGGGGTCCCCCTGACCCTGCCCCCAGGGCAGCGCACTCCTGCCGCAGGGGGAGCAGGGAGAGTCCGGGGCTGGTTCTTCCTCTCTCTGCTCCTCACCTCGGTCACAGGGAAGTGACCCTGGGCAGGGAGGCTGCAGTGAGTGTGCGGGGGGGGGGGCAGAGATCTGGGAACCTGCCCCCCCCCCCGCTAATTTCTCCGCACACCCTCGTCCCCTCCCCTCCCCTAGCGCCCTGCCCCGGGCTGGGAGCCGGGGTCACCGCCCCGTTCCCGGGGGCTCCCCCCGCGGCTGCCCCGCTCCGCCCGTGCGGGGAAGGGGGCACCGGGCGGGGGGACCCGCTTCACCCCCCCGGTACCGGGCACAGCAGAGCCGGGGGGGGGGGCGGCTCAGACTCGCTGCGGGAAGGATCCTCCCGGCCTCAGCGCGGCAGCAGCTCCGGGCCCCCGGGGGGGGCAGCGATGGGGGGGGGGGGGCACCGCGCAGAGCCGGGACCTGCCCCGCCCCCCGGGCTCCGTCACCGGGAGCCTCAGCAGAGCCCGGGGCGGGGCCCAGCTGGAGAAAGCTCCGCCCCCCCCGCACAGACCCCCCCCCGGGGAGCAGCAGCGGCTCAGCCCGGGCCCGGCTCACGCGGAGGCGGCAGCAGCAGCTTTGTTCTCCCGCCCCCAGCGGGGCTCGCATGGAGCATGCGCAGTAACAGCTGCTGAAACCCTCCCTTCCCTGGGCTGGAGAGGGCGGAAACGGCCCCGGGGCAGGCTGGGAGATGTAGTTCCTGACTCTCCCGGAAGCGGAAGTGACGTCGGCAGAGGAGACGGAGCCGAGCTGCAAAGGAGCGTTGGGCGCTGGGGCTCTGCTTGGCTCGCGCGGGGCCGTTGGAGCCTCTCCCGGGCCGGGGAAGGGTTGGTGCCGGTGGGGCTCTGGGCATGCGCAGATCGCGGCGGGAGAGCCCATTTACCTTGGGGTCCCTGCGTGGGGCTGGGAGGTGAGACCGGGCGGGGCGGCAAATGTCGGTGCAGCCCGGACATGGCCGGGGGGGAGCAGGTGACCCCCGAGGAGCGGGGAGAGAAAGGGGGGGGCTGAGATCCCCTCGGATTTACCGCTGCCCCCCCCGTGGGGACCCCCCTCCTCCCCCGTCCTGCCCCCTTTCTCCCTAGAGAGCCACGAGCAGCGCCCAGGGTGACCCCTCCCCAACCCCTGAGAAGTTCCCTGTCCCCCGATTGTGCCCCATTTTCTCTCCCCTTCGCTAGTGGCCAGTTCAGGTCTCAGGTTTGGGGGGTTCCCCCATTTCCACCTGCAGGGATTTGTCCTTGTGCGGGTGGGAAATGGTTCCCCCCAGTGATTCCTGAGCTGGGCAGAGGGTGAATGGGCAGAGGCTGGGGGGGCCCTGAGACAGGGACACCTCTGGGCTGCGCCGGGGGGGGGGCCACTCTCTGCTGGCAACGGGGCCTGGGAAGGGCCAGGAAGGGGAGGGAGGAGCAAGTGTCCCCCATGGAGACGGCCCAGCCCCAGGTTTCCCAGTCCCAGCTACTCCCCCTCCCCCACCCTGCCCAACCCAGCAGCCCCCCCTCACCAACTGCTAGTCCAGGGGTAGCCAACCTATGGCACACGAGCTGATTTTCGTGTTCCTGCCCCCACAATTTGCCAGATGCTGCAGGACCAGGGGCGGCTCTAGGCACCAGCAAAACAAGCTGGTGCCTAGGGCGGCAAAATGTAGGGGGCGTCCCCTGCCGCCGGGGAGGGCGGGAGGCTGGGCCGGCGGACCTGCCACCGTCATGGCTGCGGCAGGTCGACCGGAGCCCGGGACGAGTGAACCTGCCGCAGGCATGACTGCGGAGGGGGCGCTCGTCCCGCGGCTCGGCTGGACCTCCCGCAGGCATGACTGCGGCAGGTCAACCGGAGCCGCGGGACCACGGCACCCGCCGCAGTCATCCCTGCGGCAGGTCCGCTCGTCCCGGGCTCCGGTCGACCTGCCGCAGCGGGAGCTCAACCGGAGCCGCGGGAAGAGGGGACCCGCCGCAGGACCGGGGAAGGGCGGCGCAGCGCACCGCGCTGCTTGGGGCAGCGTGATTTCTAGAGCCGCCCCTGTGCAGGACCACTGCCTGGTCCTGGCCACCGGTCCGAGGGAGGCTCTGCATTTTAATTTAATGTTAAATGAAGTTTCTTAAACATTTAAAAAACCTCATTTACTTTACATGCAACAGTAATTTAGTTCTATATTATAGACTTACAGAAAGAGACAGTCTAAAAACATTAAAATGTATTACTGGCACGCAAAACCTTACATTAGAGTGAATAAATGAAGACTTGGCACAGCACTTCTGAAAGGTTGCTGACCCCTTGTACTAGTCACATTCCCAGATCCCACTGCCAGCCCCTCCCCATAGCCAGTGACCTCACTCCAGCCCCACTCCTCTTCCTTGTGAAAGCCACATCACCCAGGGATCCCTGCCGGCCATGTGAATGTGAGGCAAGAAGAATCCATCCCCTTCTGTTGTTGATTTAATATTGCTGTATAATCCCCTCAAATTTCCCCTCTTTCCTCTTGAGTGGTTGAATGGTGACATAAAATCTCCCCACATGATGCTTGTCCCTTATATTAGCAAATATTTAGTTTTTGCCCCATTTTCTCCTCAGTTCTGAAATACTGATATCTAATGCTCAAAAATCTTCCCACTTTTCTCTCCAGGTGTGTGACTGAGATCAGGGCTCTTATCGTACTGAGCGTGGGCCTGTGCTGCAGAGACCCCAACTGAGATCTGGGCCCTGTTCTGCCAGGCACTGAAGAGATCCCAGGTGAGATCAGACCTCACTGTTGTGCCAGGTAAAACTGAGACCTGGACCGAGATCATGGTCCCCCTTGTGCCAGGCAGCGCATGACTGTGACCCAAACTGCTGCGTCCATTGTGCTGGGCATTTCAGAGACCTCGACTGAGATCTGTGTCCCTGTTGGGCCTGGCACTGCACTGACCCTGACCCAGATCACGCCCCACCACTGTACTGGGCACTGCACAGACCCTGACAGAGATCCTGCCCCCACAATTTGCCAGATGCTGCAGGGAACCCGAACAAAATCAGAGATCCTGCAATGCTGGGAGTTGCAGAGTCCCCGACTGAGGTCAGGCCCCTGTTCTGCAGGGCTTTGCATAGACACTGACCAAGATCAGGGTCCCCATTGTGACAGGTGCTGAACAGACACCAAGGGTATCTCTACCCTGCCACTAAAACCCCCAGCTGGCCCATGCCAGGTGACTCAGGCTCACGGGCTCAGGCGAAGGGGCTGTTTAATTGCAGTGTAGTTGTCTGGGCTCGGGCTGGGGCCAGGCTGTAGGACCCTGCGAGGTGGGAGGGTGCCAGACCTTGGGCTGCAGCCCCAGCCAGAACATCGACACCACATTTGAACAGCCCCACAGCCTGAGCCGTGTGAGCCCAAGTCAGCGGGCACGGGCCAGCCGCCGGTGTCTGACTGCAGTGTGGACATGCCCACAGGGACAGAGGCCTTGCCACAAAAAGCTCAAAGGCTAAATAGGCCAATGGTGGGAGGCGACTCTCCATTTTACAGATGGGGAAACTGAAGCTCAAAGAGCTGAAGTAATTTACACAAGTTTGCATGGAGAATTTGGGGCAAAACTGGGAACTGACGCCAGATTGTTTGAATTCTTGCCTCTCCCCTTAACCTCAAGTCCAGCATGTGTGTGTACAGTGTTGTTTTGGTCAGTGTTTGCCTTGCATTGGCTTCCAAGGGAGGTTGTGGAATTTCCTTCATTGGAGGTCTTTAAGACCAGGTTAGAGAGACACCAGTCTGGGAATGTCTAGGGATACTTGGTCCTGACTTGTCACAGGAGGCTTGAGGAGACGACCTCTCAAGATCCCTTCCAGGCCTACACTGAAATAATTCTCTTTTGTGCTGTGTCCTGTTCTACGCTGAGCTGTTTTGCATGGGGCCATTTGGAACTGTGATCGCACCATGTTGTGTAGCAGTTTTATGGTTCATTGTTTTGCCTCAGCATGTTTGGTGCCTGTGTTGTGCTGGTTTGAGATGAGCTCTTTTTTTTTTTTTTTCATTGTGTAATATTGTCCTAGGTGTGTTAGTTTGCATCGTGTTTTCTTTTCCTCTGTATTGTCATTTTATGCTGTGGCTTTTGTTGATTCTTTTTTCCTTTTTTTTTCTGAGTTTCCTGACATTATGTTGTGGTGGGTTTTACTCTGGATGTTGTGTTTTATACGTATATATTTCATGGCATCCTAGACATGTAGGGCTAGATAGGACCTCAAGATGTCATCAAGTCCAGCTCTCTGCTGAGGCAGGACCAAGTATCTGTAGATTGTCTCTGACAGAGCTTTGTCCTACTTGTTCTTAAAAACTTCCAGGGACAGAGACTCCCCAGCCCCCTTGTAAGACTATTCCAGAGCTGAACTGCCTTAGCTCTGGGGACACCCACACAGACTGTAGTGGTGAGCAGCTCTGGAGAGAGAGGAGACCCCAGTGAGTGGCAGCAGGGTAAAGAGACTGAAGTTGGGAGGAGAAACATTGACGTGTCCAAGGTCACCCAGGCTGTCCGTGACCGAGCTAGAAATAGGTTCTAGTGCCACCGTACTGCTGTCTCTGAAGGTCTCTGCCACCCTGGTGTTTTAGGCACTGGTGCAAACCCTTAGTGTAGACAGAAGTTACACTAGTGCACTCTGATTGGCACTGGTGTGAAATGTCCCAGTTTGAAGGTTGGAGGTGGGGGCGGGGGGCAGTGACCTCACAGAGGCCTGGGGCTGGCTGAACAGTGCAGCTGGTAAGGGAGGGGCAGCAGTGAGTGCTGGAGGTATGAGCCAGGAGCACAGCCCCACAGGGCTGGACACTGACTTCTCCTGACCCAGGGGACACACCCAGAGGCGTTGCCAGGAAAATGCCGCTGAATTTCGGTTCACCGGCCAGTATGCGGGCGCACTTAGACGCCCTGATGGGCGCTGTGGCATCCGCAGGCACCACTTTGGGGACCCCTGTTCTAAGCTGTCAACCCTGCCTGAGGCCGCGGGGCCCTTTCTTCCTCTCTCGGGGCACCAGGTGAAACAGCACAAGAGTCAACTGTCAGCAAACAAGGGTAAATAAAGGAATGAAAGAAAAGAAGTGGGGGGGACTTTGGACAGATCCCAACAGGATATGGGGCCCTGGGAGACTCTCAGTCCCCTTCAGAGTTTACTGGGTCTCCAGCATTGCCTTTGAGGGTGCTGCTCCCATGCCCTCCCCTCCCCCTTTACTGCCACCACAAGGCCTGTCACCGTCACTTCCTGAGGGGTGACCCCAGAGGGTGTGTTTTGTTATCCCTCCCCGAACCGGACCCCTTGTGCACCCTCCGTCACTCACCTCTGAGGAGACAAGGCGGATCGTGGGGCGCGGGCGCTGCTGTGCTGGAGATGGGTGGCAGCCTGGACCCTCCTAGAAGGTTGCCGGGATGCTGACGTGCAGTAGAGGAGAACAGGGGTTTGGTGGAGACCACAGACCCTTTGGCCCACACTGTGTCCCTGTGAAGCCTGCTCTGCAGTGCTGCCAATTGCTGCTGGTGGCGTTGTGCCCGTTAGTCTCTGTAACGCTGTCCCCAGTGACTGGAGAGCACGAGCACCGGCCTCAGGCAGACTGGTGAGAAGCAGGGAACAAACCCAAATTGGGTGTGAGGTCTGTATGGAGATTTCACCAACCAAGTATCCAGTGTAAACGCTTCAGGCTCTGTAACAGCATCAACGTGGAACCACAGACAGTCCCCTTGGGTGATCCCATATATCTCACCACGCAGGTGAGCTCACCTTTGTGACAGATGGTCCCTTGCACTGGGCGTTCTCAACCTTTTTCTTTCTGAGGTCGCCCCACCCCCCAACCTGCTATAAAAACTCCACGGCCCACGTGGGCCACAGTAACCAGAGCTGGTGTTAGGGGGGGATGCCACAGGGGCCCCCACAAAGCTCCATCGCTCAGGCCAGGGGTCTCAAACACCCGGGCTGCATGCGGCTGCGGGGCTCTTGGGTGTGGCTGCCAAGCTCCCCTCTGCCTACCCGCGGGATGGCCCCCGTGGTGCTGCGAGCCCCGTGCCGCTGTCTGGAGCAGCTGGCAGCTCGCCCTCCCGCCGGGAGAGGGAAAGGCAGAGGGCTCCTGCATTGCCTCCTTCCAGGCACCGCCCCACAGCTCCCATTGGCCGGGAACAGGGAACCGCGGCCAATGGGAGCATCGCGGGAGGTACCTAGAGGAGCGGCAAGAGAGCGCACGCCCGGAGCCCTGACCCCCTCCCCCCGAGGCTGCAGGGACATGGAGCAGCGCGGGGCCAGGGGCCAGGGCAGGCAGGCAGGGAGCCTCCCTTGGCCCCGGTGCCCACTGCTGCCACCCCGGAGCCGCTCTAGGTAACCGGCGCCGGGCTGGAGCCTGCACCCCAACCCCCTGCCCTGAGCCCCCTGCCACATCCCACACCCCTCCTGCACCCCAACCCCCTGCCCTGAGCCCCCTGCCACATCCCACACCCCTCCTGCACCCCAACCCCCTGCCCTGAGCCCCCTGCCACATCCCACACCGCTCCTGCACCCCAACCCCCTGCCCTGAGCCCCCTGACGCATCCCACACCCCTCCTGCACCCCAACCCCCTGCCCTGAGCCCCCTGCCACATCCCACACCCCTCCTCCACCCCAACCCCCTGCCCTGAGCCCCCTGCCACATCCCACACCCCTCCTGCACCCCAGCTCCCTGCCCTGAGCCCCCTGCTTCATCCCACACCCCTCCTGCACCCCAGCTCCCTGCCCTGAGTCCCCTGCCACATCCCACACCCCTCCTGCACCCCAACCCCTGCCTGAGCCCCTGACGCATCCCACACCCCTCCTGCACCCCTGCCCTGAGCCCCTGCCATATCCCACACCCTCCTGCACCCCAACCCCTGCCCTGAGCCCCTGCCATATCCCACACCCTCCTGCACCCCATCCCCTGCCCTGAGCCCCCTGCCACAGCCCACACCCCTCCTGCACCCCAACCCCTGCCCTGATCCCCCTGCCACATCCCACACCCCTCCTGCACCCCAACCCCTGCCCTGAGCCCCCTGCCACATCCCACAGCCCTCCTGCACCCCATCCCCTGCCCTGAGCCCCCTGCCACATCCCACAGCCCTCCTGCACCCCAACCCCCACCCTGAGCCCCTGCCGCATCCCACACCCTCCTGCACCCCAGCTCCCTGCCCTGAGCCCCCTGCCACATCCCACACCCTTCCTGCACCCCAGCACCCTGCCCTGAGCCAGCTGCGGCAACCCACCCCCCTCCTCCACCCCACCACCCTGCCCTGAGCCCCTGCCTCATCCCACACCCTCCTGCACCCCAGCTCCTTCCTGAGCCCCTGCCGCATCCCACCCCTCCTGCACCCCAGCTCCCTGCCCTGAACCCCTGCCACATCCCACACCCCTCCTGCACCCCTGCCCTGAGCTCCCTGCCACATCCCACACCCCTCCTGCACCCCAGCTCCCTGCCCTGAGCCTCCTTCCGCATCCCACACCCCTCCTGCACCCCAGCTCCCTTCCCTGAGCTTCCTGCCTCATCGCACACCCCTCCTGCACCCCAGCTCCCTGCCCTGAGCCCGCTGCCACATCCCACACCCCCACTCCTTGCCCTGAGCCCCCTGCCGCATCCCACACCCCAACCCCCTGCCCTGAGCCCCCTGCCACATCCCACACCCTCCTGCACCCCAGCTCCTGCCCTGAGCCCCTGCTTCATCCCACCCCTCCTGCACCCCAGCTCCCTGCCCTGAGTCCCCTGCCGCATCCCACACCCCTCCTGCACCCCCACCCCTGCCCTGAGCCCCTGCCACATCCCACACCCCTCCTGCACCCCAACCCCTGCCTGAGCCCCTGACGCATCCCACACCCCTCCTGCACCCCTGCCCTGAGCTCCCTGCCATATCCACACCCTCCTGCACCCCAACCCCTGCCCTGAGCCCCTGCCATATCCCACACCCCTCCTGCACCCCAACCCCTGCCCTGAGCCCCTGCCACATCCCACACCTCCTGCACCCCAACCCCTGCACTGAGCCCCTGCCACATCCCACACCCCTCCTGCACCCCAACCCCTGCCCTGAGTCCCCTGCCACATCCCACACCCCTCCTGCACCCCAACCCCCTGCCCTGAGCCCCCTGCCTCACCCCACACCCACCTGTACCCCAACCCCCTGCCCTGAACCCCTGCCGCATCCCACACCCCTCCTGCACCCCAACCCCACCCTGAGCCCCCTGCCGCATCACACACCCCTCCTGCACCCCAGCTCCTGCCCTGAGCCCCTGCCACATCCCACACCCCTCCTGCACCCCAGCTCCTGCCCTGAGCCTCCTTCCGCATCCCACACCCTCCTGCACCCCAGCTCCTGCCCTGAGCCCCTGCCTCATCCCACACCCTCCTGCACCCCAGCTCCCTTCCCTGAGCCCCCTGCCGCATCCCACACCCCTCCTGCACCCCAGCTCCCTGCCCTGAACCCCCTGCCGCATCCCACACCCCGCCTGCACCCCTGCCCTGAGCCCCTGCCACATCCCACCCCTCCTGCACCCCAGCTCCCTGCCCTGAGCCTCCTTCTGCATCCCACACCCTCCTGCACCCCAGCTCCCTTCCCTGAGCTTCCTGCCTCATCCCACACCCCTCCTGCACCCCAGCTCCTGCCCTGAGCCCGCTGCCACATCCCACACCCCACTCCTTGCCCTGAGCCCCTGCCGCATCCCACACCCCCATCCCCTGCCCTGAGCCCCTGCCACATCCCACACCCCTCTGCACCCCAGCTCCTTCCCTTAACCCCTGCCACATCCCACACCCTCCTGCACCCCAACCCCTGCCCTGAGCCCTCTGCCGCATCCCACACCCCTCCTGCACCCCAGCTCCTGCCCTGAGCTCCCTGCCGCATCCCACACCCTCCTGCACCCCAACCTCCTTACCTGAGCCCCTGCCGCATCCCATACCCCTCTGCACCCCAGCTCCTGCCCTGAGCCCCCTGCCGCATCCCACACCCCTCCTGCACCCCAGCTCCTGCCCTGAGCCCCTGCCGCATCCCACACCCTCCTGCACCCCAGCTCCTGCCCTGAGCCCCTGCCACATCCCACCCCTCCTGCACCCCAGCTCCCTGCCCTGAGCGCCCTGCCGCATCCCACACCCCTCCTGCACCCCAACCCCCTGCCCTGAGCCCGCTGCCCCATCCCACACCCCGCCTGCACCCCAGCTCCCTGCCCTGAGCGCCCTGCCGCATCCCACACCCTCCTGCACCCCAGCTCCTGCCCTGAGCCCCTGCCTCATCCCACCCCTCCTGCACCCCAGCTCCCTGCCCTGAGCCCCTGCCACATCCCACACCCCTCCTGCACCCCAGCTCCCTGCCCTGAGCCCCCTGCCGCATCCCACACCCCTCCTGCACCCCAGCTCCCTGCCCTGAGCCCCCTGCCACATCCCACACCCCTCCTGCACCCCAGCTCCCTGCCCTGAGCCCCCTGCCACATCCCACACCCCTCCAGCACCCCAGCTCCCTGCCCTGAGCCCCCTGCCGCATCCCACACCCCAGCTCCCTTCCCTGAGCCCCCTGCCTCATCCCACACCCCTCCTGCACCCCAGCTCCCTGCCCTGAGCCTCCTGCCGCATCCCACACCCCTCCTGCACCCCAGCTCCCTTCCCTGAGCCTCCTGCCGCATCCCACACCCCTCCTGCACCCCAGCTCCCTGCCCTGAGCCCCCGCCGCACCCTGCACCATTTCTGCACCCCCTGGGGGCAGCGTTGGGGTGGGGACTTTGGGGTAGGGGTGGGATTGGGGCAGGGAAGGGGTGGAGTGGGGACAGGGCCGGAGGCAGCAAAGGGGGGTGTCAGTGATGCGGCCCTCGGTTCAATGCACTAGTCCTCATGTGGCCCTCGTGCTCGTTTGAGTTTGAGACCCCTGGCCTAGGCTTTGGCTTCAGCCCTGGGTGGTGGGGCTCAGGGCCCTGACTTCAGCCCCATGTGCTGGGAGTTCAGCTTTCTGCCCTGGGCCTCAGCGAGTCTAATGCCGGCCTTGCTAGGCAGCCCCCTGAAAGCTGCTCACGGCCCCCCAGGGGGCCCCAGTCCCCTGGTTGAGAACCCCTGCCTTACCCCACTGCCTTACCCCCTGGTTCGCAGCTGAGTGCCTTTTTATAACAGTCAGGCCCAGCTGGAACAAAGCACTCCCAAATCACACTGTTCAAACAAGCAATCAAACAATCAAGCACACGGTCAAACTGCCAAACTGTCCCCTCAACAGACACTCAGATACTCACCAGCGCAGTCCCCCTAATGCAGCACTTAGCGTATCTCTCTGCTCAGTCAGCTCCCAGGCAAACTCCTTCTGTTTGCCTCTCTGCTGTTTGCTGCTCAGCTGGTTTGCAGCTGACTGCCTTTTTTCTCTGGAGAAAGAAGTAGTTCGGGACTATTTAGAAAAGCTGGACGAGCACAAGTCCATGGGGCAGGATGCACTGCATCCGAGGGTGCTAAAGGAGTTGGCCGATGAGATTGCAGAGCCATTGGCCATTATCTTTGAAAAATCATGGCGATTGGGGGAGGTCCCGGATGACTGGAAAAAAGCTAATGTAGTGCCCATCTTTTAAAGAGGGAAGAAGGAAGATCCAGGGAACTACAGGCCCGTCAGTCTCACCTCAGTTCCTGGAAAAATCATGGAACAGGTCCTCAAGGAATCAATTCTCAACCACTTAAAGGAGGGGAAAGTGATCAGGAACAGTCAGCATGGATTCACCAAGGGCAAGTCATGCCTGACTAACCTAATTGCCTTCTATGATGAGATAACCGGCTCTGTGGATGAGGGGAAAGCAGTGGATGTGCTGTTTCTGGACTTTAGCAAAGCTTTTGATACAGTCTCCCACAGTATTCTTGCCAGCAAGTTAAAGAAGTATGGGCTGGATGACTGGACGGTAAGGTGGATAGAAAACGGGCTAGATGGTCGGGCTCAACGGGTAGTGATCAATGGTTCCATGTCTAGTTGGCAGCCGGTATCAAGTGGAGTGCCCCAAGGGTCGGTGCTGGGGCCGGTTTTGTTCAATATCTTCATTAACGATCTGGAGGATGGTGTGGACTGCACCTTAGCAAGTTTGCAGATGACACTAAACTGGGAGGAGTGGTTGATACGCTGGAGGGTAGGGCTAGGATACAGAGGGACCTAGACAAATTAGAGGATTGGGCCAAAAGAAATATGATGAGGTTCAACAAGGACAAGTGCAGAGTCCTGCACTTAGGACCAGGGCCGGCTCCAGGCACCAGCGCGCCAAGCGCGCTTGGGGCGGCATCCTGGGGGAGGGCGGTAGATGGCCCCGGTGGAGGCCACCGAGCCGCCGACCGCAACCGCCAAAGCGCCGCCCCAGCAAATCCTAGAGCCGCCCTGCCGCCAGCCGTGGCCGGGAATCAGAGGGCTCCGGGCTGCCCGCTGGCAGCGCAGAGCCTTTAAATCCCAACCGCTGCTGGGAATCAGAGCCCTCTGATTCCCGGCCGCCTGGGATTTAAAAGGCTCTGCGCTGCCCGCAGCCGCAGAGCTCTCTGACTCCTGGCCACGGCTGGGATTTAAAAGGCTCTGCGCTGCCCGCCGCCCTCTGATTCCCGGCCGCGGCTTGGATTTAAAAGGCTCTGGGCTCCCCGCCGCAGCGGGCAGCCCGGAGCCCTCTGATTCCCGGCCGCGGCTGGGATTTAAAAGGCTCTGGGCTCCCTGCCGCGGCGGGCAGCCCGGAGCCCTCTGATTCCCAGCGGCGGCTGGGATTTAAAAGGCTCTGGGCTCCCCGCTGTGGCGCCTGCCGCCCTAAGGGCACACGGACTGCCCCCCCCAGCCCAGGGCGGCAATTCAGCAGTCTGCTTGGGGCGGCAAAAACTGTAGAGCCGGCCCTGCTTAGGACGGAAGAATCCCATGCACTGCTACAGACTAGGGACCGAATGGCTGGGCAGCAGTTCTGCAGAAAAGGACCTAGGGGTTATGGTGGACGAAAAGCTGAATATGAGTCAACAGTGTGCCATTGTTGCCAAGAAGGCTAATGGCATTTTGGGTTGTATAAGTAGGGGCATTTCCAGCAGATCGAGGGATGTGATCATTCCCCTCTATTCAGCACTGGTGAGGCCTCATTTGGAGTACTGTGTCCAGTTTTGGGCCCCACCCTACAAGAAGGATGTGGATAAATTGGAGAGAGTCCAGCGGAGGGTAACAAAAATGATTAGGGGGCTGGAGCACATGACTTATGAGGAGAGGCTGAGGGAACTGGGATTGTTTAGCCTGCAGAAGAGAAGAATGAGGGGGGATTTGATAGCTGCTTTCAACTACCTGAAAGGGGGTTCCAAAGAGGATGGATCTAGACTGTTCTCAGTGGTAGAAGATGACAGAACAAGGAGTAATGGTCTCGAGTTTCAGAGGGGGAGGTTTAGGTTGGACATTAGGAAAAACTTTTTCACTAGTAGGGTGGTGAAGAACTGGAATGGGTTACCTAGGGAGGTGGTGGAATCTCCTTTAGAGGTTTTTAAGGTCAGGCTTGACTAAGCCCTGGCTGGGATGATTTAGTTGGGTTTGGTCCTGCTTTGAGCAGGGGGTTGTACTAGATACCTCCTGAGGTCCCTTCCAACCCTGAGATTCTATGATTCTATGAATCACAGCAATGTTCAGGTTACTGCCAGTCCCAAAGGGCCAGTCACTTCCTTAGGTCAAATGACTCTTAGATCTTCCAACAAAGACAACACTTGTAGTCAGTCCTGTCATAACCTGTATTAATATTTATTTAAAAGGAAAGGAGAGTTGTTTACAAAGTTAAAGCAGGTAATCCTATAGATGCAGATGAGTTACAGTCTGAAATTTCAAATGGTAATAGAAGCTTCTATAATACGCAAGCTGTGCATATTCTTTAGGACTAACCCCGGCTAGGCAGCTGGGGATCTCTTGCTGATGCGTAAAAACTTTGCCCCCCCGAGTCCAAGCAGCATACAGATCATCAGTTCCTTCTGTGTGGGGTTTTTCATCCCCTTCCTGCCATGTGCTCTGTCCTGGAAACTCAGCTAATGGAAAGTCAAGAGCACAACAACAGTCTTGTGTCTTCTTTGACGTCCCATAATAGTGTCTCTGGTGTTGATGGACCTTTCCTGCCAGGCAGGGTGTAATGCATTCGGTTGCCAATCAGCACTTCACCTAGGTAAAGTCTCTCTCCTGTCTGGTGATTTACAGAGCCACAGAGGCTCACAATGCAACTAGTCAGATATTAACCCAGGCAGCAACTCACAAGCATTTAATGAAGTCTAAAGATGTTCTTATAATCCTAATACCTGTTTTATCAATACTAACACAGGTGAGTCAGACTGATTCCACTGTGCGTTTGTCCATGTTCAGTTAAGACACAAAGGCTTGTGTAAGAGCTAACACCTCATCTGCCAGTGTCACAGGCAGGCTGGGCAGGGATGGTGTCTCTAGCCTCTGTTTCCAGAAGCTGGGAATGGGTGACAGGATGGCCAGTTGATGGTTACCTGTTCTGTTCTTTCCCTCTGATGCACCTGGCATTAGCCACTGAGCTAGATGGACCATTGGTCTGAGGCAGTGGGCCGTTCTTATGTTCACAGTCTGTATGAGGAGTATCTACTCATTGGGACTCACTGGGGAGCCACAGAAAGAAACAAGATGTGCTGAGGCAAGAAGGCCCAGTCTCAGAGCCCCCGGGGTCACGCTTCCCAAAAGCTAAAACTAGGCCCAGCCCATGAAGGGGGCACTGCCAGGAGAGACTGTATAAAGGCTGGAGCATCAAACAGCTTTGTAAACCTGAGAGAGCTGCCTTGGGGACAGTGACAGGGGGAATCCCCAGAGTGACTCCTTTGATTCTGCTCTTCTCTGGCCTTTTTTCATAGAATCATAGAACTGGAAGGGACTTTGGAAGGTCATCTAGGCCAGTCCCCTGCACTCAAGGCAGGACTAAGTATTATCTAGACCATCCCTGAGGTGTTTGTCCAGCCTGCTCTTAAAAATCCCCCATGATGGAGATTCCACAACCTCCCTACGCTATTTGTTCTGGAGTTTAACCACTCTGACAGGAAGTTTTTCCTAATCTCCATCCTAAATTGCCCTTGCTGCAATTTAAGGCCATTATACTTCTTCTCCTATCCTCAGAGGTTAAGAACAATTTTTTCTTCCACATCCCTGTAACAACCTTTTATGTACTTGAAAACTATTATCATGACCTCTCTACTCCAGACTAAACTAACCCAATTTTTTCAATCTTCCCTCATAGGTCATGTTTTCTAGACCTTTAATCATTTTTGTTGCTCTTCTCTGAACTTTCTCCAATTTGTCCACATCTTTCCTCATATGTGGCACCCACAAATGGACACAGTACTCCAGTTATGGCCTAATCCACACAGGGTGGAGTGGAAGAATTACTGCTTGTGTCTTGCTTACAGTACTCCCTCAAATACATCCCAGAATGATGTTTGCCTTTTGCACTGTTGACTTATACTTAGCTTGTGATCCACTATGGCCCCCAGCTCCCTTTCCGCAGTGCTCTTTCCTGGGCAGGAATTTCCCATTTTGTACATGTGCACCTGATTGTTCCTTCCTAAATGAAGCACTTTGCATTTGTCCTAATTGAATTTAATCCTGTTTACTTCAGGCCTTTTCTCCAGATCATTTTGAATTTTAATCATAGAATATCAGGGTTGGAAGGGACCATAGGAGGTATCTAGTCCAATCCCCTGCTCAAAGCAGGACAAATCCCCAGACAGATTTTTTCCCCAAATCCCTAAATGGCCCCCTCAAGGATTGAACTCTCAGCCTTGGGTTTAGCAGGCCGATGCTCAAACCACTGAGCTCTCCCTCCCTGGCCTATCCTCTAAAGCACTTGCAACCCCTCCCAGCTTGGTATTGTCTGCAAACTTGGTAAGTATAACAGAGGATGTTACTGGGAGGGTTTCACCGTGTCTCAGAGGGTTACACCATGGTGGGAGGGGGCTAGGCCTGTACTGGAATAAGGTCACTCTGTGCTTCACACTGTGGCAGAACCTAGAGTGTCCATTAACAGGGAAAAATCGGGGGAATCAGCATGTGGAATGGACAAAAGCCCCCTCTGCATTTTCTCACATTGCCCTTCTCGTCCTGGCAGGCTACAGAATAACGTCCACGTTTTGCTCCAGATCATTTCATCCTCCCAAAGGGAAGGAAATGGCTGCAATGGAGCTGGCTCAGGTAAGGGATTCTCAGGGAGCTGGTGGTGGGTTCTGCTTGGAGGGAGAGGAGCAGTAAATGCATAGGAGGGTAGGAGTTGCTGGAGGTGGTGGGAGGCAGGAAATATCTCGGGTGGAGAAAGGGAGGGGACAGGATGTGACAAACCTGCTGAAACTTATGTAATTTAGGGTGTGATGGGTTGTCACCCCGGGGTGCAGTCTGGGATGGTTCTGGGAACCGCTGTGCCCTCTAACCCTCAAGCTGGGCTGGCCCTTTTCACACTGCTTTGCTGGAGATTCAGCCAGCCTCTCCAGGCCCTGTTATCACCCAACACGACAGCAGGTGGCGCCATGCATCCAACTGAGCTACCTGAGTGCTTTGCCTGAGCCACTCAAGGACAGATAGACGACAACAGCCAATTTCCCAGCTCCCCAACCTTGCACACCTGCTGTAGTATAAATTTAGAATTATACCATCTTATAGTGCACAGGGATCTGTATAATGTAAGCTCATTAATATAGTTCGCCTTCCCTCGATATGGGAAAGATGTGCACAACAAGCCTGTGCTAACCAAGCTCAGCTTTTCCCCAAACACTTCATTCAAAATGCACTGATTAAGATAAAGCATAAAACAAGTTTATTAATGGCAGAAAGGTAGATTTTAAGTAATTATTGTTAGAACAAAAAAGGAGCCGGTTGATCCAGAGGCGGATATGAATACAGGCTTCTTTATTGTGTTACTTGTTCCCCTTGACCCAACTATCGAGTAAGTACTGAATAAGTTACATCACATGCCTTTTATCTAAATTTGTATGTAAACACCTACATCCGTTACAACACCCCAAAACCCCTTATTAAGTAGTAGAAACACTCATACAATTAGTATACCCACCCCTATCCACTATCACAGTATTACACATATCATAGAGGCATTTTTACCTTGAAAATACCGTTCTTTGCAATAACGTGTTGCTACAAATTTCCCTAAACAGCAGTTCTCGGGGTATGGAGGAAGGATCAATGAGCAGTTCTCGGGGAGGGAGGAAGGGGCCATAAGCCAGGGCTTGTTTATGTAGCTGGGAAAGGAAGGGAAGGGGAGATAACATTTCTTTTACTTTCTTTCACACAAAGGACATTCATTCCAGCAACTACACTTCATGCAGCTGCATCAATGTCAATTCTTACAAGCAACAGAGAGAAAAAATATGGCAACTTATTTGTTAAGCAAAGAATTACTGCCTGCTTATGCCTTTGTCCCCAATGCATGTCAGCACATTAGCAGCTTCCCAGCTGTTTTACTGAACCCTAACGTATCCCAACACTTCTAAGTGTTAGCAAACAGATCAAAGCAGATTACTTAGCAGATAACCAAAAACTCAAACTAAGCCTAACATACTAGATGGATAGAATTTGAATTAGCAATTTCTCACCCTGACTGATGGTACAAGCAGTCCCCCAAGTTTCCATACACAAGCTAGAAATCCCTTTACCCTGGGACCAGCAGTTTCCCCAGTTCAGTCTTTGTTCCTCAAGTGTTTCCAGGAGTTCTCTTGTGTGGGGTGTGACATCATCTCTTGGCCTCATTCCCCACCTTATGTAGCTTTTCCATATGGCAGGAACCATTTGTTCCAAACTCAGTTCCCAGTCCAGTTTGTGGAAAAATACAGGTACCAAAATGGAGTTCGTTGTCATGTGGTCTAGTCACATGTCCTAGCATGTCCTGCTGAGTCATACTAGCCATGACTCATAGGCTGGCTGAAACATTCACAGGAAGGCTAAGCTCTTCCACGATCCATTCTCTTTGTTGATAAGCCATCAGCTCTGTCTGGCTTCTTCGTTGTTGTACCTGAAAGGCTCGTTGTGGGTGTTACCCAGAGTAAGCACCTTTGAAATACAGATACAGAGTCAATATCCATAACTTCAAATACAAACATGATCCATGCACACAAATAGGATAATCATATTCAGCACATGACACATCTTGCACAAAATGCATCATAATTATGTCCTAATCATATTATAACCATACCACTATGATGAATATGGGGGTGTAGTGTCGATAGGGCCTAATTTCAAGGGATTTGGGAATGGAACTTCTCCTCTTTGTGGAACAGGAAATAACCCTCCAGCCAGGGCTGGGACAACTTCTCTGACTCCCAGTGCTGGAGCCTGAATCTACTGCCACTTCATTAGTTACCACCACCCGCAATCTTTGTGGTACTGCAAACTTCATCTGTGATGATTTTATATTCTGTTCTAGGTCATTGATAAGAATGTTAAATAGCACACGGGCAAAAGCAATCCTTGTGGGAACCCGCTAGAAATAAATCCACTTGACCATGGTTCCCATTTACAATCCCAGTTTTTAATCTATTTAATGTATGCCGTGTTTATTTTGTATCATTCTAGTTTTTTAGTCAAAATATTGTGCTGAATCAAGTCATATGCCTTACAGAAGTCTAGATATATTACATCAATAATATTAACTGCAACCAAACTTTTGATCTCATCTAATAAGGATATCCTTATTTTCTCTAAACCTTTGTTAACAGGTACTAATTATATTACCTTCCTTTAATTCTTTATTAACGAAATCCAGTATCGACTGCTCCATTATTTTGCTCAGTATTGATATCAGACTGACACTCTTGTAATTAGCTGGGTCATCTCTTTTACACTTTTTAGTATTGGCACAGCATTAGCTTAATTCCAGTCTTCTGGAATTTTCCTGTGTTCCAAGTCCTAATTACAATCAACATTAATAGTCCACCACGCTCCTCCACCAGGTCTTTCAAAACTCTTGGATACAAGTTATCCAGACCTGCTTATTTAAACATGTCTAACTGTAATAGCTGCTGTTTAATGTCCTTGTGAGTTCTTGTTAGAATGGAAGGAGTGTCGTCGTCAACATCTTATGATACAAGTACAGCATCTGTTTTTCTCCAAATCCAGGAGAGAACACTTATTGAACACTTTTACCTCTTCTGCATTATTTTTGATAATTCTGCCATTTCCGTCTAGTAATTTATCACTACCATTGTTAGGATTAATATACTTTTCAAAACTTCCTTCTTATTTTCATTGATTGGTCATTGATTTCTGATAGCTTCCTTGACGAGGCGGTTCTGGCAGGACCCAACTGAGAGTGCCAATTCAGGACCACTTGCTCAAACAGGGCAGTCACAGCCCTAGGCTGGGGTTTTTCCACCTCTAAGGCAAACCAAACCAGCCAGACAAAGAGGACTTCGGTTTCACCCCACTGGCTAACCACAAGTCACACGAGCAATTTCCTTAGACACTCCAGTCTCCCAGTATCACCACCAGTGCCACCCGTCCTGCGGATGAATGGTTATGAAAACCAACACCCCAATAAAAGAAAAAGGTTCTCTCGATTCCAAAGAATCAAGCCCCAGACCCAGGTCAATATACACATCAGATCTTACCCACAAATCACGCTGTTGCCAATCCTTTAAAATCTAAAGGTTTATTCATAAAAGGAAAAAGGTAGAGATGAGAGGTAGCATTGGTTAAATGGAATCAATTACATACAGTAATGGCAAAGTTCTTAGTTCAGGCTTGTAGCAGTGGTGGCATAAACTGCAGGTTCAAATCAAGTCTCTGGAGAACATCCCCCGCTGGGATGGGTCATCAGTCCCTTGTGTAGAGCTTCAGCATGTAGCAAAGTCCCTCCAGAGGTAGAAGCAGGATTGCAGAAAAGATGGAGATGAGGCATCAGCCTAATATAGGCTTTTCCAGGTGTAAGAACCTCTTTGTCCTTACTGTGGAAAATTACAGCAAAATGGAGTCTGGGGTCACATGGGCCAGTCCCTGCATACTTTGCTGAGTCACAAGGGGTGTCTGCCTTCTCTCCATGGGTCAGTTGTGTAGCTGATGGTCCTTAATGGGCCATCAAGCAGGCTAGGCAGAGCTAACACCAACTTGTCTGGGATGTCTCCCAGAAGCACAGCACCAGCTTGAAATACAGACAGTATGGAGCTAATATTCATAACTTCAACTACAAAATGATACATACATACAGACTGCATAATCATAACCAGCAACCCATAACCTGGTCTTAGACACCTCATATTGACCCCCTTTACATCAGATTTGGTGCCACTACAGGACCTTGGTTGCAACCCATGTTCTATATGGTCCCAATTTATATCAGTAACGTCACACTTCCCTTACCAATTTTCTACAATTCTGACCTTCGAACTCAGGGGTGAGCAACCTTTCAGAAGTCTTCATTTATTCACTCTAATTTAAGGTTTTGAGTGCCAGTAATACATTTTAACATTTTTAGAAGATCTTTCTCTGTCTATAATATATAACTAAACTATTGTTATATGTAAAGTAAATAAGGCTTTTAAAATGTTTAAGAAACTTCATTTAAAATTAAATTAAAATGCAGAGCCCCCCTGACTGGTGGCCAGGACCCGGGCATTGTGAGTGCCACTTAAAATCAGCTTGCGTGCTGCCTTCAGCACTCGTGCCATAGGTTGCCCTCTGTTCTAACTAATATTCTTTACTACTGACTTCCCTTTTCTTTCTTATATTTTATTTGGGGAGTGTTTCCTACCAGAGCCAGCCCCATCTCCTATATCAAGCTCTGGCTAGTAGGTATGTGATAAACGTGAAGACCCTGCCTCTGTCTGTCAGCTGGGAGACACAAAGGTTCTCTCTTTCTACCCTCTGATGCCGCCTGTTTGTTCTAGGCAAGGTGGGGTGGGACTCTGTTAACATGTGCCTCCCAGAGCTTCCATTTACCTGGTGCTGCTGTTCCGTGAATAGTGGGGTTGTGAGTGGAGCAGCAGGTACTGAGTGTTGGACTCTTGCTCTTTCAGGGGCCAGTGACCTTCGAGGAGGTGGCTTTGTATTTCACCAAGGGGGAATGGGCACTACTGGACCCTGTTCAGAGAGCCCTCTACAGGGATGTCATGCAGGAGAACTATGAGACGGTGACCTCGCTGGGTAAGGAGTCCTGTCCCCTGGGTTATTAGAAGCTGTGGGGTCTCTGAAGAACCTGAGTAATAATAACTGTATACATTTGTTCATCATACAAGTTTTGACAAGTTTCCTTGCCCCCCCCCTTTTTTTACCTTATCTCCCACCCACTAGTATCATTTTTGGATATGTGCCTTTTTGGTGCCGTCAGTCATTTTAAAATTGCATTGAATGTATCCTTATTGAATACATTCATAACTACATTAATAACTGCAGCTTTCATGCCTTTTCCTCATTTTAAGAGGAAAATATGCTGCCTGTAGAATTCTAAATTGAGTAAATAGGTGTGTGACTCATGCCTGGCTTGTGTGACAGTCAGATGAGCTCTTTTAGGAGAGCGTGTAATGTTGCCGTTCAGGATCCCATGGGTGAAGGGATAAGCGAGCCGTGGGAGGGACGGAGACGGGGGTAGTAGATATGCCAGGACATGGGGCGGGTGTGTGCAGGGTTAGAGCTAAGAAGCAGCAGGGAGGTAGGAGGCTGTGAGAGACGAGGAGAAAATACAAGAAGTTCTCAAGGTGCCGGGAGGTGGTGCTGGCTGAGAGTAATGGGAAGAAGCGGAGGGGAATGTGGAGGAAGGGCACCCAGGAAGTGGGGTGGGTGGGTCAGTGGGAGGGAGGAGAGGTTTGGGGATCTGGAGCTGTGGGGGATCCCAGACCTTTAACCCCAAATCCCTACCGAAGCCTTGTTGCTTTAGAGCCTCCACTCCAGTTTTATTTCTGTTCAGTTTCACTTTATTATACATTTTTTCCCCAAATATTATTATTTTAACACTTGACCCCCCTCCTCACATAACCTCCCCATCTCCTATGCACAGCGACCCCGGCCACCGATCCTGAGTCCTTGCTGCATCCTCCCTCCCAGAGCAGGGCCCCTACCCAGGCACAAATGGGCACTTCATTGATGATGTCACAGGCTGGTATAGTCTGTACAATTTTTACACCTATAAGATTACATATTCCGAAGCCCTTCACACCAGTCGGGCTTATCTCTATACGCCGATACAGTCTGTTCCTTCCCAGCTCTGATGCTGCAGAGCCTTGCCTGTGTCCCTGTTCCCGTTCGCCCCCTAACCAACATTCATGGGGCCTCATCTGGAGCACTGTGTCCAGTTTTGGGCCCAACACTATAAGAAGGATGTGGAAAAATTGGAAAGCATCCAGCGGGGGGCAACAAAAATGGTTAGGGGACTGAAACACATGACTTCTGAGGAGAGGCTGAGGGAACTGGGATTATTTAGTCTGCAGAAGAGAAGAATGAGGGGGGATTTGATAGCTGCTTTCAACTATCTGAAAGGGGGTTCCAAAGAGGATGGATCTAGAGGTACGTCTTCACTACCCGCCGGATCGGCGGGTAGCAATCGATTTCTCGGAGTTCGATATATCGCGTCTCATCTAGACGTGATATATTGAACTCCGAACGCGCTCCTGTCGACTCCGGAACTCCACCACCGCGAACGGCGGTGGCGGAGTCGACGGGGGAGCCGCGGACGTCGATCCCGCGGCGTGAGGACGGGTAAGTAATTCAAACTAAGGTATTCGACTTCAGCTACGCTATTCGCGTAGCTGAAGTTGCGTACCTTAGATCGAACTCCCCCCCCAGTGTAGACCAGGCCTAGACTGTTCTCAGTGGTAGCAGATGACAGAATAAAGAGTAATGATTTCAAGTTGCAATGGGAGAGGTTTAGGTTGGATATTAGGAAACACTATTTCACTAGGAGGGTGGTGAAGCCCTGGGATGAGTTCCCCACGGAGGTGGTGGAATCTCCTTCCTTAGAGGTTTTTAAGGTCAGGCTTGACAAAGCCTTGGCTGGGATGATATAGTTGGGGATTGGTCCTGCTTTGAGCAGGGGTGGGACTAGATGACCTCCTGAGGTCCCTTCCAACCCTGATATTCTATTATTCCAATTTCCTTCCCCCCTCCAGTTTGACCCCATTTATAGAGTAATAGTCTCAGCTATACCTTAACCAATAATTGTGCTGAAATTTAACTAACCAATTCTAACATATTGTGACATAATTCTCTAACCCAGGCGTCGGCCACCTTTCAGAATTGGTGTGCTGAGTCTTCATTTATTCACTCTAATTTAAGATTTCATGTGCCAATAATACATTTTAACGTTTTTAGAAAGTCTCTTTCTATAAGTCTATAATACATAATTGAACTATTGTATGTAAAGTCAGTAAGGTTTTTAAAATGTTTAAGAAGCTTCATTTAAAATTAATTAAAAATGCAGAGCCTTCTGGACCGGTGGCCAGGACCTGGGCAGTGTGAGTGCCACTGAAAATCAGCTCGTGTGCCGCCATAGGTTGCCTACTCCTGCTCTAACCAATTATAAACCACTACCCTAATTAACTTACACCTGGCAACATTAATTATACAGGAGAGAGAAACAATTAGAGAACCAGACCGATTAACAATGTAAAAGTGGTGGCCATAAAGATAAAGCAATACAGAAATGAGGGTTTCACAACCACAACCATAGATAAGTGATTTCTTGCCAGACAGAATGCTATCAAATTAAGGTTTCTTTAACCATCTTAAGATCCAGACAGGACTATCTTCCTAACAGCCCAATAGCACCTTATTTCAGTGTGACTGGTTTGGGATGTGAGGATGTGACCCTTTGCTTCCCAGCTTATGGCTGCCCCTGGTGCTTAGCCAAAGGCCTTAGCCTAAGAACAAGGCCTCAGGCTATCCTAGTGAGAGAAGGCCCAGACACAGGCACACTGTGATTTTGATTCTTTGTTTTCATACTCCTGTAACTAGCTAACTGATAAAAATACACCTAAGTGTGTGGGGAAGGCTTTGCAGGCAGGCCTGAATATCGCCATTCTAACAGAGGGTTCTACCCCTTCCCCCATGCTGTGTCTGTCTTGTCTATTTAGACTGTAAATTCTTCAGAGCACGGGCCATCTACTATTCTGCATTTGTACTGTGCCTAGCACAATGGAGACACACTGTTAGTTGGTCCTTAGGCACTTAGGTAATGCGTATGATTAATAATAATAATAACTCTCCTGCCACTTGGAGCCAAGGAAGCTGGTCTTGGGATGTTACTGCTTAAAAATGATCTGAGCTTAAAACCATGGAATATTCTTTGTGACAAGTATCCCACAAATTCCACCGACCTCCCTTGTTTTCTTTGTCTGGCATAGGGTTTCTAAATTCCAAACCTGATGTGGTCTCACAGCTCGAACAAGGGGAAGAGCCGTGGGTCCAGGACCTCCAGGGTTCTGAGAAAGAAGTGCTTCCAAGAGCTGCCTGCACAGGTGAGGACTTGGTTAAAGCAAGTCAAAAACTGTCCGTGAATACAGGAAACATTCGGGATGCCCTACAAAGACCTTGTGAGCTCTCCAAGTTCAGGATTGTTCCCTGCAGATGTGGAATAATTAGGGAGATGTCACTCATGGCTTCCCACCTATCCTGACTAACAACTGGCAGCAGATCCCTACCTGATCCCACTTTCCCCCCTCCATGTTCTGGTGAAATGCAGACCAAAACTGATCCCTTCCTCTCTCCTCTGGGGAAAATCAGCTCCTGATAGGTTTGATCTCTCCTGCACATATTTTGGTTTGTTCATCCCTTTTAAAATTCCTGTCTCTGAGATTTCCTTTCTCTCAGGCATAGGGAGTGACCTATGTCTGGATTCTCTCTGTCTCCCATCAGGTGATAGGATGGTGCGTGAGAATGAGGAGCAGAAACCCCAGCAGGAAGATGCTGAGCAAGGAGCACCACATGGGACGTTATCAGAAAGACCCAAAGGGAATGTTTCCAGGAGTTGTGCACTCCGAGAAACAGTAAAAGCCTCTGAGACTCAGCAGAGGCCCGAAGAGAACTTCAGTAGCCTCTCAGACCTTATTACACATGAGAGAATCAACTTGGAAGATACACACTACACATGCCACGAGTGTGGGAAAAGCTTCAGTCAGCGCTCACTCCTTATCAGACATGAGAGAATCCACACAGGGGAGACGCCCTTCACGTGCGCTGAGTGCGGGAAAAGCTTCAGTCGGTGCTCACACCTTATCAGACATCAGAGAATCCACACAGGGGAGACGCCCTTCACGTGCGCTGAGTGCGGGAAAAGCTTCAATCGGCGCTCACACCTTATCACACATCAGAGAATCCACACAGGGGAGACGCCCTTCACGTGCGCTGAGTGCGGGAAAAGCTTCAGTCAGCGCTCAACCCTTATCAGACATCGTAGAATCCACAGTGGAGAGAGACCCTACACATGCTCTGCATTTGGGAAAAGCTTCAATCAGATGTCATTCCCTATTAGATATCAGAAAATCCAAATCGGAGAGAACTGTAAGAAATGCCTTTATTAGGGCTTCCCAAAAATTTGTTTTAAAAAAAAATCAGATTTGCTAATTCCAATATAGTGATCTTTGCACCATCTTCACTGTGGTCTCTCAGCTCTGCCAGATGAGTTGCCTGCTTCTGCCTTTTGCAGCTCACCCTTCTTTGGGGTCAGTCCTGTGATCTTTTCTATCAGCTTCTTTCCTTTTGACTTGTAGGAGCGTGTGTCCCTCCAGCCAGGAATTTCATCAGCTCCAGGTGGGGGAGAGAGGGTTGATGCCAACAAGCTACCCTGAGGCAAAAGTTACCTGTGCCTTACATCCACTAGGACTGTACAGGGAATTGGGTGCTCAAGTTAGTGATTTTGGTGTAAAAAGACAATTATAGTTGTAGAGCAGAAGCAGCCCAGGGAGTGAACCTAACAGACAGTGATCAAGTGATCTCTCTCCTGCCATCCATCTCCATCCTCTGACTAACAGAGGCTAGGGACACCATTCCTTACCCATCCTGGCTAATAGCCATTAATGGACTTAACCTCCATGAATTTATCCAGTTTTCTTTTAAACCCTGTTATAGTCCTAGCCTTCACAACCTCTTCAGGCAAGGAGTTCCACAAGTTGACTGTGCGCTGTGTGAAGAAGAACTTCCTTTTTTGTTTTAAACCAGCTGCCTATTAATTTCATTTGGTGGCCCCTAGTTCTTGTATTATGGGAGTAAGTAAATAACTTTTCCTTATCTACTTTCTCCACATCACTCATGATTTTATATACCTCTATCATATTCCCTTAGTCTCCTCTTTTCCAAGCTGAAAAGCCCTAGCCTCTTTAATCTCTCCTCATATGGGACCCGTTCCAAACCCCTAATCATTTTAATTGCCCTTCTCTGAACCTTTTCTAATGCCAGTATATCTTTTTTGAGATGAGGAGACCACATCTGTACATAGAATTCAAGATGTGGGCATACCATGGAGTTATATAAGGGTAATAATATCGTCAGTCTTATTCTCTATCCCTTTTTAATGATTCCTAACATCCTGTTTGCTTTTTGACCGCCTCTGCACACTGCGTGGGCATCTTCAGAGAACTATCCATGATGCCTCCAAGATCTTTTCCTGATTTGTTGTAACTAAATTAGTCCCGATCATATTTTATGTATAATTGGAGTTATTTTTTCCAATATGCATTACTTTACATTTATCCACATTAAATTTCATGTGCCATTTTGTTGCCCAATCACTTAGTTTTGTGAGATCTTTTAAGTTCTTCACAGTCTGCTTTGGTCTTAACTATCTTGAGCAGTTTAGTATCATCTGCAAACTTTGCCACCTCACTTTTTACCCCTTTCTCCAGATCGTTTATGAATAAGTTGAGTAGGATTGGTCCTAGGACTGACCCTTGGGGAACACCACTAGTTACCCCTCTCCATTCTGAGAATTTACCTTAATTCCTACCCTTTGTTCCTGTCTTTTAACCAGTTCTCAGTCCTTGAAAGGACCTTCCCTTTTATCCCATGACAGCTTAATTTATGTAAGAGCCTTTGGCGAGGGACCTTGTCAAAGGCTTTCTGGAAATCTAAGTACACTATGTCCACTGGATCCCCCTTGTCCACATGTTTGTTGACCCCCTCAAAGAACTCTAATAGATTAGTAAGACATGATTTCCCTTTACGGAAACCGTGTTGACTTTTGCCCAACAGTTTATGTTCTTCTATGTGTCTGACAATTTTATTCTTTACTATTGTTTCAACTAATTTGCCCGGTACCGATGTTAGACTTACTGGTCTGTAATTGCCGGGATCACCTCTAGAGCCCTTTTTAAATATTGGCGTTACATTAGCTAACTTCCAGTAATTGGGTACCGAAGCCGATTCAAAGGACAGGTTACAAACCATAGTTAATAGTTCCGCAACTTCACATTTGAGTTCTTTCAGAACTCTTGGGTGAATGCCATCTGGTCCCGGTGACTTGTTAATGTTGAGTTTATCAATTAATTCCAAAACCTCCTCTAGTGACACTTCAGTCTGTGACAGTTCCTCAGATTTGTCACCTACAATTTGGCAATGTTTATGCTCCTTTCTAGGATTTGACTTCCACTTTTAAAGGAAGTCTTTTGTCTCTCACTGCTTCTTTTACATGGTTGTTAAGCCCTGGTGGCTCTTTTTTAGTTCTTTTACTGTGTTTCTTAAATTGGGGTATACATTTAAGTTGGGCCTCTATTATGGTGTCGTTAAAGTGTCCATGCAGCTTACAGGAATTTCGCTTTAGTCACTGTACCTTTTAAATTCTGTTTAACTAACCCCCTCATTTTTGTATAGTTCTCATTTTTGAAATCAAATGCCACAGTGTTGGGCTGTTGAGATGTTCTTCCCACCACAGAGATGTTAAATGTTATTATATTATGCCGTTTATTTCGAGCAACTGCAGTTATTCGGGAGAGTACAGACAGGCAGACTTTCCCCTCCCAAGGTAGGTCTCGGTTAGATAAACAATTAAGGCAAGCATTTATACCTTTTGTGACATACAGTAAGGAGCAACAACTGCATTTTGTTTGTACATATTCCTTTCTGATAGCTTACTTCTCTCAGCAATTTCTGCTACAATCTGCATTCTATTCTTATCTAACACAAGGTCGAAAACCAGCATCTCTTACAGTTCTTTTCTGCTCGCCCACGCCCTGCTTGGAAGTCTCCCGTTATTAGCTGTTAGTTAGCTTGGTAAATATCAAGTCCCTGAGAAAACACAGTTATACGAAGCAAAACAAAATCACAAACAGAAATGTCATTGGAAATTCAAAAATTAAAAAGGAAAATGCAATTCCCATCACTTCATTGTATCTGGGCCATTCCTGTATCGAGAGTACCCGCTAAGGGCCCTGTGTGCTTATGGGAAACCTGGAGGAACTCATAGCAGAGCCTGGACATGAAACTCAACTGCTCCCAGGTGCCGCAGTAAAACCCTTTCCCTGCTGTGATGTTGATGATTTTATGAAAATATGCTAATGGGTGTGAATATAATGTAACTGGAACATGCTTCATGCAAAAGGTCTCTTGTGCAGTATCATTACAAAGCTTATTATCTACTGTGTGTGTTCAGCCTATTTGTATGAACCGATCTTTCCTGTATCTGAAGCTAGAAATATGAACTATAACTCTGAGGTCCTGTTGTAATGATGCAAAGTGTGGGCCATTAATAGTGGTTTGGACTCTTGATGGCTCCCATTAACCAAGACAATTGACTGGAGATGGCTCTGTCCTGCACCATCTGTGAGTCAGGCCAGGAACAATGAAGGCTTGGGGTCTCACAGGTCATGTCACCTGGTACAGGAATCCATCTTAAACCTGGGGCTTTTCCCCAGGAGAGAGACAAAAGATTCCTGCCTTGTACCAAAGCTGTATAAGGGGGTGGAACAGAAAAAAGGTGGCTGCAGTCATGAGAAATCCCCTAGCTACCACCTGAGCTGGAACAAGGACTATACCAGGTGCAAAGATTGGGCCCAGACAAGAAATAAGTCTAGTCTGCAAAAGAAGCTTGTTGGAAGATCTCTGAGGGTGAGATTTTATCTGTATTGAGTTTCATACTGTATTAGTCTTAGACTTGCATGTTTTATTTTGCTCTATGGAGAATACAAACTCCACAGAGAAGGAAAAGTTAATGCCTTGGAAAAATTTGTGTGTGTTAGAGTGTTTTGGAACCACTCTCCTATAGCTTCTTTTCTCTGATTTCCTTTAGAAAATCTGAAGCAGGGAGCAGAAAACCATTGTCTTTTCTGAGGTGTGAGCTCAGGACCTACTGAGTATGAGACTGACATGCTGCCAACTATGCTAAGAAGGCCCAGGAAAATGTTTAGGCTCAGTGCATATAGGACCCTCCTACAGCAGTGACTGGAGCAGGGAAGGAGCTGGAAGAAGCAGGGAGATCTGGTGCCCACAGACCTGTCCTGGCATCTTTCTCAGCAGCAAAGAAATCAATTTGCCCTTCCAGTGAACAATCTGCTGGAACTAATGGCAGCACAGGGGCGATGTTTCTAAAGTATGCACCCACCTCTACATTTTAGAACTTACTCTCCTTTTTCTACTATAGCACTTTGTGTATGAATTAGGCAAAACAAACTACACAGGTAAGAGAAACAAGGGCTTGAGAGAAAGCTTGAACTCATAACCCCAACCGATGGCCCCTCTGCACTAACCAGTTGCACCCCTGTAGGTGTTTTTTAAACACATTTGGGAAGCAGGCAGTTATCAGTCTCTGTGGTTCACACCTTTGCCTGGTAATTGAAAGGCTGCTGGTTCAAACTTAACTCAAGATGCGGCTTTTCAGCAATGAGACTCCAGTGCATTTTAACAGGAAGAAAATCTCTATTCTGGCTTTGCCCATTAGACTCCTTCTCATCTTCTCCCCCTCCCCCAGTCTCTTTCCTTCCCCACTGGGGCCATGCAGAGAGGAGCCCCAGTCAGTCTTTGTCACAGAGAGTCTGTATCCCATAAAGGGAGGGAGGGGTCTCTCTAAAACATTGATAATGAGGAGGGGAGTGGTGTGCGTGGTTAGGGGGAGACAGGATGGAGAACTAACAGTGGGGCACAGAGAGATTCCCCCAGATTGGGGAGATCCCCTGCTGCCCCCCATCAGCCAGCTGTGAGAAGAACAACTGTGGTGGTGGGAGGGTCTCCACATGCTGCCCCCGCCCCAACTGCCAACTCTGCCAACTGTGGCAATGGGAGCTGCAGGGGTGGAGTCTGCGGGTAGCAGTGCGCAGAGACGCCCCCGGCCCTCCAGCTTAGGGGCTGCAGGTTGCTTTCGGGAGATGCCCGAGATAAATGCTGCACCCCTCACCCTCTCCTGCAACCCCAACCCCCTGCCCCAGCCCAGACCCCACATCTGCACCCAAACTCCATCCAAGAGCCTGCCCCCCACACTGCCTCCTTCACCACAACCCCCTGACTGAGCCCAGACCCTGCACCCAAACTCTCCCAGAGCCCAACCCCTCTCCCTCCCACAACCAAACTCCTTCCCAGAGCCTTACACAGGTGTGTGGGGCAGGACTTGGTCCCATTCTGGGCACCACCAAAAATTATACAAACCTGCCACCCCTGTCCAATCTTCTGCTGATGCACCTCAGCCCACACCCATGCAGGGTTTGAAGCTTTCATTGCTTAAATTCCAGGACACGGAGGGATTTCAGCTCCCCTTTGCTCAGAGGGAAACTTCACCCCACTCCTAACCAGGTTCTTGTCCATGGGATCACTGTAGGGGGCTGGGTCCCTCGGTGTCTTTTCTCTGTCTAGGACAGGCCAGGGTGCAATAACTGGGGGCATCTGAGCACCGAGGACCTTCTGTGGGGCTGCCATTCCCCTTCCCCTTCTGTGGTCCCATCTGCCATTGACTCCAGCCTTTTTTCTATCCATCGTCAGCACCATCTCAAGCCAGCAGCACTCGCCTCAAAAAGACAGAGTCCTGTGGCACCTTACAGACTAACAGACGTATTGGAGCATAAGCTTCCGTGGGTGGATACCCACTTCGTCAGGTGAACGTAGTGGAAATTTGCAGGGGCAGGTATAAGTATGCAGGCAAGAACCAGTCTAGAGATAAGAAGGTACTTCAATCAGGGAGGATGAGACCCTCTTCTAGCAGTTGAGGTGTGATCACCAAGGGAGGAGAAACTGCTTTTGTAGTTGGCTAGCCAGGCACAGAATTCCCACTCCATTCATCTGACGAAGTGGGGATTCACCCATGAAAGCTCATGCGCCAATACGTCTGTTAGTCTAGAAGGTGCCACAGGACTCTGTCGCCTTTTACAGATCCAGACTAACACGGCTACCCCGCTGATACTCAAAAAGACAGTGTCCCCTGCTGGGAGTAAATCATTGACCCCTCTCCTCCCTGAGCACTGACTGCCCCTCTGTTTCCTTGCCTCTCAGGCTGTGCAGATGGGACCTTTCCCTCCAGTGCTGGAGGATTCGCCCTTCTCATCTACCATTGTCCCAAGCAGCACAGCGGATGGGAATCTTAAATGTACTGAGGTGACTTAGGAGCAGAACCCACCCCCAGACCTTCCATGCAATTGTCACTTGCCCCTCACTGAGCAGGACTGAAACTGGTGCAGGGAGACTGGTGGGCCATATCCCCTCTGGGCATGAGCAAAGCAGCAGGGTGAAAAAATGATCATGAAGATGCTGGGGATTGAACCCAGGGCCTTGTACATGCAAAGCATATGCTCAACCACTGAGCTACATCCCCTAGCAGGTTGTGTTTGCTATGGGTTACACTCAGAGCCCTCCTGTTTCCAGAGCATCCAGTGACCTATAAGCTTCACGAGAAGCCCGTTCCCCTCTCTGAGGACCAATCCTGCTCTCCTGGAGGTGACTTGTTCATAGGGGTCACTTTTCAGCAGGGCCAGATTCTATGTGTGGGGCAGAGAGAGTGGATGCCCTGGTCTCAGGGTGCAGAGATACACTCAGCCATCTCCCCTGCATTGGGTTGGGGGTGCTGCAATCGCCTGCTGCAAGGTCATGGTGGGGGATGCTGTGAGCAGCTCAACACCTCACTCTGGTGGCAGAAGTGGTGTGCGGAGCTCCAGGTGTTTCTAGGATCTGCTATTTCCACCTGCCTGTAAACTCCAGCTTTCCCCAGCACATTCACTGCGGTTCAATTGGGTCAGTTTCCATGGCTGAAGAGCAAAGAATGGCTCCCAGTTTCCCTTCTATCGGCAGCAGGATTAGCCTGTGTCGGTGGTTAATGAGGTGGATCTAGTTGTAGATTGTTATTCGTTCCCCACCTTGACAATTCACACAGTCCCTTTCCCAGGCAGATTCCCAGTACCTCAGTGATCCTGGTAGCAGGGTTGGGTCCTGAGATTTTCAGGGTTCTTTCCCTCCACCTGGAGTGAACTCAGCTTTTCCCCATCCCAGACAATCCATGAAATAACAACAGCAGCATAAAGAAAGAGGAGGTAAAAGCAGCAAAGAATCCTGTGGCACCTTATAGACTAACAGACGTTTTGCAGCATGAGCTTTCGTGGGTGAATACCCACTTCTTCGGATGCAAGTAGTGGAAATTTCCAGGGGCAGGTATATATATGCAAGCAAGAAGCAAGCTAGAGATAACGAGGTTAGTTCAATCAGGGAGGATGAGGCCCTGTTCTAGCAGTTGAGTGAAAACCAAGAGAGGAGAAACTGGTTCTGTAGTTGGCAAGCCATTCACAGTCTTTGTTTAATCCTGAGCTGATGGTGTCAAATTTGCAGATGAACTGGAGCTCAGCAGTTTCTCTTTGAAGTCTGGTCCTGAAGTTTTTTTGCTGCAGGATGGTCACCTTAAGATCTGCTATTGTGTGGCCAGGGAGGTTGAAGTGTTCTCCTACAGGTTTTTGTATATTGCCATTCCTAATATCTGATTTGTGTCCATTTATCCTTTTCCTTAGAGACTGTCCAGTTTGGCCGATGTACATAGCAGAGGGGCATTGCTGGCATATGATGGCATATATTACATTGGTGGATGTGCAGGTGAATGAACCGGTGATGGTGTGGCTGATCTGGTTAGGTCCTGTGATGGTGTTGCTGGTGTAGATATGTGGGCAGAGTTGGCATCGAGGTTTGTTGCATGGATTAGTTCCTGAGCTAGAGTTACTATGATGCAGGGTCCATAGTGGAAGGGAAAGAGTGGGAGGGAACATCTCACGGCCAGGGCTGGATGTGCCCAGAGCCCCCTGCTTGCCCATTGTTTCCATGGAATTTGGCCCCCTGCTTTGCACAAGGGACAGAGAAAGATCTTGCTGTTCCTGTGTCTGTGCAAAGAAAATTGTGCTTCTGTATGAAAAGAGAGGCGGGAAATGGGCCCATGATGGATTAAGGATTAAGAGCAAAGGACAATGATGGGAAGGTTCACAATTGACTCAGTAGTTGCATACAAAGGTGCACGTTTGGCAGTTACACTGGGAAATTCTGGCTCCTTCTGAGGCTCAGGTTGGCCACCCCGGTCTAGGTGTAGAAGTTACAACGTTTAAACTTGAAAGAGGGGCCAATTTCCCCATCATTTCACACCTTTACACCCAAACACGATGACTTTCTGAATGAACCCTCCTCGTTCAGCCAGAAGATCTTGGGGTGGATGTAGGAGTCACTGGGTAAAAATCTCTGGACTCTGTTCTGAATCAGGTCAGAGCAGAGGTACCTAGTGATCTAATCTGGCTGTAAAATCTATAGATCAACACCATTAATATGAAATTAATCCTCAGAAACGGCTGTTCCCCAGCCAGACCCCAGCCTATTGAGGAAGGGAAGAAGGAAGATGTCCTTCTCCCCCTGGAGGAACTGGGCTCTGCGCTTTGGACAGAAAGGAGGGGAAGGAAATGGCCACACGATGGCAGCAGAACCTAAGAAATGAAACACTTATGTCCACACTGCAATGTAACACCCAGGGCCGCCCCATACCAGCTCAGGCTCCCGGGGCTTGGGCTGTGGGGTGGTAAATTTGCAGTGTAGACATCTCGGCTCAGGCTCAATAACGGGCTCTGAGACCCCACAAGGCTGGGAGGGAGTGTAGCAAGTAAAAAAGGTAGAACGGCAGTGGAGTATTACCCTAGTCTCAATGGCATTTCTCCATCGGTCTGTCTGCTTTGGGGCAGGGACAATAACACATCCTGCTGCATTCGTTATTTCAAAGGGCGGTTTAGGATTTTCATTCTCACACATGGTGCACGAAGCAGGACTCAACCCTCAGTGTAAACTAAATGAGCCGCCCATAGATTCTGGCAACCACAATGAGCATTTGGTGTGAGAGCTCAGACCTGCCCCTGTCCCAGAGGGTTGGGGTCATCTGTGAGGGGACTGGACCACTGACCTATCAGCTCCTAACTCCCAAACTTTCAGTAACTCTATCCTCAGTGCCTGTGAGTGTAATTTAAACCATCAAAAGAGTCATAGTGGGCTAGACCATAGTCTGGACTTCGGGTCTGGAAAAGAGCTGGCACAATCCATAGACCAGGTTGTTATATAAAATGCACATGGATTTGAACCCTTCACATACAGTAATGGGAAAGTTCTTGGTTCAGGCTTGTAGCAATGATGGAATAAACTGCAAGTTCAAATCAAGTCTCTGGAGTCAATCCGCAGCTGGGATGGGTCATTCAGTCCTTTGTCTAGAGCTTCAGTTTGTAGCAAAGTCCCTCCAGAGGTATGAAGCAGGATTGGAGACAAGGCATCAGCCTTTTATAGTCTCTTGCCATGTGGTCTTTGCTTTCTTTGTCCCAAGGATACTCTATCCAGCACGTAGCATAGAAAAATATTAGAGTTCTGTCCATAGGCAGGTCCCTGCATACCTTGCTGAGTCGAGTCACAAGGCATATCTGCCTTCTCTCAGTGGGTCAATTGTATAGTTGATGGTCCTTAATGGGCCATCAAGCAGGCTAGGCAGAACTGACTCCAACTTGTCTGGGGTGTTCCCCGGAAGCAGAGCACAAGTTTGAAATATGGACAGAACAGAGCCAATACTTATAACGTCAACTACAAAAATGATACACATCTAGAGATAGCATCATTATAATCAGCCAATCAGAACCTCTCCATAGACCCCTTACATGACAACCTTTCTACAATACTGGCTACAAATATAGCACAGCGGTCGCAACGGTGATCTATACAGTTACAGATTATGTCAATAACATCACAGGAGGTGACATGGCATCAGTGAGACTGATAGTGGAGTACTGCCTCCAGTTTTGGTGTCCTCAGTTTAAAAAGATGTTGTGAAACTGGAGCTGGGGCAGCAAAGAGCCACCAAATGTCCTGAGGGCTGGAGAAAAATGCCTTCTAGTGAGCTATTGAAAGAGCTCAACCTGTTTAGCTTATCAAAAGAAGATTGAAAGGTGGCTTCATTGAAGTGTTGAAGTGCCATATTGGAGAGAAAATAGTGGGTATTAAAGGGCTCTTGAATCGAGCAGAGAAAGGCATAACAAGATCCAATGGCTGGAAGGTGAAAAGAGACAAATTCATATTGCAACTAAGGCACAAATATTCAACAGCGAGGATGATTCATCACAGGAACAAGCTACCAAGGAAAGTGGTGGATTCTCCATCTCCTGATGTCATTTCATGAAGACTAGATGCTTTCTGGAATGTGTTTGCCCCAAAAGTAGTTATTGTGTCATACAGGAGGCCTGTGATATGCAGGGGGTCAGATTAGATGCTCTAATGGTCTCTTCTGGCCATAAAGTTGACTCATTTCTGAAAAACTGAGTGTAGCATTGGGAGCAGCGTCTGATGTTTCCCTGTCTAGCCGGCTTGCTGCCTAGAACGAACGCTCCTTGAGTGGGGTGATCCACAGGGAGTAGCTCAAACCTGCAAAGTGCCTGGCCAGGGGCAGGACATTAGCCCAGCAAGGGAGGGGTGTGGCAGTGACATCACAAAGGCCTTTTGCAGGACCTCAGCCTATTGGTCCACGGTGGTGGGGAGGTGGTGACCTCACAGAGAGATGCTGACATCAGCCAGGCAGGACAGGGGCGAGGGGCCAGGGAAACCTCAGAGACCCCTGTGGCTTTGCTCCAGCAAGTCTCCTTCTCCAGGTCTCTCTTTGAGGACTGAGAGAGTATTCGGGTTCACGGATGTGAGCGTCAGGAGGAACCTCTTTCGAGTTTTCTCCTTCCCTTGTAGTGATTTTGCTAGAAAACAGCCGTCCCTGTTTAGAAGGTAAGAGCCTCCTCAAGGTTTGAAACCTGTTCAGTCTGATCCATCTGGTGAGAGTTGAATTCTAGGCATGGAAAACACGAGCTTAAGGAGGCAGAATTTTATTGCGCACCTGGGATTTTGTCCCTTAGAATCACTGGGGACATTAGGGTTTGTCCTTTTTGTTTCACCTTTTCCTCCATCCCTCCCTCCCTCCTTTCTCTTCGTCTCTTGCTTCCTTTGTCCTTTCTCCTGTTCCCCTACTAACACCAGGAGGGGAGTGTGTGTGTGTGTGTTGTGTTGCGGGGGAGTGCTCTGCAGCTCCCACTGTGGGAGGTACACCCAAAAATGTGGGGCTGAAATAGTGCTCGGGCAGTGATCCCCACCAGTGACCTGGGCCATCCTTTGGGCTCTCTGGTGAGAACCCTCAGCCTCCCGTCCTCGGTCTCTACCCTGATTGGCTGAGCAGGGGGTTATTGACAGGGACGAGACTCAGGTCCTTGTTGGTCTCTTTTAAGACCAAGTAAATAAGTCAGAACCAGTTACATGTTTGATAAATTTTGCTGCTTCTCTGGAGGGCCACCCAGAGAATTCGGGGGCCTGGGGCAAAGAAATTTTGGGGGCCCCTTCTATAAAAAAAAATTGCAATACTATATTCTCCTGGGGGCCCTTGCAGGGCCCAGGTCAAATTGCCCCACTTGCTCCCCCCCACGGGCGCCCCTGGGAAAAATAAACCTTCCGCATCTCGGCACAAACCCAGTTTTGAGAAAACTTCTTTACAAGGTATCACTGGTTCTCAGCATCCGCTAGTGCTAACAGGCACTAAAGCTCATTAAAAAGGTTGGACAAATATTTTCCATCAAAACTTTTTCTGGATCGAAAACTAGGGGTTTTTAAAAACCAGAAAAAAAATCACAGACAATGTCTGCTTTCCTTCAAAATTTGTTGTGGTTTTTTTTAATTGAAAAGCTGAAATTAGTCTGCCAAAACCTGAACGAGGTTTGAGGTTGGAGGTTTCAGAAGTATGCTGCTTGCTGTATTTGATTGTTTAAAGAAACAATAAAAAAAATTCTGCTTAAAAAAAAATCCAAAACTTTTGAACCACCTCAGCTTGTAACCAAACGCCTGAGCCCATCCAGGCAGAGATTTTTCCAGGTTTCTGATACTCTGCTGGCTTCCTTGACTCATATCTGTCTCCATAACTTTGGGTTCATTTAGGTTAGAACATAAGAACAGCCATACTGGGTCAAACTAAAGGTCCATCTAGCCCAGTATCTGTCTACCGACAATGGCCAATGCCAAGTGCCCCAGAGGGAGTGAACCTAACAGGTAATGATCTCCTGCCATCCATCTCCACTCCCTGAGAAACAGAGGCTAGGGACACCATTCCTTACCCATCCTGGCTAATAGCCATTAATGGACTTAATCTCCATGCATTTATCTGTTTCCTAGAGACTGGCTCCATGGGGTCCCTCACACACTGGAGACGGTTACTGTGGGTTTTTCTTTACTATAGCTTATGTACATACTCCACAAACTGAGCATTTGAGCTTGTTCCAGAATCTGGGATGAGCCTATATTGTCAAAACTGAAATGCTCAAAATAGCACATGCATGTGAATGGACACAGGGTGCTAAAATTAAATTAACCCGGGTTCTCAAACTGAGGTCAGGACCCTCAGGGGTCACGAGGTTATTACTGGGGGTCGTGAGTTGGCAGCCTCCACCTCAAACCCCGCTTTGCCTCCAGCATTTATAATAGTGTTAAATGTGTTTTCAATTTATAAAGGGGGGGGGGCACATCAGAGGTTTGCTATGTGAAAGGGGGCACCAGGACAAAAGTTTGAGAACCACTGAATTAACCCCTCTGGAGCCTCAGGGAATGCAGGGGAGTGGGGGTCTCCCTTGGTAGGGTTGGGAAGGACATTGCTCGTCTCATGTGATCCCTCCCCCAGTGGCTAATTTTAAATGAAGCTCCCCTCCCCTGACATGAATCTCCCTATGGCACTGAAATTAAATACAGACTATAATTTGGCATTTGAGAAGTGAAAGGGATGGGAGCCCTAATGGAAAAGCTAACAGCTTGGCTCGTCTGCAAGCCTCAAACTGCTGAATGAGCTTTAGGGTAGGGAAGGCTGTGCCTCCCAAACAGCCTGGCCCTGCCCCCTATCTGACCCCCACTCATCCTGCTCCTTGTCCCCTCACCATCCCACAGAGACCCCCCCCCCTGTCCCTTGACTGCCCCACCCCCTTTCGACCCCCGCTGAGTGCTGACAGACCCCCTCCAGAACCCCCACAATCCACCCCCATTCCCTGCCCCCCCTCCGTGTGCCCTGACTGTCCCCAGGACTCCCTGTCCCTTAGCCAACCCCCCTGGCCCCAGCCTCTTACCCCCGGCTCCCTCCTCACCCGGAGCTTCAGCGCCTTGCTGAACAGCTGCAGCGTGTCTCCGGCGGGGCCTGAGCTCTGCCCCGCTCAGAGCCGCATGGGGAGGGGGCGGGGCTGTGAGATCCACGCCGAGCGGAGGGAGCTGAGCTCAGCCTGAGCTCGCAGTGCCTCCACTTTACCACGCAGCTCTGAGTGGGGCGGGGCTCAGGGGCCCTGCTGGAGCCACGCTGCAGCGGTGTCCAGGGACGCTGTTTGACGCGCTAAGGCTCCAGGAGCTGGGCGGAGACGGGGGTAAGGGGCTGGGGCGGGAGCCTCCGCTGTTCTATTGGGGGGCCCTGTGGAGCCCGGGACCCGGGGCAAATTGCCCCACTTGCCCCCCACTCTGGGTGGCCCTGCTTCTCTGCATTAATGGTCTCTGAGCAGTTCATGATTCTCTCTAACATTGCAGTTCTCCTCAAATACTTGCTGAATAATTACTGTCACTGTTGTTGGTCTGGAGCTCATCTGAGAGCACTTTATTCAGGTCATTCAATGTCTGAAATTCAAGATCCGATGGTTAGTTTGAAAATCTGAGCTCTTGGGTCCTATTCCCAACTCTGCCACTGACTGGCTGTGTGACCTAAGACAAGTCAATTCTCCTTTCTCAGCCTTAGCTTCTCCCTCTTTCAAGTAGGGATAATAATGATCCGCTCCTACCTACCTCACGGTGCGTGGAGGCAGGGCCGGCTCTAGGTTTTTTGCCGTCCCAAGCAAAAAAAATTTTTGGCTGCCCCCACTTCAGCCCTGGGCTCCCCCCTGCACCTCCCTGCCACCCCAGACCTGGGCTCTGCCCCCTCCACCCACATCCCCTGCCACCGCAGCCTTGGGCTCTCCACTCCCAACCCGCACCCCCCTGCAACCCCAGCCTTGGGCTCTCCACTCCCAACCCGCACCCCCCTGCCATCCCAGCCCTGGGCTCTCCCCGCCACCTGCACTCTCCTTCCACCCCAGCCCTGGGTCACTGGTAACTTGCTCCCAGGGTGGGTCATTCAGCAGGAATTTTGGATGTGCACAGAACACAGACAGGATTGGTTCCCATATGGTTACAGAGCTGCAGTAAAGTTTTCAGCTTGTGTGATTGGAGGAGATCTGGATGCATATTATAAGACTGTCCTCCATAAATGAGGAAAAGCTGAGGTGCCTTTATTATTCTTTTGTTCCACTCTTTCTTTCTCTGGGGAATTTGCCAATGCAATATCACTGTCTTCCTTTTAAACAAATAAAACAAAAACAACAAAAAGGCAATGGCTGTTGAAAATTGCAATTCCAGTCCTAATAACCCCTGGGAAACATTTCTTGCTCAAATTTATCCTACTTTTTCTACAGCAAATGACAGTGGATCAGCCTATTTGATTTGGGAGAAATGAAGTAACAGCTGCCCAAACTGAGCTGGAGAGCACTTCTGGATGTTGAGGTGTTCAAATCTGGAAGGCAGGTGCTAGATTCCCTTTCTGAACATTAACTAAATCTGGAAAGGAAAAGTCAATATGTGCTTCCACGGCTCAAGAGTGGAAATCCTCCTACGTGCCTGGTGCTGTATCTAGAGCTGCCCAGGTCCCATAAAGCCTCCCCTCCCTCACTTTTCATTTTAAATTCTAGTGGGATCCACGTACCTCCCAGGCTTCAGCTAGAGAGGGGCCCTGTCCATTCAGTCCCCCCAATTCCTTCTTTGGGGGCTGCCAGGTGAGGTCACACCAGTATCCCTCAGCCCGTCTGGGGATGTCTTCTGAAGGGGATGTCTGGGGCAAAGCTTTCTAGTCCAAAACATCGGTGGCTGGAGGGGGGGCTCCATTTTCAGTAGTTTAATGTTTGGTACTGCAGTGAGTGACTGCTGGGTGCAGTGATATAGTGACCCCTGGGGCTTTGAATGAGGCTTTACACTTGGGGGGGGGTGAGGGGGCAAGTGGGGAGCAGGTGGGCGAGCGGGTGGGCAAGTGGCAGGTGGGCACAGAGGTGAGCAGTGAGCCAGCAGGGGCTCTAGGGGTGGGCATGGGGGTACCTGGCTGGGGAGGGAGGAGGTGAAAGGAGGTGAGTGGTGGGTGAGGACTGACGAGCAGGAGATGCAGCAGGCCAGTGGGGGGCTATGGGGTGAAGAGGGGTGTGACGGTGAGATCTGGACACCCTATGGGGGCCGTTTCTTCCCCCTCCCCCCATCTCCCAAACCTTCCTTTTCGGCCCACTGCTGTTACAGTGAGGAGGCGCTGGGGAAGGAGGGTTTGTTTCTGTGGGGCGGGCGGTGCTGGGGGGGTGTTTCCACAGGGATGGGTGGCACTGGGGGTGTTTCAAGGGGCTGGGTGGCATAGCCAGGGCGGGGCAGCTCCTGGGGCGGGGCTCTGGCACAGGCCGGGGCGGGGCAGCTCCTGGGGCGGGGCTCTGGCACAGCTCGGGGCGGGCAGCTCCTGGGGCGGGGCTCTGGCACAGCCCGGGGTGGGGCAGCTCCTGGGGCGGTGCTCTGGCATAGCCCGGGGCGGGGCAGCTCCTGGGGCGGGGCTCTGGCACAGCCGGGGCGGGGCAGCTCCTGGGGCGGGGCTCTGGCACAGCCCGGGGCGGGGCAGCTCCTGGGGCGGGGCTCTGGCACAGCCCGGGCGGGGCAGCTCCTGGGGCGGGGCTCTGGCACATTGTGACGCAGGAGCCCGGGCCCAGCAGCTGCGCCCTGGTGGCCACGTGCTGCCGGCGGCGCGGGTGCCGCCCGGGCGGGCGCGGGGCCGCGGTTCTCAGCTGCAGCGGGAGCTGCCCCCGGCCCCGCTGGGCTCCAGGTGGGGCCCGAGCCGGGGCCCGGGGCTCCCCTGGGTGCGGCTGGCGGGAGGGGAGGGTAGAGGCCGGAGCTGCAGGCGGGGAAGGGCGGGGGGGACAGGCGGGGGGGTTGATCGGTCTCTGGGCACCAGGGGAGCCCCGGGGCAGAGTGTGTGTGAGTGTCCCGGGCCCAGGCGTGCGCATGGGGGGAGCCCCGGCACCCCAATGCCCTGAGCCCCGGCTGGGGAGGCTGCTCCCCCCCCCTCCCGTGGGGGCTCCGGGGCGGGGTGGAGGCTGCGGCGGCTGCAGGCGGGTGCTCGGCCCCCCCGGGAATGACCCGCTGCCGGCAGCTTGTGGTGCCTCCTCCGCTGAGCTTTTCCCTGGGGGTGGCCTGGGCGCAACTGCGATCAGCTGTTTGCTGGGCAGGAGCTGCACTGGGGGGGGAGGAGCCAACCTGGGGCAGGCAGGAGAACCCCGGGCTCTGGCAGAAAATGTGGGCCTGAAGTCCCCGGCTCGGGAGCCCCAGCCACCTTAGTGGCAAAAGTTGCAGGGCTGAAGCCCTGACCCCCCTCTGTGTGGAGCTGGCCTGAGCCCCTCTCGCCCCATCCCCCCTGTGGAGCTGGCTCCCACTCTCCGGCTGTGGAGAAATTCAGCCCAAATCTCCCCATGTTGGTATCTCCATTCCCCCCCCCCCCCCATCACCCAGCCATGGATGGATTTAGTCCAGGAGGCAGGGTCAGTGTTGGCCCCATTGGGCAGGTGGGATCTAGGGCACAAGGAGGTGAAGTGACTTTCCCAAGGCTAAGCAGGGAGTCTGTGGCAGAGCAGAGACTCAAACCCAAAACACCTGAGCCTGAGTCCTGTGCCTTAACCACAAGGCAACCTTCCCACGGAAGGAGAGGGAACCTTCTCTGCCACTTTAGGGCTTGGCTACACTTAAAAATTTGCAGCGCTGCAGCAGGGTGTGAAAACACACCCTCTCCAGCGCTGCAAATTGCGGCGCTGCAAAGCGCCAGTGTGGTCAAAGCCCCAGCGCTGTCCGTTATTCCCCACAGGGAAGTGGAGTACGGACAGCGCTGGGAGAGCTCTCTCCCAGCGCTGGCGCTTTGACTACAGTTAGCGCTTCAAAGTGCTGCCGCGGCAGTGCTTTGAAGCGCTAAGTGTAGCCACAGCCTTTGAGGGTGTGGGTGGGAGCAGCCACTAGACAGAGCTGCCAGGAGGTGGGGAGGGGGGTTGGATAGTTGGGGGGGAGATTAGAGGGTGGGGGTCTCAGGAGGGGAAGTCAGGGGACAAGGAACAGGGAGGCTTAGATAGGGGTTGGGTCCTGGAGGGCAGTTAGGGGCAGGGTCCCAGGAGGGGGCAGTCAGGGGACAAGGAGCGGGGGTTGGGGTTCTGAGGGGGCAGGAAGGGGGAGGCAGTGGATGGGGTGGGGCTAGGGCGGGGCTCCTGGGTGCACACCCTATCGAAACAAAGCTGCGCACGCCTATGGTCACGGGGGTGAGCCACTTGCATCCTTTTCCTGTTTGTGCCATTTCTTTCCATCTCAAAACCTGAGAACAATTCTTGTTGTATCGGGAAACAGAGACGAGACAAAGCTGCAGTGAGGCGTCCTGGTATAGTCCCAGACCGCTGCTTTTATTCTCTTTCTTACAGACTGGTTCTTAGCATTACATGATTGACATCACACAGGTTACTTATTACTATATGATTGATACACCTGTTTACTTCATTCTAATTGGTTAAGGCTGGTTCCCATCACCGGGCCATTGTCTTGTGTGACTAAGCTAGCATAGCAGAAAGTGCATACTATACTGTTCTAATGAACGGTTCAATGCAGAGACAGTGTGGCTTGCCAGCACTTGTACCTACATCTCACCCTTTTTTGTTTTGTTAACATGACTAATACTTACGAGGGGGCCCTGGGTTAGTCCACGGACAGCCCTTAATGAAGAGAGAAACAAGTGAAGGGACACACTGGATGCCGCAGCAAAACAGCACGAGTAACAGTACAGTGAGTCCCCCAAAGGTGACAAGCTGATGCAACCACCCAGTGTTAGGAAGCCATGAGGAGAGCCAATCCCACCATCCCCTGAAGGGGTCTGGATTGTATCTGATTTGATCTGTTAAATTTTTAATTATCTTGAGTTGATTTTCAACTGAATGATGATGATCAGAAATATTAAAGCAACACATATTATTAACCTTTTCACATCCATAATGATGCAGCATAAGTAAATAATCTATAGCCGCTCTAATACATGTTCAGCCTGCCGTGATAAAGCTTTGACCTGCCCCCAAGTTATGGCAGTGTTAGGTGTGCCACGCTTTCGGGCCTTGTCAATCTTGTCCACCCTATCCGTCAGGGTTAGACTGAAGTCCGGAATGGGATTCTTTAGCCCCTGATGCCAGGCCATCTCTCCACAGCTTCACAAAGCGAGCGGGAACCCACACAGGGCCGGTTTCAGTTGACACTGCTGCGTAGCCCCGGCCCCAGGTGATGAGTGGCACAGGCAGGCTCCACTCTGGTCCTGGCAACTTGCGATATATCACCTTCGGCGCTGGAAGGGGCTCGGTCTGTCTATAATGGCGCTGGGCTCTAGATAAAAACTGATTATTAAACAAGGTTAAATTTAAATGATTCAGAGTAAACAAGACACGAGCCAGCCATTCTTCCTTATCTGGTAAGGATAGGGGCACTCCTCCTTTTTGTTTTTGTTTAGTAAGGGCCTCCTTCAGGGTACGGTTAGCCCGCTCAACAATGGCCTGACCCCGGGAATTATAAGGAATGCCGAATTTGTGGAGAATGCCCCACCGGGCACAAAATGCGGCCATGGCGGAGGAACAGTAAGCAGGGCCATTGTCGGTTTTCAACTCAGCGGGGCTGCCCATTACCGCAAAACTGCGAATTAAGTGATTACAAACATGTTTGGTAGCCTCCCCTTTTTGGGCAGTTACCCAAGTGTAACCAGAAAATGTGTCGATGACAACGTGCAGGTATTTCCAAGGGGAGAAGGGGGGAAAAAGGGTAACATCCATCTGCCAAAGTTGATTGGCTCCGAGACCACGGGGATTTACCCCTATGGGAGGACCCTGTGGGTTAAGGGTGCATTGAGGACATTGTTGAACAATACCTCGAGCATCAGAGAGAGGGATCTGAAATTGTTTAGCCAATGCCTTGGCATTTTGATGATGTAGAGCATGACTTTCTATAGGAGTACAAGGGAATGCCCTGAGTTGGGCATCCGCCTGGGCATTGCCTTCTGTCAACATGCCAGGGAAAGGTTGGTGGCTTCGAATATGAGCAATAAAAAACTGATCGGTACGGGAATGAATGAGATGTTGCAATGCTAAAAACAAAGCTAGCAAATTTTTATCTAGCGCTGGTGATACATAGCTACCACTAATATTTGAAACAACATTGGCTACATATAAACTATCAGTGATAATACTAAACGGTTGCATAGAAAAATGATTAAAGGCTAAAATTACTGCAGCCAGCTCAGCACGCTGGGCGGAGCTTTGGGGTAGGGTAAACAGAGAACACCAGTGGGTAGTAGATGGGTCACGCCAAGAGAGAACCCCACGGTTTGGACTCCCATCCGTAAATACTGTAAGCACATCTGGCAGCGGGGTTGGGGAGAGTAAATAGCAAAAGTTAAGGGGTAATCGCTGCGTCATGCTGAAACGGGGGTCCTTCAAAGTGTGACAGGAGAAGACCCCAGTAAAGGCTGAGCATGCACACTGAACCTCGGGGTTAGTTTCACAAAGAGTTTGCCATAAATGCAAGGGGATCGGAAGTACTATTTCAACGGGATCAATGCCTAAAAGGACCCACGCTCGCTGGCGTCCCTTGGTGATAAGGGAGGCAAGCATGGAGGGAAGGGGAGTAAGGGTATTTGCTGGGGTGTGGGCGAGATAAAGCCATTCAAGGATTCGTACCGTCCCAGCCTCGGGTGCTTGAAAGAGGGCGGCACAAGGTTGGGTCACCCCTTGAAGACAAGCGAGACGTGGAGGCTCGTTATCCACGGCACGATCCACCCAAACCTTTGTGAGAGATTGATTTACCTGCTCAATGGCATCTAATTGTGTTTTTGTGAGAGAAATGATATCGGAGGGGTGATGCCCCTGCCGAAGAGCTTCAAATAATGGACTTAACATGTTGGTATCAAGGCGATAATAGGGACGTACCCAATTAATAATGCCCAGGACTTGTTGAAGGGTGACGTAATTAATGTTGGTTTTCAAGGCAATTTGCGGGATAATTGGAATGGAGTAGGCGGCCATCATTTTATGTCCCAGATAAAGGAAGGGCTCTATACATTGTACCTTTTCTGGGGCTATCTGAAGGCCGTATTCCTGGAGCATATTTTGCAGGTCAGTTTTCCATGAAGGAGGGAGTTCTGGTCCGGCTATGAGGATATCATCCATATAATGGTAAACCTTAAGCATAGGGTACCGTTTGCGAAAAGGTAAGAGAGACTGATTTACGTAATATTGACAGAGGGTGGGGCTGTTTAGCATACCTTGGGGAAGAACTTTCCAATGGTAGCGTTCTGTTGGCTGACTGTTATTCAAAACAGGGATAGTAAAGGCAAAGTACTTTCGATCACGGGGGAGGAGAGGAATAGAGAAAAAACAATCCTTAAGATCGATTACTGCTAACTGATAATCATGTGGTATAACATTCGGATTCGGGGTCCCACATTGAAGGGCTCCCATAGGTTCCATAATTTTGTTTATAGCTCGGAGATCATGTAATAATCTCCAGCGTCCAGATTTTTTCTTAATAACAAAGACCGGAGTATTATATGGGCTAGTAGTAGGTTCAATATGTCCCTCGGTTAACTGTTCCTGAACTAATTCTTTAAGGGCTATTAATTTTTCCTGAGGGAGTGGCCATTGTTCAACCCACACTGGGACGTGGGTTTTCCATTCCAGGGGGAGGGCAGTGTGTGAAGAGCATTGACGTGTCATGGCACAACTAGGGAGGCTCCCAGCTGAGACAATAGGTCTCGCCCCCAGAGATTAAGATCAATTGGCAAAATGCACGGACGAATTTTTGCAACCTCTCGCCCTTCCTCACTATCCCATACTGAGAGCCAATTGGTGCTTTGTCGGGAAGATTGCGGGCCTCCCACTCCCCAAACAGAGGGGGAAATTTCGGAAGGCCAGGAAGGGTCCCAATGCTTTTGTGCAATTACTGAAACATCCGCTCCAGTGTCTAGCAACCCATAGAGCTCCTTACCGTTGATGATATACTTACGGGTCGGTTTGTGGGTTCGGATGTGTTGTAATACTGCAGCAATCTGTGGATGAAAAAGGAGACCTTGCTCCAGATTAACGCGAGTAGAACCAAATCCGCCGGCACGACTTGCTTGGCTGGGTCTGGCCGGCGCTGTGTAAGGTAAGATTAGCAGTTGAGCCCAAGAGTCCCCCGCCTTTAATTTGAGGGGAAGGTGACTCCAAATTTGAACATAAATAATCCCGGTGTAATCAGAATCGATAACTCCGGGCACAATCATAATAGACTGACTGCTGGCAGATGAGTGAGGCAAAATCAATCCAAATGTGTCTGGGGGAAGCGAACCAGAAAGCTGCGTAGGCATGAGGAGTACGTCACCAGGGAGAGGGGATTGCATATCTACTGCATTAATAAGATCCAAACCAGCACTGCCTTTTGTGGCTGGTCGAGCAGCTGTGGCAGGCAGAGCTCCCTCCTTTAAACCGGGGCTGGAGGGGGGCCCGGTCGAAAGTTTCCCGAATTATCTGGGGTTGAGGAGCGACATTGATTAGCCCAATGATATCCTTTATTACATTTTGGGCACTTTTTAGAAGGACGGCCCCCGGTGGTGTTAGTTCCGCCCTTATGAGCACCACCTCCTGGGGCTCGGCACTCCTTTTTGAAGTGTCCGGGTCGCTGACAGTTAAAGCAGTTACCCGTAGGTTTGTTACCTTGACGGATTGCTCCCGCCAACAGTGCCATAGCGTGGGTCTGAGTGCCCACTTCGGCACATGCCTGCAACATGTCAGCGAGTGTGTAATTAGGGCGGTGAATGATAGTTTGGAGAATTTTCCGACAGTCAGCATTGGACTGCTCATACGCTAAGCGTAAAAGGAGTTCCGTCTGAGCGTCCGGATTGTCAATTTGGCGTTGAACAGCCTCCTTGAGGCGATCAATGAAATGATGATAAGGTTCCGTAGCTTGTTGTTTAACATTTGTGAATGATCGAAGGGGCTTGCCAGAGGCCGGAACGCGCCTAAAGGCTCTTTGAATGCACATTGCCGTGCGGTGAAAGGATTCCATGGGCAGTATAGATTGTTGTTCTATGGTGGCAAAAGCTCCTGTCCCATATATTTGCTCAGCAGTATTCTGCGCGTTACCGAGTGCTAGGGCTGCCAACCTAAACTCATTATCCCATACCACGTACTGTGCAGGGGAAAGGATCATACAAAATAGATGTTTCCAATCCTCCGGGATCATAGTATAACTATTAGCGATCCCTTCTATCATACCCTGCACATAAGTGGAACGCAGCCCAGACTCACGTACCGCTTTGTTAAGCTCCCGAAGAATTGAATACGGGAGGGTGGAGTGCCGAGCTACCACCTCACCTGCCTCATTGGGAGGGTCATAAGACAGAGGAAACATCAAAGGGATTTCTCCCTCCCATTCTTCCAATAAGGGGTCCTGCCCGCTCGCCCGCGCCGCCGCAAGGGCGGCACAGACAGCACCCTGATGAAGGGACTTCTGCCCCAGGGCGTCCACCACTGGTGTAGAAGTTTTTGGTGCTAACAAAGGGGCTGGAGGGAGCACTCGGGGATAGGCAGGAGGTGCCTCCACCAAGAGCAAGGGAGGTGCGGAGGGGGACGCCTCTTTTCGTAATCTCCCCACCGCAGCTGAACAGTGCTGCCACAACAGAATATGTTGGATCTCGGCTTGAGGTTCCCTAAACAACGCCTCTCCGATCTTTATCCAATCGGAGTGATCTAGGGAGCCTCGGTTCGAGTACCATGGGCACTTATACTCAATCACTCGGAGCAATTCCTCCAGGTGCCGTAACGATACTGCAGTACACCCATCCTGTTTGATAAGCTTCAATAACTCTTTTGCATGATCTTTTTGCTCAATGGATAAATCCCCCCCCATACTCACGAGGGAGCGCGTTGCGCTGAGGTGCACCAAGGCTAAGCCAGCCGATGAGTCGGGGGTCCTGTGTCTGGATCACGTCGGGGTCACCAGATGTTGTATTGGGAAACAGAGACGAGACAAGGCTGCAGTGAGGCGTCCTGGTATAGTCCCAGACCGCTGCTTTTATTCTCTTTCTTACAGACTGGTTCTCAGTATTACATGATTGACATCACACAGGTTACTTATTACTATATGATTGATACACCTGTTTACTTCATTCTGATTGGTTAAGGCTGGTTCCCATCACCGGGCCATTGTCTTGTGTGACTAAGCTAGCATAGCAGACAGTGCATACTATACTGTTCTAATGAACGGTTCAATGCAGAGACAGTGTGGCTTGCCAGCACTTGTACCTACACCCCCCGCCCCTGGGGGGCTGAGTGAGCCCCCCCAAACAGCCCCAGGGGTCAATGGGGGGCGGGGCCAGCAGCAGCAGAGCCCCCCCGCTCCCCTGGGGCTGCCCCGCCTCGCCCCGCTCGGGCTGGGGGCTCTGCCATGGCCCCCACGTGAATCGCTGCTCCCTGCCCGCCAGGCTCGGCTCCGGCCACAGCAGCGGCGGGTGCCCCGGGGAGCCCAGCTGGGCTGGGGCTGGGGGAGGTTGGGGGGAGGTGAAGCTCCAGGCAGGGGCGGCTCTAGGCACCAGCAAAACAAGCTGGTACCTAGGGCGGCAAAATCTAGGGGGCGGGAAAAGGCTGGGTCCCCAGCTCATCCCGCCGCTGCCAGCCGAGGAGCGGCCCGTCCTCTGCAGCCGGGGGGGGCGGCAGGCTGGGCCGCGGACCTGCCGCAGACAAGACTGCGGAGGGGGCGCTCGTCCCGCGGCTCGGCTGGACTTCCCGCAGGCATGACTGCGGCTGCTCAAGCGGAACTGCCGGAGCCGTGAACCGTCCGCAGCCGCGGGAGGTCCAGCCGAGCCACGCGGGACCAGCGGTCCCTCTGCAGTCATACCCGCGGGAGGTCCGCTGCTCCCCGCTGGCCCGGGCGCCGCCCCCGCATGACTGCTTGGGGCGGCCAAAACGGTAGCGCCGCCCCGGGCGCCAGGTACCGGGGGGGTGGGGGAAAGGAGCCGCGCGGGGGGGGGTGGAGGGGAAGCCCCGGGCCCCTACAGGAGCTGCAGTGGGGAGGGGGAGAGGAGCCACCCTGGGGCAGGCAGGAGAACCCCGGGCCCTGGCAGAAGATGTGGGGCTGAAGTCCCCGGCTCGGGAGCCCCAGCCACCTTAGTGGCAGAAGTTGCAGGGCTGAAGCCCTGACCCCCCCTGTGTGGAGCTGGCCTGAGCCCCTCGCGCCCCATCCCCCCTGTGGAGCTGGCTCCCACTCTCCGGCTGTGGAGAAATTCAGCCCAAATCTCCCCATGTTGGTATCTCCATTCCCCCCCCCCCATCACCCAGCCATGGATGGATTTAGCCCGGGAGGCAAGGTCAGTGTTGGCCCCATTGGGCAGGTGGGATCTAGGGCACAACGAGGTGAAGTGACTTTCCCAAGGCCAAGCAGGGAGTCTGTGGCAGAGCAGAGACTCAAACCCAGAACACCTGAGCCTGAGTCCTGTGCCTTAACCACTAGGCAACCTTCCCTCCGAAGGAGAGGGAACCTCCTCCACCACTTTGAGTGTGTGGGTGGGAGCAGCCACTAGACAGAGCTGCCAGGAGGTGGGGAGGGAGGTTGGATAGTTGGGGGGGCCTCTGGAGGGGGCGGTTAGGACAAGGAGCGGGGGGGTTGGATGGGTTGAGGGTTCGGGGGTGCCTGTTTGGGGGTGGAGCGGGGTCAGGGCAGGCAGGGAGCAGAGGGAGCTGGATGGGTCGGGAGTTCTGGGGTCCTGTCAGGGGGCGGTGTTACCAGATTTGCCCATTACTTTGGGGTACGCTTATTTATTCGGGTTACTTTTCTGGGGAGGGGATTCTGTAATTCTATCAATGTGCTGCTTGTGTCACGTGTGTGTTCATATGGAGCTGTACTCCTCCCTTCTGCACGTCCCCTCTCAATGGCGCTGTCCTGCAGGATCTGGGTTCCCTAGGGCTGGGTTTCTCCCGCCCCAAAACCGGATGAGCACCCGAGCACCCACCCACCCACCCACCCCTACAGTAACAGAGCAAGTCGGAGCGGACCGGGTCAATCAGCACTGCCACGCTGACCCCGTATCTGCCCCTGGACTCACTGGGCTGGATGAAGCAGCACTGTCAAGCTGTTACCCTTATGTGTCCCAGATTCAGCACGGCCCTATCCCCACCTTCACATCACAATTGTACTGGCAGGAACCTCCTTGATGAGCAAACCCCACAGGATTCTGGGCGCTGCAGGGATCTGTAGCTTAGGTAAGAGACGCGTTGCTGCAGAGTGACCGGGGGAAGCTAAAACACAAAAGAGTGAGGTTCAGCAAGAGAGAGAGAAGCAGCCAGCTGAACCATGCAGGTTATGTATTGAATACTGGTGATCACTGCACAAGGAGCCTAAACCAACCTAACATCCACTATTAAAGGTTAATAGCTACGGTAGAAAGGAAAACAGAGCGAGAGAGAAAGTGGGGAGGGGGGTCTCAGCCACTCCATGAGGCTTGAACTGGTCGGGATTCCCAGGTGATGCTGGTAGGTGAGGATCCTGAGGGCTGGAGACAGGCAGAGCCCCCAGCACGATCAGCCAGGAGAAGATGGAGTCCCAGTGGAACTGATGCCTAGTTTGAATCTAAGCATCAGCACCCTGACTGGAGGGTGAGTAGGGATTTTTGTAGAGAAAATACAGTGGTTCAAGGGAGAACAATGCATTTGTTTATAGGTAAGGCTGATAACTCAAGGGTTTTCTGTAGACTAGACAATAGGAGCTGATCACTCTTGGCTATGGGTGGTGTTTTCTTCCAGGAAGCTCACAATGCCACTAGGCAGCTTCACTATTTGGACATCAATTAAGGATCCATTGCTACAATTGGTCTGATAATTGCTGAGCTGGGTGTGGGCAGGTGTAGGTTCACTAGCATCTGGAGCAGAGATTCCCATGATGCAGTGCTTCCCTGCTTTTTCAGGTCCCAGAATTCAGTGTGGTTCTCTGCTCTCCATTCTGTATGTAAATTGAGATGGCTTCCTGTCCCATCTTTCATGCAGATGAGACTAGGGGAGTTGTCTCTGCTCTCCATTCTCTGTGCTAATGGAGATGTCTTAATCTTGTCACCCTTGTCAGGAGGGGTCTAGGTGTGTCTCCCAATGCCCTTCACTGCTCTCTGCAAGTGTTTTTCTCTGATGGGTTTTGGTTTAAGCAGAGGCTGGGGGGTGTCTTTCATGAGTCAGGCTGGATACTGCACCCTGCTTCCCCAAGAACACAGAGGTGTCTGGTATCAGCGGGGAGCGGTTGGATGGGGCGTGGGAGTCCCGGGGGTCGGTCTGGGGGCAGGGGTGTGGATAAGGGTCAGGGGGACAGGTAGGGGGTAGGGTCCTAGGGAAGCAGTTACAGTGGGGGGGGGGTCTCAGAAGGGGGAAGTCAGGGGACAAGGAGCAGGGGGGGTTGGAGGTTCTGAGGAGGGCAGCCAGGGGGCAGGAAGTGGGAGGCAGTGGATGGGGTGGGGCTAGGGCGGGGCTCCCTGGGTGCACACCCTAATGAAATGTGCTGCGCACGCCTATGGTCACGGGGGTGAGCTACTCGCATCCTTTTCCTGTTTGTGCCATTTCTTTCCGTCTCAAAACCTGAGAACAATTCTCTCTAGTTCTTCCCCTTCTCTCTCCCCTCCCCACATGTGGCTAGAAAACCCCAGGAGATTCCCTCATTTTCCCTAAAATTACTGACTCTCTAGTCTCTCATTTTCCCTATTTTCTCTGTAATTCTTAAATTCTCCTCAGCTTTGGGATGTGAACCCAGCCCGTTTATCTGCAGCAATTTGTCCTTGGGTAGGTGGAATTTGCTGTCCTGTGTCACTCCCCCAGCGTGGGTGGTGGTTAGTAGGTGCTGGCTGGGGGAGCCCGCAGACACGGCTGCCTCTGGGGGGGATATGGGGGGGCCGATCTCTGCCAGCGACAGGACATGGCCGCACAGGAGGGGAAGGGAGGAGCCAGTGTCCCTATGGAGCCTGCCCAGCCCCTTTGGTTCTGCTCCTTTCCAGCATTTTGTTCAGAGACTTTATTACAGGGCCACCCGGGGGGGGCAAGTGGGGCAATTTGCCCCGGGCCCAGCAGGGGCCCCCACGAGAGTTTTTCGGGGCCCCTGGAGCAGGGTCCTTCACTCACTCTGGGGGCCCCGGAAAACTCTCGCGGGGCCTGGCCCGGGCCCCCGGAGCTTCTTTGCTCCCGGTCTTCGCTGGCAGGGGGTCCTTCCGCTCCGGGACAGAAGGACCCCCCCCCCCCCCGCCGCCGAATTACCGCCGAAGCGGGACCTGCCACCGGAGTGCAGCCCGGTCTTCGGCGGTAATTCAGCGGGGTCCTTCCGTTCCGGGACCCGCCGCCGAAGTGCCCCGAAGACAGGCGGCGGGGGCTGCACTTCGGTGGCGGGTCCCGCTTCGGTGGTAATTCGGCGGCAGGGAATCCCTGCCATGGGTCTTTGGGGCACTTTGGCGGCGGGTCCTGGAACAGAAGGACCCCCCGCCGCCGACTTACCGCCGAAGCGGGGCCCCCCACCACCCAAGACCCTGGGCCCCCGGAATCCTCTGGGCAGCCCTGCTTTATTACTGGGGAGGCTGAAAAATCTCCCTGTGGGCTTAGCCTGGCAGGAGGGGCCAGGTCTCCCCTGCAATAAAGAGATGGAGCATGTTCCCAGCATGGCAGAGCCTAGGCTGTGTCTCTGCAGGGAAAGATCCTAGGGGAATCGTGATGTGACATGAACTAAAGCCTGTTCTGAAACCCCCACAACTGCCCTTCTCGCCCTGTCAGGCTGCAGGATGTCGTCCATGTTTCGCTCCAGCTCGTCCCATCCTCCCATGGGACAGGAAGGGAAACGGATGCAGAGGAGCCAGCTCAGGTAGGGGTTATTGAGGGGTTGCTGGTGGGTTCCTGCTGGAGGGGAGGGACAGCAAACGCACCGGAGGAGGGAGGCTTGGGCAGTCTGGTTTGGAGGTTGGAGTTTGCCAAAACATTCCCAGGGGGGAGAATGGGAGGAGGCCAGGGTGTAGCAAACCTGTTGGGACTTGTTCAATATGCGGCTTCCATTCTAGGAACAGACCCACGGGGTTGGAAGGTGGAAATGCTCTAATTTGTGGGACAGGAAACAACCCCCCTAGGTGGGACTAGGAAAATGGACCAGACTCCCAGGGCTGGAGCCCGACCTGATTAACCAGCGGCTGCTGTGAGATCTCTGTTCTAAAAGTGGGTTCTACCCCTTCCCCCATTCTGTGTCTGGCTTGTCTATTCAGATTGTAAATTCTTCAGGGCATGGCCCAGCTACTGTTCTGTGTTTGTACTTTGCCTAGCACAATGGGGACCCACTGTTAGTTGGTCCTTAGGCACTAAGGTAATGAATATGATTTATAATCATAATAACTCTCCTGCCACTTTGAGCCAAGGAAGCTGGTCTTGGGATGTTACTGCTTAAAAATGAGCTGGGGGTTAAAACCATGGACTATTCCTTGTGACAAGTATCCCACAAATTCCACTGACCTCCCTTGTTTTCTTTGCCTTGAGTAGGGTTTCCAGTTTCCAAACCTGATGTGATCTCGCAGCTGGAACGAGGGGAAGAACCGTGGGTCCCAGATCTCCAGGGCTCTGAGAAACAAGTGCTCCTGAGAGCTGCCTGCACAGGTGAGGAATTGGTTAAACCAACTCAAAAATTGTCAATGAAAGCAGGAAATATTCGGGATGCCGTACAAAGACCCTGTGAGCTCTCCAAGTTCAGGATTGTTCGCTGCAGATGTGGAATCATTAGGCAGATGTGACTCATGGCTTCCCACCTATTCTAACTGACAACTAGCAGCAGGTCCCTCCCCATCTCACTTTCCCCTGAGCGTTCTGGTGAGATGTGGATCAAAACTGATCCCTTCCTCTCTCCTCTGGGGAAGGGTTTGGGGAAAATCAGCTCCTGATAGGTTTGATCTCTCCTCCACATATTTTGGTTTGTTCCCTCCTTTTTCCATTCCTCTCACTGAGATTTCCTTTCTCTCAGGCACAGGGAGTAACCTGTGTCTGGATTCTCTCTGTCTCTCATCAGGTGATGGGCTGGTGAGTGAGAATGGGGAGGAGAAACCCCAGCAGGAAGATGCTGAGCAAGGAGAACCACATGGGATGTTATCAGGAAGATCCAAAGGGAATGATTCCGGGATTTGTGCACTCCCAGAAAAAGTAAAAGCCTGTGAGACTCAGCAGATGCCACAGGAAAACTTCAGTAGCCACTCAGACCTTATAACCCGCGACAGAATCAACTTGGAAGAGACACGCTATACATGTCATGAGTGTGGGAAAAGCTTCAGTTGGAGCTCTGCCCTTATCAGACATCGTAGAATCCATACAGGGGAGAAACCTTATGGATGCTCTGAGTGCGGGAAACAGTTCACTGGTAGTTCAACCCTCATCTCACATCAGCGAATCCACACAGGAGAGAGACCCTACACATGTTCTGAGTGTGGGAAAGGCTTCAGTCAGAGCTCACACCTTGTCAGGCATAGGAGAATCCACACAGGTGAGAAACCTTATGGATGCTCTGAGTGTGGAAAATGTTTCTTTAATCGTTCAGACCTCATCTTACATCAGAGAATCCACACAGGGGAGAAGCCCTACACATGCTCTGAGTGCGGGAAAAGCTTCAATCAGCGCTCAAACCTCATTAGACATCAGAAAATCCACATGAGAGAGAACTGTAATAAATCCCTTGACTAGGGCTGGCCAAAGTGGGTTTTTTTTTGTTTTTGTTTTTTTAAATCACATTTCCTAATTCCCACATAGTGATTTTTGCACAATCTTCATTGTGGTGTCTCAGCTCCACCAGATGAGTTGCCTGCTTCTGCCTTTTGCAGCTCATCCTTCTTTGGGGTCAGTCCTGTGATCTTTTCTATCAGCTCCTTTCCTTTTGAGTCACAGGAGTGTGTGTCCCTCCAGCCAGGAATGTTCATCCCTCCAGGTGGGGGAGAGAGGTTTGATCCCAACAAGCTACACCGAGGCAAAAACTACCTGTGCCTGACATCCACTAGGACTGTACATGGCGTTGGCTGCTCAAGTTAGTGATCTTGGGGTAAAAAGACAATTAGAGTTGTAGAGCAAATGCAGCCCAGGTGCAGGGGTTGGCATTAGCTTCCCCCTTGTCCTGACCTAAACTCCATCACTTTCCCTAGTCTAAACAAACCCTGAGCATCCCGGTTATACTGTTCCCCCATTTCACAGCAACCGTTAGTCATCAGGTTTTCTTCTGGTTCTCTCCCTGCCCCCTCCTACTGTATTGGAAATGGAGGCTAATCCTGAAATTAAAACCTCCCTCCAAAGGAATTAGAGTGGGGGAACAGGTGAGAGAAATAGCCTGTGTGAGAATAGAGACCCAGGATAGACGGTAACAATTGTATTAGTAGTATTTCAAATGGAATTTATTTTGATAAATTTTAAAATAAATCTTCTGTTAAGAGGAAAATTACTTAATACAAGAGGTGTAACCTTTTATCCAGCTAGAGGGTAACAGCCAGAGAGTTCCCCAGGTCTCCTGTTTGCAAAGCAAAGACGTCGCATCAGGCAGCAGATGTCAAAATCTACAATGGTGATGGGTGTGTGATGGGAGCTTTTCTGGGTTGGTTTTACGGTTTGGTTTTTTTATTTAATGTTTTTGGTTTTTCAACCAGTTATTTTTATAGGTGCTGAGGCCACTTTTCCTGTTGAGCACAACTGTTTCACCCTCAGGCCTGGCTCTGGAAACCTCCTCAGAACTGGCCTTGTGTTTCTTTCATGTTTGATATCTTTGGGGTCCACACATCCACACTACATGCGGTTCACAGCGACAGGTACTTTGAGAAACCTGCTGGGTTAAGTGGGCCTTTTCCAAACGGACATTGGCCCAAAGTCTGCCTCAGTTCAGCTGGATTGGGACACGTCTGTATCAAAGGAGTGGTTCACTCCGGATTTGCGCAGTAACCTCGGGGGAGGGGTGGTAGGATAACATCAGTAGGAATTGACAACAATGAAGTTAAAGATAAGGGTGAAAGACTCACCTTGCAGGGCAACAAGCCTGTTCTGTTCATTCCCTCTGACGCATCTGGCACTGGTCACTCTCAGGCAGCACACGGGGCTAGATGGACCATTGGTCTGACCCAGTATGACCAGGTTTGGGTTCTTATGTTACGTAAGCCATCTACGCCCTTGTCTACACTGGCAAGTTTCTGCACGGTAAAGCCGCTGTCTGCCCTGTAACTTCCAAGGTGTGCACGCTTTCAAAGTCCCCTCCCTGTTTGCTCGGTGATGCCTGCCGTGGTCTCCGCGCATCTTTCCAGGTGACCAGGCCTGCTCCACGCACCAGGTGAGCCCTGGCTTGGAGCAATGCCGAGCTGCTGCACCTCATCAGCATTTGGGGAGAGGAGGCTGTCCAGTTCCAGCTGTGCTCCAGCGGTAGGAATTATCACGCCTATGGACAAATTTCATGATGCATGAGAGAAAGGGGCCATGACTGGGACACACTCCAGTGCAGGGTCAAAGCGAAGGCCCTGCAGAACACCTGCCACAAGACGTGGGAGGCAAACTGCCTTTCCAGGGCTGCGCCCACGAGCTCCAGATTCTACAAAGAGCAGGACGCGATACTCAGTGGTGACCCCACCTTCCCTGCAAAGGCCACTGTGGGTATTTCGGTGGCTTGCGTGCCTGTTGAGAGTGGATCGAGCCAGGAGGAGGAAAACTTGGATGAGGAGGTGGAGGTGGAGGGGGACCCAGAGGCAGAGAATGACTTGCAGGTCAGAGATGTTTGCAGCCAGAAGTTCTTCTCTGCCCTGGAGGAGGCTCGCCAGTCACAGCTGGCTAGTGGCTTTGATTTTGGGAATCACTGAAGCGAGTTGTTGGGGGCAGGAGGGTTGCAGAAAGCAGGAGTTATGGAGTGCCAAGCGGACACGCTCTCCAGGTGCTACTAGCACTGCAAACCAGGCAGCGCTGTGCGTGCCCTCCCCTGCAGCCACTGTCACACGCCTCTGTCCCGTGTGCCCCCAGACACGGCCAATGCACTCTTATCAACCTCCTGGCTCCAGTCTGGACCCTTCTGCATTCCACTCCTGCCCCAATGCGTCCAGCCCTGCGGACTCCTAGTACCCAGTCCACTCAACACCCGTCCCTCTGCAGTTCATTCCTCCGAAGCACAGTACCTCCTGCACTGTACTCCCAAGGATACGGTTGCATAGATACTTAGACTGACACAAATCTTTAACCTCATCTACTCATGGGACACTCCTTTCCCTCATCCCCCACTGTGCTGGTGTGTGTATGTGTGTGTGTGTCTCTCTCCTCCAGTGGTTGTTTTTAATAGAATAGTTCTGGTTTGGAAGCAATCTTCATTCCATTAATTGAAAGTGAACAGAGCCCTGCAAAGCAACAGGCAATTTTCTGCGCCCCTCTAATAGTGCTGGTCTCTGGCTGTTCAAATTCAACCTCCAGACACTGAGCCTCAGTGGTCCCGCCCTGAGTGAAGCTTTCCCCCTTCCCGTCACAGATATTATGGAGTGTACAACATGGGGCTATAAGCACAGGAATATTGTCACTGGCCAGGTCCAGCCTTCCATCTAGGCAGCGCCAGTCGGCCTTTAAATGGCCAAAAGCACTCAACTGTCGTTCTGCACTCGCTCAGCCTGTTGTTGAACCGCTCCTTGCCGCTGTCAAGGTGCCCTGTATGGCTTCATAAGGGGTAGGCAGGGTCTCCCAGGATCACAATGGGCATTTTGACTTTCCCTATGCTGACGTTCTGGTCTGGGAAGAAAGTCCCTGCTTGCAGCTTCCTGAACAGGCCAGTGTTCTGAAAGGTGCGTGCGCCGTGCCCCTTTCCGAACCAGCCTGCGTTAATGTCTGTGAAATGCCCATGGTGATCCACTACTGCCTGGAGAAACATAGAAAAATACCCCTTGTGATTAATGTACTCGGGGGCTAGGTGGTCTGGTGCCAGAATTAGAATATGTGCCATCTATCACCCGCCACAGTTAGGGAACCGCATTTGTGCAAAGCCATCTGCAATGGCATGTACGTTGCCCTGAATCAGGGTCTTTCAGAGCAGGATTCAATTAATGCCTGGCACACTTTTGTCAACATGCGTCCAACAGTCGATTTTCCAACTCTGAACTGGTTAGCGACTGATTGGTAGCAGTCTGGAGTAGCCAGCTTCCACAGTGCTATTGCCACATGCTTCAACAACAGGGCAGCTCTCATTCTCATGTCTTTGTGCTGCAGGGCCGGGGCGAGCTCATCACAGAGTTCCTTGAATGTGGCTTTCCTCACCCAAAAGCTCTGCAGCCACTGCTCATCATCCCCGATGTGCATGAGAATGTGATCCCGCCGCTCAGCGCTTGTTTCCACAGCAGCATTCCACTGTGGTCAGCAGCTCTGTGAATGCCATCAGCAATCTCCTGTCGTAGCTACTACGTGTGGCGAGATCAATGTCGAACTCCTCTTTCCTTTGTAGTTTAAAGAATAACTCCACTGCCACTTGTGATGTGTTAGAGAGCGAGCAGCATATAGGTCAACCGTGCGGGGTCCATGCCTGCTGCCCAAAGGGGCAGAATGCGCAGTACACCCACCATTGAAAGATGGCCCCTAATGTGAATGGAAGCACAGGGATTGCTGGGCTGCGAAGCGATGCATCATGGGGCATTGGGACAGGACCCAGGATGCTCCGCGACCCCTTCCGCCTTCCCACAACTCTTAGCAGCATAAGAGGAAGAGATGCTCAGTGGGATTCTGAGTGCACCGCTCTGAACACTGCTGCAAGTGTGAACATGCTATTGCACAGGCAGCTGACAGTGTGAACACACAATAGTGGTTTCCCTTCAGCGCTCTCTGAGCGGCAGTGTAACTCCTGGCACAGTAACTCTGTCAATGTAGACATAGCCTCAGAGAGACTGACTGCCAGGATCCCAGGACTGATCCCCTCTGGGGAATGAAGCACAATGGCGATGGGCTAAGCAGCCTGTACTAGTCTCCCTGTACCTGCAAAGCCTGCTAGCCCAGCGTGCTGGAGCATCTATGCCAGTACCTGGTTCCTAAACTGCAGCTACAGTTCCTACCCCAGTGAATCCAAAGCCCGAGAGGTGCAGAGACCCAACCCCTTCTAATCTTAGAAACGCTTTGTCCCCTTTTCTATTTTTGTCTGTTTCTTTTTATGAAGTTGGAGACCTCCCGGCCTTTCTATTAGCTTGGTGTGTAACAGTGTGGCTCAGTGGGTGTCAGTGTGTGAACACCTCTGAAATCTACACAGGGAAGATGCTAGGAAAAATAGTTCCCCAAATCTTAATAGCCTTAAAAACTCTGCCCTATGAAATGACTGAACGCATGCTCCACACCTATGGAAGAACTGGACGGAATTGAGCGGTCAGATACGTATTGTTCAGCAAGAGCTCTTTGAACTTCTTTTACTAATGTGTCTCTCTAAGGTCTGTATGTGTTTTGGGGCGAGAGGGTGAGGAGAAGTATTAGCTACCGAATAGTGAAATCTAAGGAGAAAACTAATTAGCTTTGAGGTTGTGGGCTAAATGTCAGCAATGATTAGGTTTCGGTATTGAAATATTCAGCTGGGTAAATCTGGGTTGCGCTGCCTGGGTGAAAATCTCTGATTGGGGTTTCGGCATCACTAAATGTGCTCCTGCCTTCTTGGGTTGCTCTTTTAGGATTTATAGGGGTTGGTTTTTCTACTGTATTAATCGGATGGTTGGACTAAATTGACGACTTGATTCCAGCGCAATATCCTTGTTAACTCATTGATTTCCTGATTTGACCTGAACTTTATCACTGTGTTGTTTAACTCTTAGCGGAGTGGTGTCTATAGTCATTTAGCCTTAGTGACGTGCGCTCCTGGGATTATTTGTTCATGTTAATAAAACCTGTAACTGGGAAATTGAGTCATTTCTTTCAATAAGCAACGGGGGCTGGAACTTTTCTTTGTGTATTTCCCTTTAATTCACTCTCCATTTTCTTCATTTCACACTGTTCTAAGTTAAGGAACGTGGAGCAACAAAAACTGACACAAACCTGTTACTGCCCCATTCTGTGCCCATCCAGCAGGAGCAGAGAACAAACCCTCCTGGAGCCGGGATTGTCACACTGGACTGGAAATACAGACGCGTGTTCCCAAGCTTCGCTGTCCTTCTCCAATCATGGCATAAGGGTGACACCTACACCTATGTGTAATCACGCCTGGCAGGAAGGAGACCCCTATGTGCATTGCCTTGGGAGCAGGGGGATCTGGGAGACACTGGGGGCTATTTACCCAGAGCTCAGGAGCAATCTACTCAGGGGTGATGCAGCAGAAAAGAGCTGGGTGCTGCTTTCCCCACTTATTTCTCCTTATCCCATTTCAATCTCTCCTCTTTCCCTTTCTTCCTCCTCCCGCACCCTCTGGCAGGGAGACTTGGTCACTTCCCTGCTCCCAGGGGTGCTCACTCTCCCGTAGCTGGATTGGCCCCTGTGAGCGCTAATAGGAGCGAGAGCCTGGGTGCGGGTCAGTCCCTGCAGCGGCTCTGGGACACACAGGGGCAGGAGGAGGAGCAGAGATGGGGCTAGTTCCCACCTCAGACAGTCCCTGGCCCGGTGAGTGCGGCAGCTGCAGCCTGGGTTGGGCTTGAAGGAGCCAGGAAGGGGCTGGAGCAGTGGGGGGCTGGTAGGAAGGAAGCAGGAAAAACAAGGAAAAGAGCCGTGGGGCAGCTCCTGGTGGCCGGGCTTTGTAAGGTACCAGACACTGCTGGTGCTGCTGCCTCCAGTGTGCGCTGGGAGCCGGGGCTGAGCTCCGGGCTGCTGCTGCGGCGCCAGAGGGGCTGCTCCAAGGACAGACGTTCACTGAAGCACTTTCTGTGCCCATCCGAGGTGGGGACTTTCTCCAGCTGGACCCAGTCCCAGGCTCTGCTGCCCCTGGCCAAGGGCCGCAGGCACCAGGGGCCAGAGGGACCCCAGGGGCAACCCTGGGTGGGCAGAAGAGAGACTCCACACACAGGTCCCAGAAGCTGAGGGTCTCGCAGCCCCTGGGGATCTGCTCTTGGGTGGGGTCTGGACAGCGATGGAGCCCCGGCCTCATGCTGCCTCAGGTGCAGTGTGAGAAACTGCTGTGTGTAGAAATTTGCTACTTATGGTGCATTGAGCATGCTCACATGAACTGAGCATGCTCAGTAAATCTGCTGAAGCCACTTCCCTTCACTCTGCCCTTTCTCAGAATCAGATTCTGCAGATTGCTATTTACAGGGTGTCATAAACGTATAGCTACACGTAGCGTAAAATACCCTGTAAAGGGTTAAAAAGCTCAGATAACCTGGTTGGCACATGACCAAAAGGACCAATTAGGGAAGAAAATACTTTCAAATCTGTGGGGGAAGGTTTTTGTTTTCGTGTTCCTTTGTTCTCCCTGGGTCAGCGAGGAACCAGGGCATGGAAAATACATCTCCCTAAGCACATGGCATAGAAAAACCTTAGAGTTCTGTCCATAGGCAGGTCCTTGCATAGCTTGCTGAGTCAAAAGGTGTATCTGCCTTTTCTCAGTGGGTCGATTGTAGAGCTGATGGTCCGTAATGGGCCATCAAGCAGGCTAGGCAGAACTGACACCAACTTGTCTGGCTGGGGTGTTCCCTGGAAGCAGAGCACAAGTTTGAAATACGGGCAGCATAGAGCCAATATTCATAACATCAACTACAAAAATGATACACATCTAGAGAGAGCATAATTATAATCAGCCAATCAGAACCTCTCCATAGACCCCTTACACAACAGCCTTTCTACAATATTGGCTGCGAATATAGAACAGTGGTCGCAACGGTGATCCATACAGTTACAGATTATGTCAATAACGTCACAAGAGGTGACACGGCATCAATGAAATTGAAGCTGGGGCAGCAAAGAGCTACCAGATGTTCTGAGGGCTAGAGAAAAATGCCTTCTAGTGAGCTATTGAAAGAGCTCAACCTGTTTAGCTTATCAAAAGAAGATTGAAAGGTGACTTCATTGAAATGCTGAAGTGCCTTAATGGAGAGAAAGGATTGGGTATTAAAGGGCTCTTGAATCGAGCAGAGAAAGGCATAACAAGACCCAATGGCTGGAAGGTGAAAAGAGACAAATTCATATTACAACTAAGGCACAAATATTCAACAGCGAGGATGATTCACCACAGGAACAAAATACCAAGGAAAGTGATGGATTTTCCATCTCCTGATGTCATTTCATGAAGACTAGATGCCTTTCTGGAATGTAAAAGCAGCAAAGAATCCTGTGGCACCTTATAGACTAACAGACGTTTTGCAGCATGAGCTTTCGTGGGTGAATACCACAGGATTCCTTGCTGCTTTTACAGATCCAGACTAACACGGCTACCCCTCTGATACTTTGTGGAATGTGTTTGCCCCAAAAGTAGCTATGGTGCCTACAGGAGGCCTGTGATATGCAGGGGGTCAGATTAGATGCTCTAATGGTCTCTTCTGGCCATAAAGTCGACTCATTTCTGAAAAACTGAGTGTAGCATTGGGAGCAGCGTCTGATGTTTCCCTGTCTAGCCGGCTTGCTGCCTAGAATGAATGCTCCTTGAGTGGGGTGATCCCCAGGGAGTAGCTCAAACCTGCAAAGTGCCTGGCCAGGGGCAGGACATTGGCACAGCAAGGGAGGGGTGTGGCAGTGACATCACAAAGGCCTTTGGCAGGACCTCAGCCTATTGGTCCAAGGTGGTGGGGAGGTGGTGACCTCACAGAGAGATGCTGACATCAGCCAGGCAGGACAGGGGCAAGGGGTCAGGGAAACCTCAGAGACCCCTGTGGCTTTGCTTCAGCAAGTCTCCTTCTCCAGGTCTCTCTTTGAGGACTGGGAGAGTATTCGGGTTCACGGACATGAGCGCCAGGAGGAACCTCTTTCGAGTTTTCTCCTTCCCTTTTAGTGATTTTACTAGAAAACAGCCGTCCCTGTTTAGAAGGTAAGAGCCTCCTGTAGGTTTGAAACCTGTTCAGTCTGATCCATCTGGTGACATTTAAATTCTAGGCATGGAAAACACGAGCTTAAAGAGGCAGAATTCTATTGCGCACCTGGGATTTTGTCCCTTAGAATCACTGGGGACATTAGGGTTGTCCTTTTTGTTTCACCTTTTCCTCCATCCATTCCTCCCTCCTTTCTCTTCTTCTCTTGCTTATTTTGTTCTTTCTCCTGTTCCCCTCCCAACACCAGGAGGGAGAGAGGGGGGTGTGTGTGTGTTGTGGGGGAGGGCTCTGCAGCTCCCACTGTGGGAGGTCCACCCAAAAATGTGAGGCTGAAATAGTGCTCAGGCAGTCAGGGCCGGATTAACCTTCTGTGGGTCCTGGTACCAAACATATTTGTAGGCCCCTATGTAGTAACTGTGGGCTCCGAGTGTGGGCCTGGTGGGGCAGTGCCATTGGTGCCATAGCATACCCGCTACTGAACCTCAGAGACATTTTTCATTTTGATCACACACCCCTACATGACTATATGCATTGCCATACACAGCTCCCTCAGCCCCTGGGTTTTCTTATTGAGCTGTACACCCATGTGGGTTTACCAGTGTCCACAGTGAGCAGAACTTTCATAGTGATCAAGGAAACTCCCCACAGATTTATCTCCTTCCTCATTCAGACCTTCTCTAGCCATGTCTCCAGTACCCCCCATGTCACCAGTCACGGCATGTGGTCCTAGTCTCAGCTCAGAGTTCTAAAGCCAGCAGACACCTGATCAGTTCTGACAGATCCCTCCCTCAGCCACCATCCCGCCATGTGAGCCAGCCACCTGCAAACACCATCTCCCCAAAGTCAGGACTTAGCCCTTGGGAATCTGAAGCCTCTCTCCCTCTGCTCCCATCTACATGCTAGTCTGCTACCTGGTCACCACCACCTCTCCCCATGCTTGTTTCCTTTCCACTTTGGACATGCTCCCACCCAGCTGGAAGCTCCCTCTGCCAGCCTGACCTGCTCCCTCTTTCCCTGCTCCCCCTGACATTCCTGTCCTACTGGTGACCTCTGTTCCTTGAGGTGAACTCCAGTGTCTTTAGCTGCTCTAGCTTAATGGCCCCAGTAGTCACAGAGCCACTTGTAGCTTCTCTGGCTACAGCCATGGGGCCAATTTCCAGAGGCCAGCTTTAGCCAGCTGCAGCTACTAGCCGCAGGAGGGGTGGCAATGCCAGGGCTGAGCATGCTTGAACCTTGCAACGGCTGCACTAGGGACTCTAAATCCTCAGCGCTGGCCCTAGGCAGCTGCAGACTCTGGAGTTAGGCACTTCCCTCCTCTAGGCCATGGCTTTAAATACCTGCGATTCCCATCACCTGCAGCAGAGGCCACCAATTCCCACGCCCCCCTCAGCCAGCACCTAGTCGTGCAGAAAGTGCAGCCTGAGTGATTTTGGAGGCTGGGGTGGCAGGAGGTTCCCGTCCCTGAGCAGCAGCCCTGCAACAAGCTCACATGCTTCCCAGTTAGGACATTAGCCGTTACTGACAAGGTTTGTCTGTGTTCTTTTTTTTTTATCTCATTGTTAGGTGTGAGAAGTATAAACTGTTCAATAGGTTCCATTAGTTGGTTAATAAGATGTTTATGAAGTAAATCACTGGCTTTAAAATAAGATCCAATCTGGAGCATATGAACTATTGACCCCTGGACTCCATCTCTGAGAGGGGACTTGTTTACCATCAGGGGACAGGCTCAAACCAGTCCAAACCGGTTTTTCCCGCCAAAACCAGCCCTCAGCGTTCCATCTCCTCAGCACTTTTCCCGCCAGCAGCACATTCCTACCCCAGCCGGGGGGGGGGGCTTTCTCCAGCTGGGACCGGCCCCCTGGGCAGCCCCGGGCTCTGCCCCGACCAGTCCCCTGGGCCGGAGCCCCCGGGGAGTGAGAGACCGCGGGGGGGGGGGCACTGGGGCTGGGCAGGAAAGTGACTCTGCCCCAGGGAACCTGGGAGAAGCCTCAGAGCTGCCTCAGCCCCAGGGGGATTTGGGGGGCAGAGACTGGGGCCTGGCGGGGGGATCCCCTGTGGTGTGGGGAGATGGGGGTGTCAGGCAGGAGGGAGAAGCTGGAGTTGTAGGCGGGGAAGGTCAGTGGGACGTGGGGGTTGAACTGTCTCTGGGCAGCCAGGAAATTCCCGGGAAGTGGCGGGCGGGGGAAGGGGAGGGGGTTAATTGGATCCTGTCCCTGTTTGTGCCACTTGCCTCTCGCCCCCGATACAAATTCTCTCTAGTTCTGCCCCTTTTCTCGCTCAGTGTCTCACACGGGGCTATAAAATCTGGGGCGATTCCCCCCCGTCCCCTCCAATGATCAGCTCTCCTGTCTCCCCCGATTTCCCCCGTTCTCCCCATGAGTCTCAAACATCAGTTTAAAATCTTCTCTAGCGAGGGGCATTTTCCCACCCGTTTCATCTGCAGCGATTTGTCCTTGTGTAGGTGGGAAATTGTTGCCCTGTGTTCTTCTCCATCCTGGAGGTCGCAGGGGGTTAAATTGCCCAGAGATCATCTTTCCCGACTCCTTTGTGAATCATTTGTTCCCTCCTTTACCTCTGTTAAAATGTTTGCTGAAGAAAGAGACCAGCCAGATATTTAATACCCATCAAAGCCAGAGGCCTCCCCCTGTTTGGGGATCAGTGGTTCCCAGCAGGTAACGGGAGAGTTGACTGGACCCTTTTCTTTTCTCCATCTGGCATGGGATTTGGAGGTCACTCTGAGTGCAGTGTGGGTCCAGAAGTATCCCAAACCCCATGGCAAATGGCCTCTGTGAGGGGTTTCTTCCTGCAGTGCTAAGATGCAGCCACCTCTGGGGTGGATCCAGGGTGGCCATTATTTGCTAGTGACAGGCATGGACATTTCTTACCTAGTTTGTCCCTCCAGATTTTCCATTCTCCTGTTAAAGCAGCATCCCCCAGGGCTCCCTCTGCCTGTGTGACTGGCCAGCAGGGGGCGGTGGTCACTTTCTATCCACTTCTCAGGCACTGTGAGGTAACAGTGTTGCTGGGTGGCGGTGGGGCTGTGTGGGGAGATAGCAGCGGAAGGGGGATTGTGGTGGCGGGAGGCCTCTGGGTGGCTGGGCAGGGGGTACCCTAGTGAGGTTGGTGGGTTCTGGAGATTTGGGGATTCAGGGGGTGGGTGTGATGTGCCCAGCCCTGAGGTCCTGGTCCTGGAGGTGGGTATCGCTGGGGGCCTGGTGGCTGCAGAACAGCCGGGGTGGGCGTCTCTTGGGGAGGCGGGACAGGGGGTTAGAGGGAGCCTGGTGCTGTGCCAGGGGCTCTGTCTGGGCTTCCCCCGCAGACTCCTGGGATCGCTGCCGTGCCCAATGCACAGAGTGTGTGTGGGAGAATCCCCGGCGCTAGGCCAGGGGGTGCCCCTGTAAAGCACCAGGGGATCCCGCAGGGGGGAGGAGGGGGTGCCAGGCAAAGGGCAGGGCAGATCCTGCTGGAGGGCAGGGGGGGATCCTAGGCAGGCAGTGAGGGACTGAGTTCCCAGTGGGGTCCCTTTTGGGGGGTCTCTGGCTGTTGGGGGTCTCTAGGTGGCGGGAACCCTTTGGGATTCCCAGCCTGGCAATGAAGATCTGGTGGGGGTTGTCTGGCCGGTGGGGCTCTGAGGGGTATCTGAGGTCCCTGGTCAGGGACTCTGGGGGCTGGGTCCCAGGGAATATCTGGGCGGGGGGGCTGGGGCTCTGCAGGCTGCTCCTGACCTCGCTTCTTCTCCCTGATTAGCTTATGCCAGAATCCTGGCTCCAAGCACTGCCCGACATTCCCCGGCCAGGCCCAGTCACTGTGATAACTTTCTAGCCGCTTATCAAACACTGTGAGGTGAAATCACAGATTTTTGCTTTTCTCTCCTCTTGAAAACTGCAGGAACTTCCAGTTCCATTGTCCTAGATTGTCCAGTCCTTGTCCTGGATCTGGGGGTGAGGGAGGTGGGAGGGGGATCAGCACTGCCACACAATGGTCTCTTCCACAGCGTTCTGGACTCATTGTTTCTGAACTCTGGTTTCATTGAGACCATTGTTAATCCAGAGTCACTGTATGGAAAGACAAGGAGTGACTCCGGATGGACAGTGGGGCAAATGAGATCAGCAATTCTCCCTGTGAGGAGGGGCTCTCATTAGCTGCTCTCCCCAGAGAGCTAAAGGAGGGAAGCTGCTCAAACGCTCTGTCCCTCTCTGCTCAGGATACTGGGGTTCAGCTTCCTGGGTCAGACGCTGCAGCCTCCATTGTGATTGGGGAGACCAGGCTTAGCAGCTGCTGCTCCCCCAGTGGGGTTCTGTGCTGGGAAGTGACCTGAATTAAAGCTGCTTCTCTGCCCGGCCCAGGGGATGACTTTCTCCAGCTGGTCCTAGCCCCCTAGGGCAGCCCTGGGCCCTGTTAATACTAAATTCTGAGCCAGAGTCTCCAGGTAACTGAAAGACCTCAGGGAAAGTGCTGGGGACTGGCAAGAAAGTGACTGCACAAAGCGCCCCTCCTCATTTCTCCTCCCATTAGCAATTGCCAGGAGAAAATCCAGCCATGGGAGAGCAAAGCCCCCAGGAATGGGACTTTCCCAGCCAGAGGGGCAGGGAGAGAGGACAGGGGAAGGAGAGACTGAAAGGGGCAGTGGGAGAAATGAGGGGGGAGAGATTTCCACCCAGACACATGTATTGCTGCATCCCTGGGCAGAACCACTTTCCAGTGAACAAAACAAGGATCAGACAGAGGAAAAGCCAGTTCCTGACTCCATATTCCCCCTGCCGGGATGTGGCTACCCTGGGGTCAGTGTCCGAGGGAATCCCCCACAGTGACTCCTTTGGTTCTGCTCTTTTCTAGCCTTGTGTTCATAGACTTTGTTATGAGGTGAGTGGACGGAGAAGGGAGGTTAAAAATGTCTCTGTGGGCTTAGCCTGGCAGGAGGGGCCAGGACTACGTGGTAATAAACAGATTGAGCATTTCCCAGCATGGCAGAATCTAGGATGTCTGTGTGCAGGGAAAGGGCCTGGGGGAATTCTGATGTGAAATTGACTAAAACTGGTTGTGAGACGTCCACAACTGCCCTTCTCCCCCAGACAGGCTGCAGAATGGCGTCCATGTTTTGCTCCAGCTCATCCCAGCCTGGCGTGGGACAGGGAAGAGAAATGGCTGCAGTGGAGCCAACTCAGGTAGAGATCATCGGGGGGTTGCTGATGGGTTCCTGCTGGAGGAGAGGGAGAGCAAATACACCGGAGATGGGAAGATTTGCACAGTCTGGTTTGGAGGTTGGAGCGGGGCAGGAAATGCACAGGGTGGGGAAAGGAGGAGGCCAGGGTGTGGCAAACCTGCTGGGAGTTATTTAATAAGTGCCCTAGATTCTAGGAACAGACCCAGGAGGTTGGGAGGTGGAAATGCCCTAATTTGTGAAGAAAGAAAATAGCCCACCTGCATGGAGCTACTCAAGCTGACCAGACTCCCAGTGCTGGAGCCTGACCTCACTAGCCAGCGGCTGCTGTGAGATATGAAGGGGGCACCCATGAGTCAGGCTTATTGGAGCTGCCTCTCCCTTCATATCCCGCTTCTCACAATGAAGAGGCTATTGTGCTTCCTACCAGGGAGCTCTACCTGGACCCTGCTAGGGGCTCCATCTCCTGTATCGGTCAGTGGCCAGTAGGTGTGTGATGGATCTGCTGGGAGACACAAGGGGCTCTCTCTTCGTCCCCTCACCCTGGTATTTGCTGGATACGCTGAGCGGGGTGGGGGTGGGACTCTGTTGACTGCGATCCACCCAGAGCTTCCATTTGATTCGCTCCTCTCTGCCACAAATAGTGGGGCTGTGAGTGGGGAAAGAGGTCCTGAGTGTTGGACTCTTGCTCTTTCAGGGGCCGGTGGCCTTCGAGGAGGTGGCTGTGCATTTCACCAGGGAAGAGTGGGCTCTGCTGGACCCCGCTCAGAGAGCCCTCTACTGGGATGTCATGCAGCAGAACTATGAGACTGTGACCTCGCTGGGTAAGGGTTCCTGTCCCCTTGGATCTTGGAAGGGGAAATGAAGAGAAAAGGTTCATGCCAGCCCCATGATGCCACCTCTACTCTGTCCTGTTTCAGCATCACCCCAATATGCCAGTGACACACACACACACTGCCACAGACCCTCCCCTGCTGCAGAACACTTTGGGAACAGAGCACAGGAGCCGTATCGCACAGTGTCAAATAGCTCCTGTTTGCTCAAGTGAAACGGGGGGTTAGGTCTGGCATAACTGTTCCATACCCCTAATCATTTTTGTTGCCCTTTTCTGAACCTTTTCCAATTCCAATATATCTTTTTTTGAGATGGGGCGACAACATCTGCATGCGGTATTCAAGATGTGGGTGTATCATGGATTTATTTGCTGTTTTTACGATTATGATATATGATATATTCTGTTGTATCTATCCCTTTCTTAATTATTTCCAACATTGCTTGCATCATATTTTGCAATATATTCCAAATAAGGTAATTAACGTGCAACATATGTGTCGTTGTTTGGGGTTTTAAGCTTTAAAAGGCTTGTGTGATTTTTAGCTCAGGGGACAGTATTCCAATAGCTGTCGCCCCCTGCGCACTTTTAACCAAGAAAAGAACCTCAGGCTGAGCTGATTCAAAATCAATCGTGTGGTTGTTTTCCACAACAGCTTCAAGAGGTCCCTGTGATGGAATGTAAATGTCTTCTTCCCACCTTCCCCCTGCAGGAGAATGGCTGTTTGACCAGCTGTTTGCCTTGCTGTCTCTGAGGAACTGGTCTGTGGGTGTTCCCCAGAATTGTAACTTTTTCAGTAATCTCATACTGTAAAATCTCATAACTTTACATACAGTGTTACTACACATTTTAACAGGAGGATAATATTCAGTAGATTATGCGTTTTCAAATGATACCTCACAAGCCATACTGTGTACAAAATTGATCATGATTTTCTAGAAGAGTGAGCACAGTGACACAGTGTCTGTGTGTGTGTTCCCAGCAGATATGTGGGTATTTCAATCCCTCATGAGCATAGTGTTCGGCATCTTCAAGGACCTGGGGAACTGGTCCTGGGAATTCACTGGTTTACCAAGTGTGACACTGGATGGAATTGTGAGACACTTTGGTATTAATAATAAAATATAATCTGATAAAATTGCAATGAATCGTGCTCGATATACCATGTAAGGTGTCAGTAAAAATGTTATGATTTGCCAAGTATGATAATATTGTTTCTATGTTTGTATCACCTTTGTATTGTGAGTTATAGATATGTAGGGTATATCTGTATTTCCAGACTTGTGCAGTGTTTCTGGGTGACACCCCCAGACATATTGGCATCAACACTGCCTAGCCTGTTTGATGGCCCATTGACGATCATCAGCTGTACAATGAGCCCATGGAAAGGACCAAGGGGATACACCTATTGAGTCAGCAAGACATGCCGGGGTATGCCTGTGTAATGAGAACTCCAAGGCTTTTCCATGCCACGTGCTTTGAAGCTTGTGTTTGGCACACAGGAAGTACAGGACACATGGCAAAAGGAATATAAAGGGCAGCTGCAACTTCTCCATTTTGTCTTCAATCCCCTTGCCTGCCTCTGGAGCAACTTCTCTACAAACTGAACTCTGGAACAAAGGACTGAATGACCCATCCAATCTGTGGATGTGTTGCAGATGGACTTTCAAGCCAGCAACTCACCAATACTGCTAAGAACCTGATATATCCATTTTGGAATGTATCTGACTGCTTTCCCATTTAACTTCTTTCTGTCTTTCTTTCGTTTAAACCTTTAGTTTAGATGCTAAAGGATTGGCTGGAAGGATGGAATTTTGGGTAATATCCAAACCTATACTGACCTGGTGATGTGGGTGACCCTTTGGGGTCAGAGGAACACTTTGTTTATGTGAGCAGAGTTTTTAAATAACCTCTCACTGTACTGGACCTCGATGCTGATTAGGAGCCAGAGAACAGGGATGCAATAAAGGGGGCTGTGTGATTTCTTTTTTCAGCTTCTCGATAACCCGTGTGGGGGATCAGAAGCACAGTTGGTGGCTGGTCGGTGAGTTTAACTTCAGTGTTAACCATCAGTTTTGGGAGCATCTACTCTCCCTTTTTCAGCCTGTCCTAACTTTGGCATTTTCAGTTAGACCTGCCCCTGGCCCACCAGGTCACACTAAGCACTGAAGTTAAATGAATAGAATGTTTTTTTATGACCAAGTCTTATGTAATCAACTGAACTCCTTTGTTTTCTTTCATCTGAGCAGGGTTTCTAGTTTTCCAACTTGATGTGATCTCCCAGCTGGAACAAGGGGAAGAGCCGTGGGTCCCAGACCTCCAGGGTTCAGAGGAAAGAGAGATCCTGAGATCTTCCTGCACAGGTGAGGAAACATTAAACCACCTCAGAATCTGTAAGTGCCTGAAGGAAACATCTGGGATGACCAACAAAGCCCTTGGGGAGGTCTCTCAGTTCATTATTGTCCCTTGCAGGGGTCATATCCTCAGGGTAAATATAGTTCATGGCTTCCTATAGGTCCTAGCAGACACCAGGCAGTAGCTTCCTCCCTTCCCCCTGCGTATTTGGATGGGATGTGAAGGCTGAATTCATCCCCCTCCTCTCTCCTATTTGGGGGAAGAGTTTGGGGGAGTCAAACTCCCCTCAGTTCCTGATTTTTATTTGACCTGTCTTCAGCACTTGTTTTTGTTTGGTCTTCCCCTTTCCATTCCTGTCTGAGGTTTCTGTCTCTATCACAGCAGGTGATGCAATGGCATGTGAGAAAGAGGAGCAGAATTCTCAGCCTGAAAATGTTGAGCCAGTGGGTAAAAACAGAGCATTATCGCAAAGATCGAAAAGGAATGTGTCCAGGAGTCATGAGCAGGGAAACTCCTGGGAGATTCAGCACAGACCAAAAACAAATCAAGGAAACCAGCCAGGGAAGAAAGTGGATAAATTTATTTCCTGTTGGGGAACTCAGAAGGTCCTCATGGAAATCACAACACAGCAGGATATCCTCAGGCGAAAGAGAAAAAATACATGCAGGGAGTGTGGAAAAACCTTCTCTCACAGCTCAGCCCTTTCTGTACATCAGAGAATCCACACAGGGGACAGGCCCTGTGAATGCACTGAGTGTGGGAAAACCTTCAATCGCAGTTCGTACCTTATTAGTCATCAAACAATCCACAGAGGAGAGAGGCCCTATGAATGCCGTGAGTGTGGGAAATGCTTCACTAGCAGCTCAAACCTTTCTCAACATCAGAGAATCCACACAGGGGAGAGGCCCTTTGAATGCCGTGAGTGTGGGAAAAGCTTCACTAGCAGCTCAGACCTTTCTCAACATCAGAGAATCCACACGGGGGAGAGGCCCTTTGAATGCCGTGAGTGTGGGAGAAGCTTCACTCAAAGATCAGTCCTTTCTAGACATCAGAGAATCCACACAGGGGACAGGCCCTATGAATGCACTGAGTGTGGGAAAACCTTCAATCGCAGTTCACACCTTATTAGGCATCAAACAATCCACGAGGAGAGAGGCCCTATGAATGCAGTGAGTGTGGGAAATGCTTCACTAGCAGCTCAAACCTTAGATTTAATTTACCCTGGTTCCTCAACTGTTGTTACAGCTCTAGTACCCATCAATCCAAAGACTGGGAGAAATGGAGAGTTCCAACCATTGTCCTTTTAGTATCTTATTGTTCCTCTCTCTGTTTTTTGTGCTGGCCTTTCTATTCTATCATTTTCTGCCTTTGTTTAGTTGGTAACAGTTGGTTTCCATCACTCACGTTTGTTTGTTTAAATCTCTATCCGTTGTTAAATACATTTTTTGCTTGTTCGATAACTGTACTCAGGTGCTGTGTGAAATACAGTAGCAATGGTCCACAGTAAAACTAGTAACCTGGGATACTTGGGGAAGAGAGGATCTGGGATTTCACCGAGTAGCTGGTGATCCGGGCTGGACCCCAGAGGGGGACACATTGAAGGAACTAAAGGGTTAAGGTGGCTGCTGTAGCTCAGAGGAGGGTCCTTGAGTTCCAGCAGGCTGGTGAGTTTGGTCACTAACATCCAGCTTCCAAATGCAAAAGTCCCTCTTCCTTGTGGCAGGTGGCAACAAGGAGACTTAGAGCCCTCAGCACCCTGAGAAGGGTCACAATGTGTCTCTATGTTGATCCACCTGTCAAATTCACACAGGGAAAGCTCCCGATAGCACAAAACTCTGCCCTATGAAATCATGGAACATGTGCTCTTTGCTCTGTGAAAGCATGTAAAGAATCCAAGCGCTGGAGGACAGGGTTTGGGTCCAGAGCGACCTAGACAAATTGGAGGATTGGGCCAAAAGAAATCTGAGGAGGTTCAACAAGGAGAAGTGCAGAGTCCTGCACTTAGGATGGAAGAATCCTATGCACTGCCACAGACTGGGGACTGAGTGAGTGAGGGGGGTTTGATAGCAGCCTTCAACTACCTGAAAGAGCAGCAGTGTGGGCTTTCTCCTGGCCACTTTTGCTGGGCTGGGCAGGCGTCCTGGAGGCCTTTCTAGAAGAGAATTGGGAACTGAGTTAGAAAAACCAATGTGAAAACCAGAACCTCAGGTTTAGACTCATTTATTTATAATATTAAATCTTCAATTCTAGTGTCACAGTCAATACAATTGCTTCAGTCTGATAGTTGCCCAAAGGGAAACTTAACTTCTCTCCAAAGGGAGTGGAGAGAAAGCACTTTTCAGAGTCCAAGAGAGACAAGGCGGGTGAGGGTAAGAGCTTGCAGAGGACCAACCTCTGTTGGTGAAAGAAACAAGCTGTGGAGCTAACCCCACACACTTTTTCAGTTCTGTGTAGCCTGGAAGGGCGTCTCTTCCATAACCAGCAGTTAGAACATAAGAACAGCCACACTGAGTCAGACCAGTTCATCTAGCCCACTATCCAGAAAGTGGCCAATGCCCGGTGCCCCAGAGGACCCCTGGGACCAACATGGATACACCACCACCACAAACAAGGTTAAAAGTCAATGCACATGGAGAAGGATCTTGTGTTTCATTCCTTATGTCCTAGTCCCATCATGTGGCCATTTCCTTTTCTTCCTTTCTGTTAAAAGCTTTGGTGTTTTGCACAGAAACATTATTTCCCCAGGAGAGACCCAGGAGTGGGGGCTGCATTCCAGTACCAAACAGTCACTGGAAGGGGGCAGACAAAGGCCTTTAGGATGAGGCGTCCGTCACTGTCAAAAGATCATCTCCCTCCCGCAGGTCACTGGCAGCCTGAATTTGTTCCTTATCCTCCCAGAGTCTGGGGGCTGGAATCAGCACTACCCAGCCCCTCCGTATGTAGCAGGAACAAACACAAACCTGGTCTTTAAAACAAGCTGTCCCCTTCCTTCTCAGGGAAGATTTTTCTGTGATTGAAGTTGAGCTTCAGTTCCCCTCTCCTGGGGGTGGGGCGGGTGTGGGGCCAGCTCCCAATGAGCTCTGTTTTCAACATTGCCCCCTTTCAGTCACTCTGGGATGGTAACTCTGCTCCCAGCTGTCAGGCAGCTTCCAGCCCATCCACCCTACTCACTACCTCTGTGGTCATGTGTCACCCCCTTTGCCAGCACACACAGTCTGGAGGAAAGCTACTCCTGCCAGACGCATTGGTGATCTAGTGGTGTGCATAGGTGCTTTGCAAGCAATTGATCTGGGTTTGATTCCCAGCCAATGCAATAATGGCTTTTCTCTTCTGTTGTTTCCTCATCTGGAAGTGGTTTAATTTCAGTCACATTGTGTTTCAATCACATTATCTAAAGAATGAGACAATAAATGTGTCGAAGTCCAGCAGGTCATACAGGATGGAGGCACACAAGGGGCTGGAATGTGTCATCTGAGAAAGACAGAACCCTTGGAAACCTGCATCTCCCATCCCCTGGCCTTGCGTGTTATGATTTGAGCTGTTTGTAGGATGTTCCGGCATGATGGGGAAATGAAGTTTTGAGTCAGTTTTTGCTCCTGCAGATTCCTTTGCTGTTACAGTTATAATGACATGAACAAAAGGGAAGCAAAATAAACATAAACCCCAAATTGCAATACAGGTGGGGAAAGAGACGATCACGGTTAAGCCAAACACGTCAAAATAAAAATTAATACTAAAAAGGGGAGGGGGGAAGAGATCAGGTATGTGGAGATCCCCTTGATATTTCAATGCACATTGTTAGAATCAAAGTTCAGACTTGACACTGGAAAACCTGCAACTTCCTATCTCTCTGAACACCTGTGATGAGCAAGATGGAGTTAGGACACCTGTTCTGGTTCAATCATTTATTGTCTCTCTGTTCTCTCCTTCTCCCCCCAAATCCTCATCTCCAATGTCTCTGCCTTTCTCCTCTTGCTCCCTCTCCCCTGCCCTTTCCCAGGAATTCACAGTCTACAGCATTTAGGACAAGCCAGAGCTCCCATGTTCTGCACATGAGCCTGTGTCAGAGGACGTGTGACCCAGGTCAGAACCAGTCACCAGATCAATATGAGCCTTTATGGGCGACTTCTCTGCCTACTCTGCAATTTACACACACCTCCACTGAAGGGGGTGGGGTACAGCTCTGACTGAGGGCTAGTCTACACTTACTGTCCAGGTCGATGCGGTGAGTTCGACTTCTCGGAGTTCGAACTATCACGTCTGATCTAGACGCGATAGTTCGAACTCCGGAAACGCCGCGGTCGACTCCGGTACTCCACCACTGCAAACGGCGGTGGTGGAGTCGATGGGGGAGCCGCGGAGTTCGACCCCGCCGCGTCTGGACGGGTGAGTAGTTCGAATTAGGATACTTCGAATTCAGCTACATGTCGAAGAAAAACTCAGTTCTCGCTTTTTGTTTGGGTGCAGCAAAATCAAAATACTTTATTAATTCTCTAGTGAACACAAGAGGGAGAGAGTGTCAGGAACTGGGTTGCCCCTTGTCCCGGACGGATCTCTCTCCATTAGTAAACAATTCATAACAATCTTTATACCTTTCTAGCAGACAATGGTTAGTAATCTTGGAAACATTGAAGATAAACATTTGCATTTGTTTATACATAAGCCTATTCGCTATCTTATTTGTCTGCAATACTAGAACAGAAAACAAGACTGCAATTCACAAGGTCGTAATGACTCTTCACACAATTCTCTTTGTACCACATACCTTACAGCATGCAGGGTCACATTAACTTCTAACATACATTAAGATCCCTTCAAACCTATATTAATTAATTATTGGCCTCCACACTCCCCCCTTTTGTACTTCTAGTACAACAAATACCTCAAATCTCAATTTGCATTAAATCATGGATCTCAGAGTCTACAGGAGACATGGCAACTTTAGGGGTTTTCATGGGATGTAATGACAATGAATGATTAGTATGAACATGAAAAGTATTATTACCATCATTACGTCTATTACAACAACAACAACAACATAATCCCACACCAACTAACAACACTACAAACAATAACATCCCCATAGGAATAAAATAATGGGGTTGTCGTACAGTTTTGTTAACAAAGCACAATATATCAAACTTAGTACATAAAGTAGACACTCTATAAGCTGTATGAAAGGCATTCTGTTCAGCATGATATATATTCTGAAGCATGTGAATTTGTCCTTGCAACTCAGAGATTCTACGAACCTCTGGCAACAATGAAAGCAAATTCTGAAACCGATCAGGTACTATCCTAGTCCAATTAAAATATACCTGAAATCTAAGAGCTACATGTAACATTCTATCTGCAGGCCAGTAAATGATATGAGTGCCTGCAGCAGTGGTAAGATTAATATGTATATCTTGTAACGTGGTAGTATTAACGTACACACAGCTATCATTAGCCTGAAAAAGTGGGTGTCCTGTAAGGGTAGTTCCTTGACCACTACCCTCCCAGCAAATATGGTCATAAACAGTGACAACTTCCCCTGGCTCCAGTTTCCGTATACACTGAAGCTGTGGTGGTTCTAACGGCCAAAATGTCCATAAATTCCCTAACCCCATCCAAATATCAGCTGTAAGCCCAGGAGCACTAACTAAAAATCGATTAGGAGAATCAGGTGGCCTCACTTCCCAGATATCTCGGTGAATCACCCAATCCCACATGCATCCTCCCCATGGACCCGGCAGGATTCGGTATGTGGGAGCCCACACCCCCTTAACCGGTCCATATGCTTGGAAGGAGCACTGTGAACGTCCACACTTCCATCCAGAAAGTCTCCAAGTATGTCTCCATGGCCACAGATCAGATGGTACTCCTGACGTGTCTGTAAGGGCAGTGGGCCAAGCTTGGTGCACTAGATCATTCCGAATGGCCATCAGCTGGTCATTCAGGAAATCCTGAATTTCCGAACATGCTAGATCCCACTGCAATGCCTTCGCAGCCTCAGTGATATTCAGTACCATCTCTCTCAATAAATTCTGGGTCATAGAACTAAGGGCGGAAATGACATGTAACTCACCCACCCCAGTTTGCACTTGTGTTAGCTGTGCCCCAGAAATCAGGCCGGTGGCCTTTTCTAATTGGCCCAATTTCTCATCATGTTCCTGGGTCTTAAAAATATTCCAAACAGCAGCTGCAGAATTGGCCCCATCCCACAAGGATCCGGCTAGATCCCTCTTCTTTCTAGAGGAAATAACCCAGGCCCTCTGTTGTGCTAATCTAATGGCAGCCCCTTGTGAACAATTTGGATATGTAGAGGTGATCTGAAAACTAGATAAAGGCAATGTAAACTTCACAGTCCCTAGTGTAGCGTTAAGTACAGTCCACCGATATTCTGGCACATTTCCCCTCAGCGTAGGTCTATACCATATCTGTTGGTTGTAGACCTTCATAGATTTCTGAGAGGCATTAATATCAATAGCATAAGAGGGAGTGTATTGCAATAAAGTACAGGTCACATTATCAGTCACTGGAATGGTCTCAATACAGGTAAAATTTCCAGTAGCAGAACAAACTCTTTGGGTAGTTGTTTGATTATTCACTAATTGGGTAACCAAATAACAATAAGGGCCTCTTTCAGGGAACATAGCACAAATTCCAGGAATAACCATCATATCTACTTCACTATGAAATCCATCAATTTCATATTTAAATTCTAGGGGCTGATTTGCAGTAATATTATGGATCTCTATTGCCACTGATCCATTTGTTTTCCACTCAATGGTTCTTTCATATGAATGCTGTTGAACTTTAAAAAATAGGCCTTCTGAGCAATATTCTAATAAATCACTAAGATGGGAAGGTCTGGGCCAATGAATTTCATTAGAATATACAATTTTGTTTACATCTGGATAAATTACAGAAGTGATGGTCAGGGTTGAGGGGCTAGTGGGGGTAACCTTCATGGTAGCAAGGCGCTTTCGGTAGTCATCATCTGAAAGCCAATTAGGGAGGGCAGTACATCCCCAGGGTACTTGTCCATAAGCACAGAGCCCTGCCCCTGGAAGAAATCCAAGCCACCATTCAACCCCACATTCCCAAGCACGCTCCCCACAGTTCCCTCCTTGCCAATAAATGATGCTGCGTTTCTTCCACCAGGGCCAGTTCACAATGTCTCTTTTAGTCAGGAATCCCTGGACTCTGGAGGTGTTTGCAGAACGAATGTATCTTCTTTTCTCCCCCAAAAGCAATTGTGGTCTAGCACGATAAGGGGAAGAGGGTTGTAATGTTGGAATTCTGTTAGAAAAATCCAAAGGCACAGTAGAACTGTCAGAGGATAAGGGAGAGGTTTCTAGCACGTCACCTTGTCCTCTTCTTCCGCTGTCCAACAGGCACAGCAGGGCTAGAAGAAGGAGTACATTGATCATCAGTAGGAGTGTCCTCCCGAGGTGGAGGGGTCTTTTTGCAGTGCGATGCATGGGTCCAGGCAGGTAGTCCTTGACACTTCACAGCAGTGTTGGTAGTCAACAGGACTTGGAAAGGGCCTTTCCAGCGTGGAGCCAGGGCAGTCTTTCGTTGATGGACCTTTATGTAGACCCAGTCTCCCGGTTCCAACGAGTGGCAAGGTTGCACAGGATCCTTCGGTAAGGCTTCCTTCACCTGTGTATAAAAAGACTTAACACATTTCATTAGTGCCTGACAATACTTAAGCATTATGTCATCCATCAAATGAATGTCCATCTGAGCTAAGGTCAGTGGGGGTGCAGTTGGTAGTCGCATTGGGCGTCCTGTCAAAATCTCATGAGGGCTGAGCCCGTAAACAAGGGGGAAATCCCACCGCCACAGCGTCCAGGGCAGTACTGTAGTACGCAATTGGACGGTGTTTGTCTCCGTGCTTTTGTGTTAATACAGCCAAAGCAAACCCATTACGCTCATGACAGAAAAGAGTAAATGGTTTAGTATAATCAGGAAGTCCCAGGGCCGGAGCAGTAGATAGTCTCTGTTTAATAGCAACAAAAGCACTTTCAGCCTCTGGAGGCCAAGGAAGTGGCTCAGGGGTACCAGACTTAGTCAGATCCTGCAAGGGTTTAATCACTGTTGCATAACCTAAAATCCACTGTCTGCAGTATCCAGTCATGCCCAGAAAAGTACGCATTTGAGAAACAGTACCAGGCCTAGGCATATTCAAAATAGCTGAAATACGAGAGTTTGATAAATGACGCTTGCCATGAGAAATATCATGACCAAGATAATGAACCTTGGGTTGACACAGTTGGAGTTTTTCCTGGGATGCTTTGTGACCTTTGGCAGCTAAAGCAATTAAAAGTGTCAGAGTATCAGTTTTACAAGATTCAAAAGAGAAAGACGCCAGCAAAAGGTCATCCACATACTGTATAAGAACTGATTTTCCAGGGAAAACCACATCATCCAGATCCTTCTTTAGGATCTGAGAAAACAGGGATGGAGACTCAGTATACCCTTGGGGTAACCTGGTCCAGGTATACTGACATCCTTTATAAGTAAAGGCAAACAAATACTGACTATCTGGGTGAATTGGAATAGAAAAAAAAGCTGAACACAAATCCACAACAGTAAAATAAGTGGCTGACGGTGGAATACAAGAAAGAATGGTAGCTGGATTTGGATCCACTGGAAAAGAAGGCAAAACCACAGCATTAATAGCGTGGAGGTCTTGAACAAACCGATAGGTGTTCCTTCCTGGCTTCTTTACAGGAAAGATAGGAGTATTACAAGAACTAATCGTGGGAACAATAATACCTTGTTGTAATAAAGATTCTATAACTGGAGCTATGCCTGCCACTGCTTCAGGACGCAGTGGGTATTGTGGAATCCTTGGCAAAATCTTAGCAGGGTCAACAAGAATTTTAACCAGTTCGGCAGTTCTAATCTGTCCCACCTCATTTGCATGACGAGACCAGAGATGGGGGGGCACTTGCGACAATAAATGCACAAGGTCAGGGCTGAGAGATGCCTGCAACGCAGCTGGCTCTGATACATGGAGTGTGGCCAACACCAGGTTAGTATTCTCATCAGGAACTTGTAAGAATACGCCATCTGGTGTACAGTAAACGGTACAACCTAATTTACACAACAGATCCCTTCCCAGCAAATTCACAGGAGAAGAAGAACTGAGTAGAAAGGAATGCTTATCTTCCAAAGGGCCAAGACAAACCAAGAGAGGTAATGTGACAGGATGGGAAACAGGACAGTTTGAAATGCCCACAGCATTAACAGACAAAGTGGACAAAGGAACAGAGGGAAACTCTGAGGATCTCAGAGCAGACCTACTGGCCCCCGTGTCCACAAGACAAGTAACAGATTTTCCAGCAATTTTACAATCAACATATGGGCCTTCTTGATTAATAGGAATTAAAGGATTCATGATGCAGTTACGTTCCCTCAGGCTGTCCTAGTAAGGGGTTCCCTGTGGGGAAAAAACAGGAGCTTCAGGATTTGGGAACTGAGTAGGATTTTGAGCTAACCGATTTGGACACTCATTCCTCCAGTGTCCCTCCTGACCACAAAAGTGGCATGCAGTGCTCCCAGTCGGGGCAGGACTCTGGGCAGGATATGAGGAACCCCTTCCCATACCTCGCCCACGAGCTCGTCCCCGTCCTCTTCTCATTCCCCCACGACCCCTGAGCTGATAAGTTTGTAACTGTAAAGCCATAAGTTTTGTTTCACTAGTTTCTTTCTTCTGGTCTATGCAAGCCGTACAATGATTTGCAACTGTCACCAATTCTGAAAGGGGTTTAGTTTGCCAGCCAATACAAATAGTCCTCAATGGTTGCTGAACCTTTGGCAAGAGTCCCTGAACAAAAGCAGCTCCTACCGCTTCCCTGGCATTATCAGCTGGATCAGTAATTCCCGAATGCTGTTCAAAGACCTTTGTTAGTCTATCAAGATAATCAGCAGGGGATTCTCCCTTATTTTGTTTACAATTTGCAATCTTGGTCCAATCTGTTTTCTTAGGACAAACTTCTGAAATAGAGGTCAAGAGACGGTTCCTAGCTTCTGTCAAAGTATTCGCAATACCAGGGTCGGTATCAGGCCAAGCTGCCTGTCTGTTAAGCCGTTGCTGAACTTCAGCTGGCAGTACTGCTCGTAAAAGCTGATTAATATCTGCCCAAGATGGATTATAGCACTGAATCACTGTCTGGAGCTCTTCTCTAAACTTTACCGGCTCCTCCCTGATTTTAGGAAATTCTTTCACCAAGTTTCTAAGATCTCCAGGCGTCCAAGGGGCATGTACCTTAACCAACCCCCCTACAGCCCCAGCTCCAGGCAAGTCTCTTAAAGGAGCCTGGAGTGCCTGTGTCGTGCTTCTAAGAAAGTAGCCGGCATTGTTATCAGCAGAAGCAGGGTTAACCGGACTACTGGTATCAGTCAGTAAGGAAGAAGATAATTCTTCCGAAGAAGGAGAATGAACAACTTGTGCAGTTGATACTTGTGGCTGTGAAACAATCACTGCCTGTACATTCCGAGAAGGGGGAGTAGTGGGAGGAACGGGCAGCGGCTGTGGAATGCTACTAAAAAAATCCACTATGTCTTCTGCAGTCTCTTCGTCACTTTCAGGCTTAACTAACTGGGGATAAAGAGAAGCAGAGGACTGCACTGGGGCAGGAAGACATTTGGATGTCTTACATTTAAGTTTTAAATCCTGTACTTCAGTTTTTAATTTATCTTGGGAGTCCTTCAGACTCCGCACTCGAGACTCATGGAGTCTCTTTGTTGCTTCCTCCCACCAAGACAGAAACTGCTCGCACTGCGCAGCAGAGGCGTGTGATTTAAGGGTTTCTCTGAGGTATGTAAGCTTATCTAATTCAAAGGTACCTTCTAATGGGCATTGTTTAAATGAATTTTCACGCGTGTATAGATACCAATCATTTAAATACCTGCAGGTTTGAGGACCATAATGTACGTACATGTAATATGCAGGGGTACCCTTAGGGGGTAAGGTGGAAAGTTTAGACTGTCCCTCCCCCATGTTCCAATCACACAAACTCAGAGGGGTTCCCTGTCCGCGCTCGCGGACCAGAATCTAAGGAGTTCTCCCTACAGGGTACTCACATACAGGAGAGACTCACAAGAAAGACTACGACCCTCGTACACCTCCTTTCAGCAAAGAGCGTCGGCTAAAGACTCCATCTCCGGGAGATAAAGCCGCGTACTCTAATTGCATCCAGTGAGACGATCAGATTGTCAGTAGCCCACTCAGAAGGGAAAGGGGAGGGAAGATGGGTTCACACACTCCTAGACCCAGGCAGCTTCCTCGCCAGACTATGCCAGGCTGAGTCAGCCCACCGTGGGTCGGATCTCCTAAAGATCCACTAGTTACCGGGCTTGCGTTAGAGTAGTCCTGATCATTAGCTTCCGCTTCACAGGGTACTCTGGGCATCTTCCGATAACGATCAGTCACACTGGTGTACACATACACACACACAACAAGGCCTCTTTTTCTCTTTTTAACCCTTTTTTAACCTTTAAAAAAAAATTTTTTAATTTTTTTTTTTTTTTTTTAACCAAGATGCATCCTTACCTGGTCCGGACCAATACCATGAGGCGGTATGACAACCCCTCTTGAGGCGGTAAAAACCCCTCAGCACCGGTGCATTCTAATGCATTTACCTATGCATTACCTCATGCATTACCTTATGCATTTACCTGTTGGCCAACTCAGCAGTTCCCAGTACTGCTATAAACTAACCTTATTGGGGCCTCTCCCCAATACCACTCTGCATTTGATCCTGCTGCACAGTCAATAAGTTCAGATGGCGTGAGCCCAACAGAGAGACAGACGTCCTCAGGGACAGTCCTCCTCCGATACCCCAATAGAGATTTCAAAAGGTCTCTTACCTCATTGTGGCGCCATGGGGTTCGAAGGGGAACGATCCGTAGTAGCCGTCTGTGTGTCCGTGGGCGTTGCCATCCCGGACGAGCCCCCAAATTGTCGAAGAAAAACTAAGTTCTCGCTTTTTGTTTGGGTGCAGCAAAATCAAATACTTTATTAAATACTCTAGTGAACACAAGAGGGAGAGAGTGTCATAGGAAGCTGGGTTGCCCCTTGTCCCGGATGGATCTCTCTCAATTAGTAAACAATTCATAACAATCATTTATACCTTTGTAACAGACAATGGTTAGTAATCTTGGAGACATTGAAGATAAACATTTGCATTTGTTTATACATAAGCCTATTCGCTATCTTATTTGTGTTCATTACTAGAACAAAAACAAAACTGCATTTCACAAGGTCGTAATGACTTTTCACACAATTCACTCTGTACCACATTATCTTACAGCATGCAGGGTCACATCCTAACTTCTGCTAAATTAGCTAACATACATTAAGATCCCTTCAAACCTTTATTCAAACCTTTATTAATTAATTCTTGGCCTCCACATTCCTGTTAAAATGTACTGGAGTCTCATCGCTGAAAAGCCGCATCTTGAGTTAAGTTTGAACCAGCAGCCTTTCAATTACCAGGCAAAGGTGTGAACCACAGAGACTGATAACTGCCTGCTTCCCAAATGTGTTTAAAAAACATCTTCAGGGGTGCAACTGGTTAGTGCAGAGGGGCCATCTGTTGGGGTTATGAGTTCAAGCTTTCCCTCAAGCCCTTGTTTCTCTTACCTGTGTAGTTTGTTTTGCCTAATTCATATACAAAGTGCTATACTAGAAAAAGGAGAGTAAGTTCTAAAATGTAGAGGTGGGTGCATACTTTAGAAACATCTCCCCTGTGCTGCCATTAGTTCCAGCAGATTGTTCACTGGAAGGGCAAATTGATTTCTTTGCTGCTGAGAAAGAGGCCAGGACAGGTCTGTGGGCACCAGATCTCTCTGCTTCTTCCAGTTCCTTCCCTGCTCCAGTCACTGCTGTAGGAGGATCCTATATGCACTGAGCCTAAACATTTTCCTGGGCCTTCTTAGCATAGTTGGCAGCATGTCAGTCTCATACTCAGTAGGTCCTGAGCTCATACCTCAGAAAAGACAATGGTTTTCTGCTCCCTGCTTCAGATTTTCTAAAGGAAATCAGAGAAAAGAAGCTATAGGAGAGTGGTTCCTAGACACTCTAACACACACAGATTTTTCTAAGGCATTAACTTTTCCTTCTCTGTGGAGTTTGTATTCTCCATAGAGCAAAATAAAACAAAAACATGCAAGTCTAAGACTAATACAGTATGAAACTCAATACAGATAAAATCTCACCCTCAGAGATCTTCCAATAAGCTTCTTTTGCAGACTAGACTTATTTCTTGTCTGGGTCCAATCTTTTCACCTGGTATAGTCCTTGTTCCAGCTCAGGTGGTAGCTAGGGGATTTCTCATGACTGCAGCCACCTTTCTTTCTGTTCCACCCCCTTAAACAGCTTTGGTACAAGGCAGGAATCTTTTGTCTCTCTCCTGGGGAAAAGACCCAGGTTTAAGATAGATTCCTGTACCAGGTGACATGGTCACATGCCCTGTGAGACCCCAAGCCTTCATTGTTCCTGGCCTGACTCACAGATGGTGCAGGACAGAGCCATCTCCAGTCAATTGTCCTGGTTAATGGGAGCCATCAAGAGTCCAAACCACTATTAATGGCCCACACTTTGCATCATTACAACAGGACCTCAGAGTTATAGTTCATATTTCTAGCTTCAGATACAGGAAAGATCGGTTCATACAAATAGGCTGAACACACACAGTAGATAATAAGCTTTGTAATGATACTGCACAAGAGACCTTTTGCATGAAGCATGTTCCAGTTACATTATATTCACACTCATTAGCATATTTTCATAAAATCATCAACATCACAGCAGGGAAATGGTTTTACTGCGGCACCTGGGAGCAGTTGAGTTTCATGTTCAGGCTCTGCTATGAGTTCCTCCAGGTTTCCCTTAAGCACACAGGGCCCTTAGCAGGTACTCTCGATACAGGAATGGCCCAGATACAATGAAGTGATGGGAATTGCATTTTCCTTTTTAATTTGTGAATTTCCAATGACATTTCTGTTTGTGATTTTGTTTTGCTTCGTATAACTGTGTTTTCTCAGGGACTTGATATTTACCAGGCTAACTAACAGCTAATAACGGAGACTTCCAAGCAGGGCGTGGGCGAGCAGAAAAGAACTGTAAGAGACGCTGGTTTTCGACCTTGTGTTAGATAAGAATAGAATGCAGATTGTAGCAGAAATTGCTGAGAGAAGTAAGCTATCAGAAAGGAATATGTACAAACAAAATGTAGTTGTTGCTCCTTACTGTATGTCACAAAAGGTATAAATGCTTGCCTTAATTGTTTATCTAACCGAGACCTACCTCGGGAGGGGAAACTCTGCCTGTCTGTACTCTCCCGAATAACTGCAGTTGCTCGAAATAAACGGCATAATATAATAACATTTAACATCCCTGTGGTGGGAAGAACATCTCAACAGCCCAACACTGTGGCATTTGATTTCAAAAAGGAGAACTATACAAAAATGAGGGGGTTAGTTAAACAGAAATTAAAAGGTACAGTGACTAAAGTGAAATTCCTGTAAGCTGCATGGACACTTTAACGACACCATAATAGAGGCCCAACTTAAATGTATACCCCAATTTAAGAAACACAGTAAAAGAACTAAAATAGAGCCACCGGGGCTTAAGAACCATGTAAAAGAAGCAGTGAGAGACAAAAAGACTTCCTTTAAAAAGTGGAAGTCAAATCCTAGAAAGGAGCATAAACATTGCCAAATTGTAGGTGACAAATCTGAGGAACTGTCACAGACTGAAGTGTCACTAGAGGAGGTTTTGGAATTAATTGATAAACTCAACATTAACAAGTCACCAGGACCAGATGGCATTCACCCAAGAGTTCTGCAAGAACTCAAATGTGAAGTTGCGAAACTATTAACTATGGTTTGTAACCTGTCCTTTGAATCGGCTTCGGTACCCAATGACTGGAAGTTAGCTAATGTAACGCCAATATTTTAAAAGGGCTCTAGAGGTGATCCCGGCAATTACAGACCAGTAAGTCTAACATCGGTACCGGGCAAATTAGTTGAAACAATAGTAAAGAATAAAATTGTCAGACACATAGAAGAACATAAATTGTTGGGCAAAAGTCAACACGGTTTCCATAAAGGGAAATCCTGTCTTACTAATCTATTAGAGCTCTTTGAGGGGGTCAACAAACATGTGGACAAGGGGGATCCAGTGGACATAGTGTACTTAGATTTCCAGAAAGCCTTTGACAAGGTCCCTCGCCAAAGGCTCTGACATAAATTAAGTTGTCATGGGATAAAAGGGAAGGTCCTTTCAAGGATTGAGAACTGGTTAAAAGACAGGGAACAAAGGGTAGGAATTAATGGTAAATTCTCAGAATGGAGAGGGGTAACTAGTGGTGTTCCCCAAGGGTCAGTCCTAGGACCAATCCTATTCACCTTATTCATAAACGATCTGGAGAAAGGGGTAAAAAGTGAGGTGGCAAAGTTTGCAGATGATACTAAACTGCTCAAGATAGTTAAGACCAAAGCAGACTGTGAAGAACTTAATAAAGATCTCACAAAACTAAGTGATTGGGCAACAAAATGGCAAACGAAATTTAATGTGGATAAATGTAAAGTAATGCATATTGGAAAAAATAACTCCAATTATACATAAAATATGATGGGGACTAATTTAGTTACAATTCAGGAAAAAGATCTTGGAGTCATCGTGGATAGTTCTCTGAAGATGCCCACGCAGTGTGCAGAGGCGGTCAAAAAAGCAAACAGAATGTTAGGAATCATTAAAAAGGGGTTAGAGTATAAGACTGACTATATTATTACCGTTATATAACTCCATGGTACGCCCACATCTTGAATACTATGTACAGATGTGGTCTCCTCATCTCAAAAAAGATATACTGGCATTAGAAAAGGTTCAGAGAAGGGCAATTAAAATGATTAGGGGTTTGGAACGGGTCCCATATGAGAGATTAAAGAGGCTAGGGCTTTTCAGCTTGGAAAAGAGGAGACTAAGAGGGAATATGATAGAGGTATATAAAAATCATGAGTGATGTGGAGAAAGTAGATAAGGAAAAGTTATTTACTTACTCCCATAATACAAGAACTAGGGGCCACCAAATGAAATTAATAGGCAGCAGGTTTAAAACAAATAAAAGGAAGTTCTTCTTCACACAGCGCACGGTCAACTTGTGGAACTCCTTGCCTGAAGAGGTTGTGAAGGCTAGGACTATAACAGGGTTTAAAAGAAAACTGGATAAATTCATGGAGGTTAAGTCCATTAATGGCTATTAGCCAGGATGGGTAAGGAATGGTGTCCCTAGCCTCTGTTTGTCAGAGGATGGAGATGGATGGCAGGGGAGAGATCACTTGATCATTATCTGTTAGGTTCACTCCCTGGGCTGCTTCTGCTCTACAACTATAATTGTTTTTTTACACCAAAATCACTAACTCGAGCAGCCAATTCCATGTACAGTCCTAGTGGATGTAAGGCACAGGTAACTTTTGCCTCAGGGTAGCTTGTTGGCATCAACCCTCTCTCCCCCACCTGGAGCTGATGAAATTCCTGGCTGGAGGGACACACGCTCCTACAAGTCAAAAGGAAAGGAGCTGATAGAAAAGATCACAGGACTGACCCCAAAGAAGGGTGAGCTGCAAAAGGCAGAAGCAGGCAACTCATCCGGCAGAGCTCAGAGACCACAGTGAAGATGGTGCAAAGATCACTATATTGGAATTACCAAATGTGATATTTTTAAAACAAATCTTTGGGAAGCCCTAATAAAGGCATTTCTTACAGTTCTCTCCCATTTGGATTTTCTGATATCTAATAGGGAATGACATCTGATTGAAGCTTTTCCCAAATGCAGAGCATGTGTAGGGTCTCTCTCCACTGTGGATTCTACGATGTCTGACAAAGTCTGAGTGCTCAATGAAACTTTTCCCGCACTCAGAGCATGTGTAGGGTATCTCTCATGTGTGGATTCTCTGATGTGTGATAAGGATTGAGCGCTGATTGAATCTTTTCCCGCACTCAGAGCATGTGGAGGGCGTCTCTCCTTCTCTGATGTGTGATAAGGTGTGAGCGCAGACTGAAGCTTTTCCCGCACTCAGCGCACGTGTAGGGCTTCTCTCCTGTGTGGATTCTCTGATGTCTGATAAGGTGTGAGCCCCGATTGAAGCTTTTCCCGCACTCAGAGCACGTGTAGGGCCGCTCCCCTGTGTGGATTCTCTGATGTGTGATAAGGTTTGAGAGCTGACTGAAGCTTTTCCCACACTCAGAGCACGTGTAGGGCGTCTCCCCTGTGTGGATTCTCTGATGTGTGATAAGGCTTGAGCGCCGACTGAAGCTTTTCCCGCACTCAGCGCATGTGTAGGGCGTGTCCCCTGTGTGGATTCTCTGATGTGTGATAAGGCGTGAGCGCCGAATGAAGCTTTTCCCGCACTCAGAGCACGTGTAGGGCCTCTCCCCTGTGTGGATTCTCTGATGTGTGATAAGGTTTGAGCGCTGATTGAAGCTTTTCCCGCACTCAGAGCACGTGTAGTTTGTCTCTTCCAAGTTGATTCTCTCATGTGTAATAAGGTCTGAGAGGCTACTGAAGTTCTCCTCTGGCCTCTGCTGAGTCTCAGAGGCTTTTACTTTTTCTCGGAGTGCACAACTCCTGGAAACATTCCCTTTGGGTCTTCCAGATAATGTCCCATGTGGTTCTCCTTGCTCAGCATCTTCCTGCTGAGGTTTCTGCTCCTCATTCTTACGCACCATCCTATCACCTGATGGGAGACAGAGAGAATCCAGACATAGGTCACTCCCTGTGCCTGAGAGAAAGGAAATCAGAGACAGGAATTTTAAAAGGGATGAACAAACCAAAATATGTGCAGGAGAGATCAAACCTATCAGGAGCTGATTTTCCCCAGAGGAGAGAGGAAGGGATCAGTTTTGGTCTGCATTTCACCAGAACATGCAGGGGGGAAAGTGGGATCAGGTAGGGATCTGCTGCCAGTTGTTAGTCAGGATAGGTGGGAAGCCATGAGTGACATCTACCTAATTATTCCACATCTGCAGGGAACAATCCTGAACTTGGAGAGCTCACAAGGTCTTTGTAGGGCATCCCGAATGTTTCATGTATTCACGGACAGTTTTTGACTTGCTTTAACCAAGTCCTCACCTGTGCAGGCAGCTCTTGGAAGCACTTCTTTCTCAGAACCCTGGAGGTCCAGGACCCACGGCTCTTCCCCTCGTTCCAGCTGTGAGACCACATCAGGTTTGGAATTTAGAAACCCTATGCCAGGCAAAGAAAACAAGGGAGGTCAGTGGAATTTGTGGGATACTTGTCACAAAGAATATTCCATGGTTTTAAGCTCAGATCATTTTTAAGCAGTAACATCCCAAGACCAGCTTCCTTGGCTCCAAGTGGCAGGAGAGTTATTATTATTATTAATCATACGCATTACCTTAGTGCCTAAGGACCAACTAACAGTGTGTCTCCATTGTGCTAGGCACAGTACAAATAGTAGAATAGTAGATGGCCAGTGCTCTGAAGAATTTACAGTCTAAATAGACAAGACAGACACAGCATGGGGGAAAGGGTAGACCCCTGTTAGAATGGCGATATTCAGGCCTGCCTGCAAAGCCTATATTTTAAGAACTTAGGTGTATTTTTATCACTTAGCTAGTTACAGGAGTATGAAAACAAAGAATCAAAATCACAGTCTGCCTGTGTCTGGGCCTTCTCTCACTAGGACAGCCTGAGGCCTTGTTCTTAGGCTAAGGCCTTTGGCTAAGCAGCAGGGGCAGCCATAAGCTGGGAAGCGAAGGGTCACATCCTCACATCCCAAACCAGTCACACTGAAATAAGGTGCTATTGGGCTGTTAGGAAGACAGTCCTGTCTGGATCTTAAGATGGTTAAAGAAACCTTAACTTGATAGCATTCTGTCTGGCAAGAAATCACTTATCAATGGTTGTGGTTGTGAAACCCTCATTTCTGTATTGTTCTATCTTTATGGCCACCACTTTTACATTGTTAATCAGTCTGGTTCTCTAATTGTTTCTCTCTCCTGTATAATTAATGTTGCCAGGTGTAAGTTAATTAGGGTAGTGGTTTATAATTGGTTAGAGCAGGAGTAGGCAACCTATGGCGGCACACGAGCTGATTTTCAGTGGCACTCACTCTGCCCATGTCCTGGCCACCGGTCCAGAAGGCTCTGCATTTTAATTTAATTTTAAATGAAGCTTCTTAAACATTTTAAAAACCTTACTGACTTTACATACAATAGTTTAATTATGTATTATAGACTTATAGAAAGAGACTTTCTAAAAACGTTAAAATGTATTATTGGCACATGAAATCTTAAATTAGAGTGAATAAATGAAGACTCAGCACACCACTTCTGAAAGGTGGCCGACGCCTGAGTTAGAGAATTTTGTCACAATATGTTAGAATTGGTTAGTTAAATTTCAGCACAATTACTGGTTAAGGTATAGCTGAGAATATTACTCTATAAATGGGGTCAAACAGGAGGGGGGGAAGGAAATTGGAATAATAGAATATCAGGGTTGGAAGGGACCTCAGGAAGTATCTAGTCCCACCCCTGCTCAAAGCAGGATCAATCCCCAACTAAATCATCCCAGCCAAGGCTTTGTCAAGCCTGATCTTAAAAACCTCTAAGGAAGGAAATTCCACCACCTCCGTGGGGAACCCATCCCAGGGCTTCACCACCCTCCTAGTGAAATAGTGTTTCCTAATATCCAACCTAAACCTCCCCCATTGCAACTTGAAATCATTACTCTTTGTTCTGTCATCTGCTACCACTGAGAACAGTCTAGGCCTGGTCTACACTGGGGTTCGATCTAAGATGCGCAACGTCAGCTACGCGAATAGCGTAGCTGAAGTCGAATACCTTAGTTCGAATTACTTACCCGTCCTCACGCCGCGGGATCGACGTCCGCGGCTCCCCCGTCAACTCCGCCACCGCCGTTCGCGGTGGTAGA